>NC_083329.1:58113048-58483137 GCF_963455315.2 Globicephala melas | reverse complement strand
GGGATCTTCCCGGGGCACGAACCTGTGTCCCCTGCATCGGCAGGCGGACTCTCAACCACTGCGCCACCAGGGAAGCCCTATACTGTGTTTTTTAATGCACCTCGTCTTGCAGTTGAGGAAGCTGAGAGTCAGAGAAGCTCACAGTAACTTGTTGAAAGTTACCTAGTACATAAACGGCAGAGGTAAGAGTCAAACCCTAAACTATCTGACACCAGGCTTGTACTCAATCCAGTATGCTAAGACTCTTTCTCACCCTTCCTTGTAAGAATCTCTTCTCATAATGTAATAGTTATTGTGAGGCTTAAATGAGTGAGATAATGTATGTGAAAGTACCTGAAAAAAAAAGATATTTGGTGAAAATTAGCTTTCTTCTTGAGCTTCTCAATCTTTTTTTCTCAGTCATTTTCTCAAAATAAACTCAGTTACTTTTTAAGCTTTTTCATAGAAAAATTTCCTCTCATTTATTGTCTCCTGTAGTAAGACCTTGTTAAAAAAAATCTGATTGCTTGTTTTCATTTAATACTTTTTCTGTATCTGTTGAGATAATCATGCAGTTTTTATCCTTTCCTCTATAAGATGGTCTCTGGTCTACTCCATAAGTATCAACTGTTCTGATGGTGAACCGTCTATGCATTTCTTTCTTTCTTTTTTTTTTTCAGCCACATTACACAGCTTGCAGGATCTTAGTTCCCCTACCAGGGATCGAACCCCGGGCCCCAGCAGTCAAAGCGTCGAGTTCCCCCATCTATGCATTTCTAAGATAAACCCTATGTAGTAGTGATTTAGAAAAGAATATACAGTGCTAAATTCTACTTTAATATTTTAAAAAGATTTTGCTTCTTTGTTCATGAGGGGTCTTGATCTATAATTTTCTTATTTTGTTTCTTATTCTGTTATCAAGGTTATTTTAGTTTCATAAAATAAGATTTCTAGTCTTTGAAACATTTTATATAAGAAAAGGATTGTCTGTCCTTGAAAGTTGGGCAAAACTTGTATCTAAAACTTTCTTGGGTCTGGTGTCCTTTAGAGGAAGAAATTTGATTACTCTTTCAGATTCCTTTTATTATCTAATTCAGGTTTTAAATTCATTTTGAGTCAACTCTGATAATCTGATACTTTTCTAAGAAATTATGCATTTCCTCTAACCTTTTTTGTTCAGTATTATCTATTTCTACCTTTTTTTTTTCTTATCACTCTTATGGGAGATTTATGTTTTATTAGTTTTTTCCCCAAAGATCTATTTCATTAAATTCTGTTCTTAGGTTCATTATTTATTTTGTTAGGTTCATTATTTGAATATCTTATTTTCAATATTTCTATCTTTTAGTATTTCTTGTTTTTAAATAAATATAATATTTTGGGCTCTCAATTTTGCTCTGATTACAAGTTTAGAAACAGCTGTGTAGGTACTTTAATAGTTGTTCAGCCCTAAATATTTTGTAATTTTGTTGTGAATTCCTCTTACCCATGTACATTATTTAGTAGTACATTTAAAGATTCTTTCTACTACAGGCATATTTCAGAGATGTTGTGTGTTCAGTTCCAGATTACCATAATATTCGCAATAAAACAAGTCACATGAATTTTTTGGTTTCCCAGTGCATATAAAAGTTTTTTATACTACACTGTAGTCTGTTAAGTGTGCAATAGCATGTGTCTAAAAAAACAATGTACATACCTTAATTTAAAAATATTTTATTGCTAAAAAATGCCAAAACAATCACAGTAATAACATCACAGATCACCATGACAAATATCATAACAATGAAATATTTTGAAATATTGTGAGAATTACCAAAATGTGACACAGAGACATGAAGTGAGCAAATGATGTTGGGAAAACGATGCCTGTAGTCTTGCTCAACACAGGGGCCACAAACCTTCTCATTTGTAAAAAACACAGTATCTGCTAAGTGCAGTGAAGTGAAGTGCAATAAAATGCGGTATGCTTATATCTTTTAATTGTTATATTTCTAATTTAATTGCTTTGTGCCCAGAAGTCTTGGTTGGTATGTGATCAATTCTTCGAAATTATTCTGTGACATAATAAGTGGTCAGTGTTGGTAAGTGTACTACTGTGTGTGCTTAAAAAGAAAGTGTATTCTCTTCTGCTTGGGTATAGGGTTCTCTTTTTATCAATTAGGTCAACATATAAGTATTATTGATCAGACTTCTATAGTCTTGCTATAAATCATAAACTGTTTATGATTGAGGTCTGTTGAAATCTATAATAATTGTAGATTTGTCAGTTTTCCTCATAATTGTCAGTTTTAACTTTATATATTTCAAAGCAATATTATAAGTGGTTACAAGCTTATGATTCTCTTGGATCCTAAATTCTGTTAATTATTTTTTTATTATCTTTTTTTAGGATGATTGTTGACTGCTGTTTAGCCTACTGTTGACTTTTATCTCCAGATTTTGTTCTTTTTTTTTTTTAAACCACATCCTAGTTTTTGTCAGTTTTCCTCATAAGTAAAAATATTCTCTCATTGTGTGTCTATTCCACTTCACTTTGTGTTTAGGTATTTACACCTCTAGCTCATTCATTACATTCCGCTGTAGAACAGTGATTATCAACTTTTTTCAGCATAAGGAACTTCAAATAATAATGGTGAGACTCTTTATTATTAGTTGATTAAGAATGTATAAGAATAAAAGTCACAATGAATTTGTAATGTTTTAAAATAGATTTTTATTTTATTCATCACGACAGCATCAACATACATTTGAAAACTACTAGTATCTGCAAGACGCACTTGCTTATATGTTTATCTGTTTCTGCTGTAACCACAGCATGAGTTGGAGGAAGGACCAGAGGAGCTGATAGACCTGTAGGTAGCAGAGTTCTTGATTGAACCTTGCAGGATCAGAATCTCTTCTCCCTTCACAGATGCTAGATTTGAACAAGGGGTGAAAGAAGGTGGGGAGAAAGACTAGGACTAGTCATTCAGGCTTTATAGGATTCAAAGGTTGTGACTCATAAGCTGCCAGCAAGACTTGAGGAGGATGTAGCTTGGGCAGCAGTGACACTTCGAACCTTCCCATCCCCGACATGCTGCTTCCCTTTCAGTTATATCTGGGCTCTGGCAGAATCCTGTTTTGTTTGAAGGGAAGTTGAAACTGGCTACATACCCTCCTAATCTCATCTGAAATAAAAGAATTTAGTGAGCCTTTGATGTTTATGTGTGTTTTAGCTTTGTTATCTCAATGTACATGTTCTAGCAAAAAGAGTGTGGTGTTGCTGTTAAAGGGTTTTGAATGTTTTCAGTATGACTCATTGTGGTTTTTAAGTTTAGTTTTGGGTGTACACATGCAGTGTCTGGTACTGTCACTGAGTTAGGTCAGGGAAAGGAATAATTTGTGGATGAGGCCTGTAGGATCTTTAAATCTAGGAGCACAGGGTTGGAACAGGATGTTATAGTGTTACCACACAGTATACACAGGGGTGAGTTGGTGCTGGGCACTTGCTACTTGAACTAGATTAAAGTTTGTCATTGTACTCAGTGTTCCTAACTTCCTCCTAAAAACTAACTGCTTGTAGCCTTCACTCAGGTTTCTGAATGACTAATGGCCAAGACTCCTTGACCTTTCTCAAAATGGCAGTGCCAGGAGCAAAGCGTATTGGCTGGTACTGGGAAGCCACGGAATGACTCTGCTTTTTGCTATTTTAAAGTAAGATTAGTGCCAAATGGCTAGTATATAAAAGAATACTTTATTTTCACACATCTCCCTGAGTCTTTTGAAATCTTTACATATATTATTATCAGTTTTAAAATCATATGTATATGCACTAAAATATACGGGGATGGAATGAGTTGTATAGAGGTATACAACTAGAGGCCATACGTCCTATTTGAGGGATACTAGAAAGACTGCATTATCACTTGCTAATACCTGGAATTTCATTAGAGCTCATTCTTCAGGTTAACAGTTTAAATGCTTGAATACATAGCGAAGGGAGAATCTTTGAGTCATCAGCAGTTATTTTTACTGATCTGCAGTTAGGTTCTAAATGTGGGAAAGCAGAGTGTTTGAGGGCCTGCCCCTTACCCCCAACCCCTGGCCTCTCACCCAGGCCTTATATTTATGAAGGGCCTGGACTTCAGTATTTTCTTCAAATGGTATACGTGTAGTCATAGAGGAAGAGAGGGATTCTTAAAAGAAGATGTTTATCGTGCAATTAAAATTATTCAATGTAACGACTTAAATATACCACCATGTTTATGACCTTGTTTTGGCATTTCTTCATTTTTAAATATGATGGGCTTCTCAAACTTGGAAGTAATATGGGCCTTTCTTGATCTCTCAGAGACCCTGCCCAGTTGGGAAGGGAAGGAGAGTCTCAACATGGGTTAAGAAGACAGCAGGAATAGCCCGGCCAGTCGATTTTGCCTGCCAGATAATTATGCCAGGGCCAGCCTGGTTGGAAATGGACATGCTGGGTGCCATGGCCACAGTGGCGGAAAGCCTCACCCACCAGCTGACTGTGTTCTTTCTTCCTCCCACCTGTTTCCTTCCTATCTACCAAGTGTTGTCTGTGCTTTTTGTGATTGGATATGCTTATGGTCTGACCAGCTCTCTCTCTTGAAAGGACAGGTCCCAAGCGGTAAACACCTGCTTCCTTGGATGTGCTCCAGGGTAATCTGACTTCCATGATGTCAGATTTTCAGGTGTTCTGCTCCATAGCACTGCAGTCTTTAGTAAGCAGAATGCATTTTTTGTGATAGTGTTTATAATCTAAATGGCTATACTGTCTAAGGTCAGGTTTTATTAAAACAGTGAATTTGGTATGGGGTAGTTTCCACCCCACCCCCCAACATGTTTTTTGGGGGTGGGGTGAAAGTTTAACTTGTTGAATGTTTTAGAGAGCTTTTTGATTTAAAGTTATACAGCAGTATATGTCTAAATAGGCCCATCAGACTCTCTCCTTTAAGGAGGCATACCTTGTTTCATTGCACTTAACTTTATTGTGCTTTGCAGATACTGCATTTTTCACAAATTGAAGGTTTGTAGGAACCCTACACTGTCAGATGATGGTTAGCATTTTTTAGCAATAAAGTATTTTAAAATTAAGATATATACATTGTTTTCCTTAGGCATAATGCTATTGCATTCTTAATAGACTACAGTGGAGTGTAAAAATAACTTTTATATATTTACAGTAGAGTGTAAACATAACTTTTATATGCATAACATTTATAGACTACAGTGGAGTGTAGACATAACTTTTATATGTGTTTATATGCACACAAAACATTTGTGTGTCTCACTTTATTGTGATATTTGCTTTATTTCTGTGGGCTGGAACCAAACCCTCAGTATCTCCAAGGTCTGCCTGTATTATTTTGTCCAAAGCTGTCTCTCTCCCTTCCTCATCTAAATCAGTGAGCTGGGATATGATAACTGATTTTTTTTTTTTTTGCGGTATGCGGGCCTCTCACTGTTGTGGCCTCTCCCGTTGCGGAGCACAGGCTCCGGACGTGCAGGCCCAGCGGCCATGGCTCACGGGCCCAGCTGCTCCATGGCATGTGGGATCCTCCCGGACCAGGGCACGAACCCGCGTCCCCTGTATCGGCAGGCGGACTCTCAACCACTGCGCCACTAGGGAAGCCCATGATAACTGATTTTGACAGAAGCCGATTGAGATTGTTTGGCTTCAGGGTGAGGAAGTTACCTGTCCTTTGTGATAGTGAACTGCCCTCCCTAGTCAAACCAGGTCTATTGCAAATACATGTTATTGTTCACAGAAAGGACTCTTGACTGTGTGTGTGCATGCATGTGTTCGTGTGTGTGTGTGTGTGTGTGTGTGTGTGTGTGTGTGTGTGAGAGAGAGAGAGAGAGAGAGAGAGAGAGAGAGAGAGAGGGAGGAGAGAGGTGGGGGGAGCGGAGAGAATGTTATTCCATTGGAAAAACAACTCAGAGATGCTGTGAGGAGAATCATCATTATAAGTAGTACTGAACTTCTGAGGGCAGAAGCAGTGTTGTCTTCACCTTCTCTATCACAACTGTCCTAATCTCTTAGGTAAAAATGACTACTTCCACTTTTGTGTCCCCTCAGCATGTGCTGGGCATACTTTTAAATACTAATTTGTATTTGTTTATATGTATGTCTTGTCCTACCAAGGTGGTAACCCCTTAAAAGTAGGGACTTAAAAAAAGTCTAGGGAGTTCCCTGGTGGTCCAGTGGTTAGGACTCGGCACTTTCACTGCTGTGGGCCTGGGTTCAATCCCTGGTTGGGGAACTAAGAGTCCCGCAAGCCGCACAGTGTGCCCACCCCCACCCCCTGCAAATCTAGTTCTAGGACTTGTGTAGCAAGTAGTAGGTCTTCAGTATGTTAAATGAACAAATTTATGAAAAAATTAAACTAAAGGAATTTAAGATTCTCACTTCTGGATGCAGTCTAGAAGAACCTTTAAAAATGTCTTGTGGCAATGAATCTTTATAATCTCTAGATCTGTTATCCTTTTATTTTTCTTAAATAAAAAATTCAGCATAAGTTAAAGCGTCTTGATTAGTGATAATTGAAATCACATGGAACTGAGTAGTTTGGAACCTTTCCATCTCTTAAATTGTGTGGGTTTATATCATGTAGTAATTCTGTGAAGAATGGATTAGAGGGTTATGAGTGGGTCCTGTGAGGCTGTCATTGGTCCATTGATCTAAAGCATAAGAGCTTCCTATTAATTTAGGTTGAAGACTCAGAGGCAGAGAGAAGCCTTAAAATGTGCTAGTTGATTGATTTAAAGTAGCTAAATCAATATTATTAGTATATAGTCAAGATCTATAATTATTTAGGAAATGGACCTTATCCCTACTGTCATCCTCTAAAATGCTTTTTAAAAATTCAGATTTGTATTAAAAAGTAGAAGATCTCTTTAAGAAGTCAGGCAGCTTGAATGTTTAAATAAAATCTCATTTTCCACAGACAAGACAGACTCTTTCCTGTTTCTGCCTACTGGTTAGTCATGGTGGGATTTGTTTGGCTTTATGAATGCCATTAAATTTTAATGTACAGATCAGATGTCTCATTGTAGGTAAAAGGAAAGGGTGTAGTGTCTGTTTTGGCCCTATCATTTTACCACACAAGGGAACCATTAGTGGAGAATCAAATTGATTCCTGTAAAGCTTTTCCATTTCATCTTTTTTTTTTCTTCTTTCCTTTCTCCATGATGGTTATTCCTTTCATTTATTTTTTGCTTTTTCCAAATTTGAAACACTTGTGCAGTAACTGTATCCTTTCAAATAGGTGTAGTTGCATTCTGTGGTGCTTATGTTTGTTTGCTATAATTTCATCAAGGTTCATGTTACCTGGAAATAAAATTAAGTTTGTGACCTTTTAAAGTTAATGATTTCTATGGCCAGATGGTTTCATGATCTCCTGTACTTGGTGAAAATCCATTCATTCATTCAATAAATGTTTATTGAGCATTTATTATGTGTCAGGGATTCTACTCTGTGAATATAGGATATATAGGGTCCTTGACCTTGCTGAACTTACATTCTTGTGGGAGATAGCAAAAACAAAACTGGGAGGGTTTATGTCTCATGGGAGCACATAAGAAAGGTACTTATAGACTTATAGGATGGTTTCATGAAGGAACAGTCATTTAAAAATGGTACCTAAAAGAATGAGTAGGGGTTAGTCAAGCAAAAGAGGAGAGAGAGAGAGAGAGAGGTTTCAGCTAGAGGGAATGGCTGTAAAAAAATATCTTGAAGCATGAGGCCAGTGCTCTTTAATAAGTGGCTGACATCCCTAAAAGACTTTCGAAACACTTGAATATTTTTGAATACCTTGGATATTTTAAAGTTTTCATTTAAATATTTTTAAATCATAAGTTTAGTTGCAAAGCATGTGTTTTCTGCCCTGTTGTGTGTTATATACACATCTTAAATATGTTTCTCTGTAAATTTAGCTCATTTAATTTGTGGAAAACATCTGCCACAGTCCTTCGCAAAACCAGTTCTCATTGTCTAACTAGTCAGCAGAATCAGATTTACTTTTTATTAACTTTGTGTTTTAAAAAAGTTCTTGCTTTTAGTCAGTCAGTTATCTTTTAAAGATTTAAACAATAAGAAAAAATGTGTTTATATATTGATGCACATATTTACCATTTTGTGCTCTTCATTTGTTTCTGTAAATCCAAACTTCTATCTGGTATAATTTTCTTTCTTCCTGAAGGACTTCCTTTAAACTTTCTTATAGCTCAGATCTGCTGGGTGATGAATTCTTTTAACCCTTACATACTGAAAAAGTCTTTATTTTGCCCTAATTTTTGAAATATTTTCTTTGGGTCTACTCAAAGTTCTTCAGTACTTTGCTCTACTGTTCTCTGGGTTGCATTGTTTCCAGTGAGAAGTCTGTTGTTACTCTTATCTTTGTTCCTCTGTAATATAAAGTGTCTCATTTTTCTCTGGCTGCTTTTAATATTTTCTCTTCATTATTGGTTTTAAGTACCTTCATTATGATGTACCTTGTTGTAATTCCCTTGGTATTTTTTGTGCTTGGGTTTTATTGAGCTTTTTGGACTTGGGGCTTTAATTAAGTTTAATTAAGTTTTAATTAAGTTTATAAAAATTGTGGCCATTATTTCTTCAAATATTATTTTCTGTCCCCTTTTCTGTCCTTTGGGGACTTCAATTGCACACATATTAGGCTGCTTGGAGCTGTGCCACAGCTCACTGATGCTCTGTTCATTTTCTTTTAAGTTTTGTTTTCTCCCATTTTAGGTAATTTTCATTGCTGGCACTTCAGTTTCAATAATCTTCTTCATGCAATATCTTATCTGTTAGTAATCTATCCAGTGTATTTTTGTATCTCTAGTTGTTCTATTTCCATATTTTTTATATCTTTCATTTATCTACTCAGTCTTTCCTTTAGCTTTTGAACACATAGAATACAGTTATAGGAACTATTTTAATGTTCTTGTCTACTAATTCTGTCCTCTGTGTCATTTCTGGGTTGGTTTTGAATGATTGTTTTTTCCTCTTTGTTATGGGTGGTATTTTCATGCCTTTTTGTATGCCTGGTAAATTTCAGTTGGATGCCAGTGTCATATTACTCTTGTAACAAACACAATATAAATGTTTTATCTTACAATTCTGGAGGTCTGAAGCCCAGAATGAGTTAGCAGAGTTGTGTTCCTTCTGGAGATTCTAGGAATGGATCCATTTCTTTGCCTTTTCCAGCCACTAGAAGCTGTCTGAATTCCTTGGCTTATAGCCCACATCACTCCAACCTCTGCTTCTGTTACATGTCTTTCTGGTTCTGTTGTCAAATTATAGTGAGGTAATACCTTCAATGTGCTGATAAAATAATTGTCAACCAGAATTCTGTACTACTGAAGTAATCTTTGAAGGATGAGGACAAAGTAGGCATTTTCAAACAAACCAAAATGGATACATTTTGTCACCAGCAGACTTACTAGAGGAAGTGCTAAAGAATGTCCTTCAGACAATAGTCAGATGATTCCAGGTATAATGCCTGAGATACAAGAGGGAATGATTAGCCAACATATTGGACAGTTTGTTGGTAAATATAAACAAACTTTGACTTATACAATAATGTAATGCCTAACAAGATTTAAAAGTTGAAAGTAAAAGATACAGGGCTTCCCTGGTGGCGCAGTGGTTGGGAGTCCGCCTGCCGATGCAGGGGACGTGGGTTTGTGCCCCGGTCCGGGAAGATCCCACATGCTACGGAGCGGCTGGGCCCGTGAGCCATGGCCACTGAGCCTGCGCGTCTGGAGCCTGTGCTCCGCAACGGGAGAGGCCACAACAGTGAGAGGCCCGCGTACCGCAAAAAAAAAAAAAAAAAGATACAGCATTTTGTACCTGAAAACAATAACATAAACATGAAACAAAACTTGAAAACAATAGCATAAAGGTCAGGAAAGGGGTGATTGGGAATTAAGTATGTTAAGATCATTCTGTTGTTTGGGGAGGAAGTACAATTATTGACTCATTTTATTTATTTATTTTTAAAGTTAATTTATTTTTGGCTACGTTGGGTCTTTGTTGCTGTGCATGGGCTTTCTCTAGTTGCGGCGTGTGGGCTTCTCATTGTGGTGGCTTCTCTTGTTGTGGAGCACAGGCTCTAGGTGTGTGGGATTCAGTAGTTGTGGCACGCAAATTCTAGAGCGTAGGCTCAGTAGTCATGGTGCATGGGCTTAGTTGCTCCACGGCATGTGGGATCTTCCCAGACCAGGGCTCAAACCCGTGTCCCCTGCATTGGCAGGCAGGGTCTTAACCACTGTGCCACCAACGAAGTCTTTATTGACTCATTTTAGATTGTTACCATGCCAAGTATGCATGCTAAACTATTTAATGAACCACAAAAGTAATAAAACATAAAGTATATGACCTATAAAATAGTAAAGGGAATAGAAAAATATAGAAAAAGACTCTCAATCCGCCCCCCCAATATATCAATAATAATAAATTTAAATGAGCTAAGTTATTAAGTTAAAAGTTGCTAACCTGGATTAAAACTGTGTACTTATATGTATATATGTAGTTATAAAGACACATCTAAAATATAAGGATACTGAGAGTTAGAAAGTTATATACCAGTCAAATAAAATAGTCAAAGAAAGCTGGTTTACAATATTAATATCAGCAACAAACATTATTGGAGATATAAAGAGGTATCACATAATGATAAATAGGTTCAGATTACAAGAAGGATATAATAATTGTAAATTTATATGTACCTAATAAGTTAGCCTCAATATATAAAAAACAAAAACAGCTGCAAGGGGATATGGACAAATCTGTTGTTATGGTGCAAGATTTTATCACTCAGTAATTGATAGATAAAACAGACCAAAAGAATCAGCAAGGATATAGAAGATTTGAACAGCACAATTAACAAGCTTGAGCTGATGGAATATGTGAAATATTTCACCTAAAAATTAGAGCAAACTCATTCTTTTCAAGCACACAGAAAATTATACCCTTTAAAATTACTAATTGTATATTATATAACTTTCACCTCAAACTATATCGAAATCAATTTTGGTCTATCATATTGGTAAAGATACATAAGTCTGATTATACATTGAGTTGTTGAATCTGTGAGGAAACAGATCCACTGTGTCATCCACTGTGGTGGGAGTGTAAATTGATAACTTCTGTGGATGGCAATATGGCAACGTTTGTCAAAATTATTAATGTCCATACCTATGACTCAGCAGTTCCATTTCTAGATAGTATCCTACAGATATACACATTTAAAAATGATATTTATTGGGCTTCCCTGGTGGCTCTGTGGTTGGGAGTCTGCCTGCTGATGCAGGGGACATGGGTTCGTGCCCCGGTCCGGGAGGATCCCACATGCCGCGGAGCGGCTGGGCCCGTGAGCCATGGCCGCTGAGCCTGCGCGTCCGGAGCCTGTGCTCCGCAACGGGAGAGGCCACAACAGTGAGAGACCCGCGTACCAAAAAAAAAAAAAAAAAAAAAAGATATTTATTGGGAATTCCCTGGTGGTCCAGTGGTTAGGACTTGGGGGCTTTCACTGCCGGGGCCCGGGTTCAATCCCTGGTCGGGAAACTAAGATCCCACAAACTATGCAGCACGGCCAAAAAAAAAAAAATGTTTATTCAAGGTGATTCATTGCAGCATGCTAATAAATTAGGGACTAGTTATGTAGCTGTATAAAACAATGAGGAGGCTCTTTGGGTACTTCTACTAGAACATCACCAAGTTAAATTAAGTGAAAAAATCAGAATGCAGAGAGTATGCATAGTATGATCCTATTCGTGTAAAAATGGTGGAAGCCTATGTTTTTGTTTCTTTGTGCATAAAGTGTCTTTATTTTGAAGAATACAGAGGAAACACATAACATTGGCTGCAAGTAGATGGAATTTGAATGCCTAGGAGATAGTGGAGGGAAGAAAAATTTTCACTGTATGCCTCAGGGTTTTATATATGTGTATATGATTTTGTCATATGTATGGGTATATATATATATATATATATATGTTATGTAATTTCAAATTAAATTTTAATTTTAATTTAAAAATTTAAAAGGAACAGAAAATAACCAGTCATCTAAGACTGATCAAAAGCCACGCCAGTGAGCTCTTGCTCTTTGCTGATATTTATTATGTGCTGCCTTATGGCTCTGAAGTTTGTGAATTACCAAAGTATGCTTCTTGAGAGTTAGAATAGTGTTTTTTGCATCTTTATATACATACCTATAGTGTCCATAGCCCAATGCTTTTTATGTAGTTGAAATTAGTATGTTGGTTTAATTCTATTTTTTAACAAGACTGTGTTATACTTGTTGAGTTTTTATATTATTTCATTTGATATAACTTGCTGTGAAGTGGGCTTTTATTTGCATGGGACATTTTCTGTGTTTCCAAATAAGAATGTGTAATTTTGGCTAAATATTTTAACTTAAAGTAATTTGTTGCATGTAAGTTACTCAGTGATAACATAATGGATTTACTGAATGTGAGGAAATGATCTGTTAGGTCCTTTTCAGCTCTGTACAGAAGAATAATTGAATGAATGAATACATTTTAGTAGTACAAGAGGGTCAAGGAGAATACTTGCTTTATGCATTTCGGGTTCCTTTTTTAAATGACCCCCCCCCCCCCGAAAAAAAGACACCTTTGGCTGATCGGGTCATCTGTGTTATTAAACTATATTATATTAAACTATTACTAACTGATTCAGTTATTAATGCCAGTGACATTTTAATTAACAGCATAGTTTTATAGGGTTGTTTTCAAACTGTCCAGTTTGTCAAACAAATCCATTTGGCTAGATGAAAGAAAAATTTATGCATTACCTCATACTTTTGCTTTGTGTTTCCTCCTATTCCTTTGGTTTGTCTGATTATTAAATTTCGCTTAACACAGTGCTTTGGTATTTTATTTCCGATGTTGAATCTGAAACTGTTGTCAGGGATATCAGTTCTTTGTGTAAGTGTCTTTTAATGGCAGTGTATGTAGGGTGAATAGGAAGGAAACAAAGGAGTTACAGAGATACAGCAACCTAAAGTAAAAGGTCCAAAACTTTTTCTCATTATTTTTTGTTGCCAGGAAATAATGAAGAACAAGGGCTTAGTGCAGTGAATGAAAGAATGTGCTGCCCTTAATGTAAATTTTAAAAGCTGGAAACTTAGGTTCTATTATAAATTGGTCTTGGCTATTTTCCATATAGGAAAAAAATGTGAATTTATGTCCATTTACATTCTTTGCATTTGCATGTGATATTCTTCTGCTTGGTTCTGCCAGTGAGTTAACTCCATGTTCCTCCCCACAGGGTGGAGAATGCTTGCACCAAGCTTGTCCAGGCAGCCCAGATGCTTCAGTCAGACCCTTACTCAGTGCCTGCTCGAGATTATCTAATTGATGGATCAAGGGGCATCCTCTCCGGCACATCAGACCTGCTCCTCACCTTCGACGAGGCTGAGGTAGACAACCTGAGGCCCATGCAGACCTCTTCCAGACAAAAAGCCCAGCCTTAAAAGATAATAATGGAGGATTGAGGATTGTTTAGGATGACAAAATGTTGACTAGCTACACATCTGAATGACTGTGTTTTTTACTTATCGTTTACTCAATTGACTGAATACTATGAAATATATTTTCAGGTTCGTAAAATTATTAGAGTTTGCAAAGGAATTTTGGAATATCTTACAGTGGCAGAGGTGGTGGAAACTATGGAAGATTTGGTCACTTACACAAAGAATCTTGGACCAGGTTAGTCATATCCTACTTTTATAGCAGAATTTTTTATGGATTGTCCATGTTTGATCAAGAGGAAAGGGGTACTCCTCCCTACTTTTTTTGTGGAAGATAGGTAATGATGCATTGAACTTTTAGTTGTCTTTACTCTGTTGATGGAGCTGACTCTGTGCTTCTACTGAAGAGATATCATTGTCTCTGAAAGCTGAATCTGCTTTCTACAGATCCTGGCCCTGTCTAATGAACTAAACTAGACATTGCAAATGTTGCTGGAGAATGTAGGAAATAATTGCCTATTACTGCAGTGCTTAAGGCCACCCTGAATCCTGACCTCTTCATTCCACATTATACAGCATTCCTTCACTGTCTGCCAGCTGGCCTGTAGCTCTGTGTGACCTCTTAGCTTGCTAATTAGCCTGCCTACTATTATGGATTCATGCCGTTGCCCAAGCCTGCATAATATAATCAGACCTAGAAGGAGAGAAGAACTTCTGTGGCTAAATCTCTGATTGTGTAGTCATCTGAGAATTCAGTATTCAAAATACATGAACAGATACCAGCTTTTGGTGTTATAGACATATAACATGAACTTGAGGCTCCTTAAAGTATGAATTAGACCAATGACAAGACATATCAGATGTTTAATTTGTTAGTATTAAGAATCACATATTATCTTATAAAATTCTTTTGTCTTACATAAAATGTATTTCCTTGAGGTTTCAGTGCAGTCATCCTGTAAACTTAAGGCAGTTTAGAATTTCTCTGAGCTGTCATTGAAAATCGCTGGGAAATGGCTTTAGAGCAGTATCCTTTAAACTTTCTCCTAGCACTGTGAAGAAATTTTATTTCTTCAAATGAAATCTTATGCAGATGAATTGGGAGATTGGGATTGACATATATATACTACTATGTATAAAGTAGATAACTAGTGAGAACCTACTGTATGGCACAGGGAACTCGGTGCTCTCTGGTGACCTAAATGGGAAGAAAATCCAAAAAAGAGGGGATATATGCAGAAACTGACACAGCAGTGTAAAGCAACTATACTCAAATTAAAAAATAAAATAGACAAGCAACAAGGATATATTGTATAGCAGGGAATTACAGCCATTACCTTGTAATAACTTTTAATGGAGTATAATCTGTAAAATACTGAATCACTATGCTGTATACCTGAAACTAATATTGTAAATGAGCTATACTTCAATAAAAAAATCTAATGAAATAATGAAAAAATAAATCTTTGCAGAATCCCAACATATAAAAGACAGAAATGGAGCTACTCTGGATGAAGCAGAGGCAGCCCCACCCTTTCCATCTCCCTCTGGGTGCCCCTTGACGATCTGTGAACCTGCTTAAGAAGTTCTAAGAGCAGTTGGAAAACCAAAGTGTTAGAGAATCACATAGTACCCTTGAATAATAACCAAAGTAGCAAAAAGTGCTAGCATGCTAACTCCAAAACACCAGATGCTTTCAAATGCTGTCATCACCATAATTATTATTATTATTTTTAAAATTTATTGTATTTATTTATTTTTGGCTGCATTCCTGTGCGTGAGCTCTTAGTTGCGGCGAGCGGGGCTACTCTTTGTTGTGGTGGGCAGGCTTCTCACTGCAGTGGTTTCTCTTGTTGCGGAGCTCGGGCTCTAGGGGCGCGGGCTTCAGTAGTTGTGGCACACGAGCTCCAGAGCGCAGTCTCAGTAGTTGTGACACATGGACTTTGTTGATCGTGACATGTGGGATCTTCCCAGACCAGGGATCGAGCCCATGTCCTCTGCATTGGCAGGCAGATTCTTAACCACTGTGCCACCAGGGAAGCTCCCATAATTATTTTTATTTGTTTCTAATTATAAAAGTGATACATCCTTATTTTGGATAAGTTGGAAAGTACAGAAAAATTTAAAGATGAAAACAAAACACATTATTGTAATTCTTAAGATTTTTTTCAGCCGCTAGTTTCTTAGCCCAGGCACACCTTGCTTCACTTTCTTGTGCTTCACACATAACTGCGTTCTTACAAATTGAAGGTTTGTGGCAACCCTGTCTCAAGCAAGTCTATTGGTGCCATTTTTCCAATAGCATTTGTTCACTTCATGTCTCTGTGCCCCATTTTGGTAATTCTCACAATATTTCAAATTTTTTTCATTATTATATTGTTATGGTGATCTGTGATCACTGATCTTTGATGTTACCACTGAAAAGATTATGATTCATTGAAGGCTTAGATGATAGTTGGCATTTTTTAGCATAAAGTATTTTTAAATAAAGGTATGTACATTGTTTTTTTAGACATAGTGCTCTTTCACACTTAATAGACTACAGTATAGTGTAGACATAACTTTTATATGCACTGGGAAACCAGAACATGCCTGTGACTCGTTTTATTATGATATTCACTTTATTGCAGTGGTCTGGAACTGAATCCGCAGTATCTTTGAGGTGTGCCTGTACTAGGCTCACATGAGATTCTTATACACATAGGTTCAGTGGCCAGGTACATGGCATGAAAGCTGGTATGGTAGCCAGGCAAAGTATTTTTCCCCCCACTTGTGAATTTTTTTTCAAAGGTATATTTACTAATTGCAACATTTAAAAAATATTTGTGAATGTATTTATGTCAAATGTGTGAAAATTATGTCACATTTAGGATTTAATAAATTGCTTTTAATGAGAAGAATAAAGTTGCATTAATTTAGAACTGTCCTGAAAAATTCTATATCATAAATGCTAGAGTTCAGTGATAGTATCTGTTGTTTAAATAAGTGGACAGTCAGTTTGGACTTTCACAGTAATTCATAATGGATTTAGGCTCAGAAAGCCAGACTCTGGATTGTTTCACGGCTCACTCTGCACAATTTATTCCCTGTGCCCAGGAATGACTAAGATGGCCAAGATGATTGATGAGAGGCAGCAGGAACTGACTCACCAGGAGCACCGAGTGATGTTGGTGAACTCAATGAACACTGTGAAAGAGTTGCTGCCAGTTCTCATTTCAGGTATTTTCTGTCTGTACTTTATCTTACAGAAAAAAAACATGTTAACATGTTCTAAACTCTGGTGTTTATTTTCTTTTGCTGTTTAGTTGCATGTCTTTCAGCCTGAGTAAAAATGCAGCTGATTAGCTAAGAACCAGTATTTATCTTCTCTCATGCTCTCCTTCTCTTGCTCTTTGTTTGAAATTGCTCTCCTGTTGCCTCATACTGTTCTCTTGAAGTTCTAACAGGCCCTTTTCTCCTCTAGAAACTCTAGTTTTGGATGTATGGATTTTGACACCTTTATTTGTACTCAGAAAAAACAATTAGGAGCTGGAATGGATATTATAGAGCACTGTATAGTAAGGAAGTGAACCCACAGCCCTTTCCTAGAAGATATTTAACTCTTCTCTACGTTGAAGAGCAGGTGGTGTACACCAACTAGGACCACGTTCCCATTGGGCAGAGCCCAGAAATGCAAACATGGTGGCTGCTCTCTCAACTAGCAAAAGGGAGTTGCACTTATTGAGTGTCTAGTATGTACCAGACATCTCATGGTTTATGTAAGTTATCTTTGTCAAGTTGTGGGTTAGTTGGTTTAAGTCTCAGAGGGCAGCTTTATTTTCAGAATTTTATAAGGCATGTCACTGTAATCGCCAGCTACTGCCTTCCTGCTTTGTAATTTCAAGTAGTAGCTAAAATAGGAGATGTGAGTGTAAGAGTTCAGAAAGCCCTTACATGAACTAGAAAACAAAAATTTGTAAATAGCGCCTTATAATCTTCTCAAAAATATGTTTTTGAGACCAACTGTTCCATATGGCAGAAAGGTTGTTGGGAAGAATCTTTCTTTCTAATCTGGGTCAATAAAGCATTGATTAATCTTTGTTTTTATAATTTTAGTTAGTTTATAAGAAGATATTCTCTTCTCTAGTGTTTCGTTATTATTTTCTTCTTTACTTTTAGGGGTTAGATAGTTCCTGCTATATGTTAAGATAAATCATGGAAGATAAACTCAACACTTTTGGATCTTCCACTAGGATTGGGTCAAGCGGCATTCTTTGGTTACAGTTTTACTGACTGTTTTTATCTCGTCACATTAGGTTTGTGTTTGATGGGGCCAGTGTTAGGGCTGGGATGATAATTGATTTAGAAGGATAGTGGATATTTTGTGACTGTGGATCTTCAGTATATGCATGTTAAATTAGTTTTCTGATCATGATGTGGTGAAGTTTTGTACCTTGAGCTTTCTTAACAGTGAAGGTTGCTGATACTGGAACTTCAATGGCAGACTTGCAGTGTTTGTTTTCATATTCTTTTTTAAGACCTTAGAAGCCCAAAACATGTTCACAGTGTGGAACATCTTGTGTGAATATTGTAATACAGCAAGATTAAATTCCAGGCTTAGTTTCTGATCTTTTGTTTATTTTTACAGCTATGAAGATTTTTGTAACAACTAAAAACTCAAAAAACCAAGGAATTGAAGAAGCTTTGAAAAATCGTAATTTTACTGTAGAAAAGATGAGTGCTGAAATTAATGAGATCATTCGTGTATTACAACTCACTTCTTGGGACGAAGATGCCTGGGCCAGCAAGGTAAGTGTTATTGGGGGAGAAATAAGCAAAATCCCCAATTTTCCCTTCCTGGGGATGTGATTGTCTCATATTTTTTCTTGTAATTGTGTGTAGCATAAGACTACTTAGATATTATGACAGTATTTTCTTCTTTACTTTTGTAAAATAAAGGGTTATGGGTTACTTCCTGCTTTTGCACTTTTCCTTTGCTCTGAGGTAGAACAAACAAATAGGTATGCAGGGTGAATGTTGGTTGAAAGCTAGGATGTAGCTTTTCCTTCAAGCTGGAGTCTCATGGATTGGGCTGGTGGAGGAATTCTGGTGTTGTGTATACTCCCCTGGGTGGGAGCCCTGCCTTTCATGTGGGTGGTTGTTGCTAGGTGACTAAGTAAGATACAGAATATGCCTATGACTGAATTTTATGGAAAACTTTTCTTAACCAATTTTTGACCCAGAGAAATCTACAAAGGAAACTCTTGACATTTCTAGGTGTGTCCCTTCATCATTCTGTTTTCCCTAAAGAGAGCTTAACTGAAATATTAGTTTTCACGTTTGTCCGTTAGTTTGAGGGGTCCCTTTACCCTTGGTCTAGAATTTCCTCTTGAATTCCAGAAGGGTTGGTGGATTCCGCCTAGAGCCCAGCAGCGGTGGTTTGAGGTGCTGCTGCTCTGGTCTGCTTCTTGTCTAGTGATTGGGAACAGAGACACTTGGGTTTACACTTCCCTTGTAGGAGCCTAAGATGCAGGCAGTGGGGGGAACACATTGTCTCCAGGATCCAGCTTCCCCCACCATGTGGACCCAAATGCTATCTCCAGGGCCACCCAGCAGGCTGGTGGCAGACTACAGAGGGGATATTGTAGTATGATTTCCACTGGGTGCCCAGTAGGGCTCTGTTTGTCCTCCAGGACACCTATAAGGTAAGGTCGAAGCTGGGGCTAAAATCAACAGTCTCTCTTTGTTGACCAGAAAGTTAAATTAAGAGTGGAGGAGAAATTAGTCAGATTATCTTAACTATGGATTTGTTTTCAGAGGCATGAAGTTCTTGAACAAGTTCTAAGACTGTATTTTAAATCCATATTGTAAAATCATGTAACGTCTTTGATATTTTACTTAATTTTGCTTTTGCATATTTGATAACTTTCACTTCCCTGTTATGACTTCTTTATGCATCTTTTTTTTTGTTCTCTTGTTTGTTTTATTCTTTTTCTCACGTTTAGAAGGTAAGCTTTCTCTTGCCCTCTAGTTTCTTTTTTGCTTAAAAAGAGAAAAAGCATGTCTGTGAGGTTTTCTTGTGCTGTGTGCCGTGCCTCATTCCGTGTGCCGGTGTGTAACACTGTGCTTGAATATGCGTCAGAATTTGACTTAATACGGGACTCTGGGGCTGTGCTGGGCAGACTGTTTGGCTCATGTGGAGCTGTTTCTTTGGGGAAAGCAAAAGGAAAGACATTACTATGGGATGTCAGGCTTTCTATATTTGGTGGGTGCTTTCCTCTCTTTGAGCAGTCTCCTGGGAACTGTTTTGGTCTGGTCGTTCCCACTGACTTCACTTGAGGGGCAGATTTCCCCAGGTAGCTGGGTGACCCCTAAGTTACCAGTGGACCTTGCTCTTAGGAAAGGAAACTTCCAGCTGTTGCTATCTCGTATTTGCCTCTCCTACCAGTTTCCTTTGCAGGCTCTGGAATTTGACTTTTGGAGATGCATCATTGAGGTTTTAAGCCATAATGAAAATGGGTAGGCTAGAGAGTCTAGATGGGGCACCTGTCCTTCACAATAATCCTAGCATTAAAAATCAAAAGGAAAAAAGTCAGGTGTACCTAAAGTTTTTCCTAACTTCAGTACCTGGCTCACTGCATGTTCTGCTATCTAAGCTGTGAATCAGCTGTTGTTCTCCATGATCTCATGTTCCTCTAATCTAATCTCTTTCCTTATTCTCTTCTCTTTGCTTCTAGCAGATGAGAAATAGTAAAAAAGAGAAGCGGGCCTTGCAACCTTATTGTTTCTCTATTTTTGGAAGGGAAAAGTCATCCATCAATTAGTAACTAAGTGTGACTGAGCTTTATTTTGTGCAAGTGCCGAGAGCTGCTTCTTTAAAAACCAAAACCAAAACCAAAACCGTGGTCAGTTGAGTTTTTCAGGAGGAAGATTAGGCATTTGGGGGCATATACAAGGGAAATATAAACCTGGTCTCCACTGTGTACAGTCTAATAGCTCTCTCAGTTTTATGCTGATCTGGAAGGAACCAGACTGTTAGGATGCTGTAAAACTATCAGAATGAAAGGAAATAAATAAAATTAGTTCAGCTAAAAGAAGCTTAAGTACATAATGACATCAGAATGAGCAAGAAATGTTTATTTTTTAACTTCATTTTGCTTTTGTTTTACATTTACCTGATTCAAATATCAAAATGCTATAAAGGGACTTCCCTGGTGGCGCAGTGGTTAAGACTCTGTGCTCCCAATGCAGGAGGCCCTGGTTCAATCCCTGGTCAGGGAACTAGATCTCATATGCATGCTGCAACTAAGAGTTCACATGCCACAACTAAGGAGCCGGCGAGCCACAACTAAGACCTGGCACAACCAAATAAATAAACAAATAAATAAATAAATATTGAAAAAATGCTATAAAAGGATATGTGTGACACAGCTCACTCTCATCCCCATCCCTATCCACTCTACCTCCCTTACCCCCTAAGAGTAATTGTTTTTATTAGTTGCAAGAATATTTAGAAAAAATTTTACCCTGAAAATGGAAATTGGTAACTAGGGTTTGGTTATTTTTCAGTTTAGTAGCATTATGCATCTTTCATTGCTCAACTGTAAGCAGTGAATTAATCAGACCTTGTGTCTGTCTGTGACCCCTGGGTTCCCATTCTGTTTAATACATACGATATCTTTTACCTCCTCTCACCCCTACCAATAAAGAATTAACTTTGTCTTACCATACTTGTTTCATGCTTCCCCACTGGTGCAGTTTTCTCCTGGAAAGTGATGGTTCCTCTAGAAAAGTGGGGGAAGAAAGTAAGTGGAAAAAATTCTTGGTAAAAGTACATCTTGCCGAATAAGTTAAGATTTTAAAGAGGCAATGCAATAGCTGATTATTTTACGTTTTATACCTACATTCAAATGGCAGATTTACAAATTTATAAGTACTTTGACTTTAAACACTTCACTTTATTTTGAAAATAAAAAATTTCCCCTCCTAAATCAACAATCATAATGATTATTAAAAACTATTTTAGCATTTTTCCTGGGAATACATTATGAGACAAAAGAATTTGGGGTTTAAACACAGTTCTAATTTTACCCTTTGTAAATTTAGCAATCTATATTTAATCCCTTTTTTTTGGTATTTATATTACTTGTATCTTGACGCATGCTGAGAATAAAGAGGAAGTGAAAAAAATTTAAAAAGCATTTCATTGCTAAGAATTTTTGAACCCTATGTAGGTGTTCCTGTAACTGCAACTTGAGTCATTAGATACTATTATTCAGAATTCGTCCCTGTGGTGTGTCTCCTCCCACGGTGGGCCTAGGTTGGTGGTGGGTAAATGTAGTGAGTGACTCAGATGTCTTGCACAGATTACTCTAGTCTACCAAAGAAGGAAATACTGGTTAGAACATGCAATCCTATAATAACTTGCCCTTACTGCAGACCATTGAGGATTTAAGGGTTGATTTTTATTTCAGTTTTGAAAAAATAAGGTTATATATGAGCTTTTTATGAGTCTTTTAGTATTCTATTATGCAGTATTAGTTTTAGTATTCTAGTATGCAGCTAATACAACAAAGGATTTATCTTTTGGAGTTTGAGATAAATAGTTAATTTAGGTATATATAATATTTCATCCTCCCCCCCAGCCAAAGGAGAAAAGCCCAACATGGTACAGGAATTGACATTTCCCTTCTGATCCAAGTGATCTTTTAGTTGGTATAACTGATTGTGTGTGCATAGGTGGCACGGAAGCACTGAGAAGGTATTCTTGGAGATGAGGAACTGATGCCTGGGAGGGTAGCTTGCCTGAAGGCTCAGGGCTAGATGACTTTCTCTCCAAGGTTAAATGTAGTTTATAAGATTTTGTTCTACGGCCCAATTTATCTTTCCAAAAACATCTTTGTTTAAAACACGGACTTGAGGGTAGAAATGTGGTCAGGAATGGGCTGGAGTGAGAAGGGTGGGGTTGGGAGGTGTTAGTGGAAAAGGGAGAGTAGCTTGGGCAGTGAATGAGAGGGGGTCCTTAGTCCCAAATTAAAAATTTTCAAGAGCCTGGGAACGGAGAAGCTCGCTTTCCCTACCACAGTTCCTCTTGATCGTCTGTGGGAGGAACTCAGTGGTTCTCGGTATTATTCAGTGTTCTTTAGGTCTAACTTTATATTAAATTTCAGAAGTGTTTCAGGTCCTGGAAAAGCATGTAAAAAGGAGTCTTTTAGGTTGTCCTTCTGACTTCTGGTATATGTGGCAGAGTGCCAAGGCACTATGGTTTTTCTCATTTAAAACCTGAACTCATCAGAGTTTTACAGTAAAACGGACCAGAGCAGGAGGGTATCAGATCCCTGACAGCTGTCCCCAAAGCTACATGACTAGATCTGGTCTTTTTTATATTCACTCTTTAAAAAAAAGAACAACAACAACAACCAAAACAGAGAAGAGATTGGTGGAGACTTTTCTTGTTCCCAAATTTGAGATTTTACAGAGAACAGTACTTATTGAGGGTACAGTTTTTTCCTCTTCTATTTCATACCCAGAGTGTATTCTGAGTACTTAGACCTACATGACAAGGTTTAACAAAAAGCTTTATGGTACATAGTGTAGTTGACCCCAGAGTTATGACTATTTTTACCCTTTATAAATATATCTCAAAATTGCTTCTTAGTCCTAGTTGTTCATTGAATTTGTTTATATTATAGCCGGTGTTAGTATACTTCTTTTGTTGCTTATGTCAGAATTCTGTCAATTCCATAACAAACGCTGCCCTTCAAAAGAAATTCTTAAGAGACCAAAATATTTGTTCCCACAGACATTTTTGCTTTTAATAGATATGACATTAAAATGTATTGTGTTTAAATGATTCTTTACAATTTGCTCTATTCCAGAAAGAATTTAAGGTGGCCCTCTCAGTGACTGTTTTAAATCTCCAAAATTGTCTAAAATTCATGCTCTTAAAAACTTTGGTAACTAATTGAAATTCCCAGTGTAAAAATGCAGCTTCATTGCAAATTTGCCATTGATTATTTTTAGGAGAAAATGAGCATCTCTTAATGTTAAATTCTTGATATTCTCACATCTCATACTCAGGACTAAATTAGTCACATCCTGAGAATCAGATTCTTTCCTTGAAGCATGGTGACCACGCTTTATTAGGGAGAAAAAAGCAGTGACTTTTGAATATACTGAATAGAGCAAAACTAGTTTTTCTATTGTGTTTCAAATCATTTTGGGGCAGTGGAGAATAAAAGCAGTTATTTAGGTTAGTGAGGATTATGAATTTGATTTATAGAGCTAATTTTCTGGGCAGTATTAACCAAGCCAGAATTGGCAAGGCAAAAGATTTGCTGACTACTGTAAAAGGTTAGTGGAATCTTTGGCAACTCTCTTTGGTAAAAGAAAAAAATTCTTGAATTTCATCTAATAGAAAATAATGAGGTTTGAGATCAAACTGTGTTTCTATGACTGAGCCCCTTAATTTATAAAATTAAATTACATTAAAAATTGAAGTTCAATGAAGCAATGAGGGAAAAAATGCCTAAAATAGAACCTAACATGTAGGAAGTGCTCAATTAAGATTAGTTTCCTAACTGGTAGCCTTTAATGCTAGAATAGACACTGAAAAATTTCTGATCTTTGTTTCCCCTTGAATTGAGATTTTTGAAATGTTATAAGTATCTATTTTTTTTTCACTGAAAATATAAGTGTATTAGAGAAATGGTTATTAATAGATTTTAAATTAAGTATTTTTCCATGGCTATAATTCCTCTTCTTCAGAATGTGCACAATACTTCCTAGGTGAGAGATCATGAATTTTTTTTTAAATCTGTATCTAGACAAAGTCCTATAACTGGTATTAGACCTTAAAGGCTATCCGACTTTCTGAGGTTGGGTGTTGCCTGCGACTCTCTTTAAAAAGATATTGATTTGGGCCTTGCTAATTTGGAATTAAGCTAAAGTTGACTTTTGAAGACAAGGTTTGCTGTACAGATTAATTTGAACTAGATGAAGGAAGAGCAAATATTTAAACCATTTGAGAATCAAAGCACTTAAAAAATGCCACTTGTCTACTTACAGTACTAATGACAGATGGATTTTGAAATAGATCCTCTTATGACTGCCTTTTATTGATAGATGGCTATCATAATTTCATATAACTTGATAATAAAAATATTTTATTTCCATTTTTTCAGTAATTTAGTTCACTTCTTTTCAGTTGCCATGGCTGAGAATTTGTTATTTAGAGCCTTAGATAGCCAAATCTGTATCTGTTTAGATGGGGAAAGAGGGAGTCCAAAGCTGAGAGTCCTGTAATTTGAATAGGTACTTTGGAAAAGCTGGTGTCAGGCTGCTGACCTTAAGCCTAATTATGAGTGCTCCCAACGCTTATTGGTGCTGCTGCTGGGTTTTGTTTGAATTGGACGTGGGGATGCTCCTAGTGCCCCCATGTGGAAAACTGGTGGCACCACACCTTGAAGAACCCCGGTTTGCAGGACTGGAAATTGAAAAAAGGTAGGGATTTAAGGCGTTGCCTAGAGTTTCAGAGGTTAACTCTGTGCTTTGATGGATGGGCTCTGTAAGATCCAGTTCCCTAAGCAAAAGGGAGAGAGGCTGTCTTTTAAGGTGTTAAATAGACTTAAGAGATGGCCAGTCTGTCAGTTGTGAGGATGGGTATGTGCATATTTGTTATATTGTTTTCTGTATATCTATTTACTTAAAAAACTTTATTAAAACATATGTATATTTTAAAAGTGATTAGTCTGTTGTTTGGACTTCTCATGCTATATCCTGGGAGATTTTATGCTAGTTTTATGCAAGTCATTATGAATCCTGATTTTAAACAATAAATTGAGACCCACTTATTTTATCCTGCCTCTTCTTCCAGATTAGGGACGGTAAGGGAACTAAGGATGAGGAGTGGCAGGGAAGGCCCGAAAGACACTTCTTTCTTGTATTACATTTGGTGGTTTACTTGTGGAATTAAAACTGAATTGCTACATTAAAATTTTCAGCTTTCTTCCAGCCAGTAATTCCAGGTTTTTCAGATTAAACATAGTGAAACATCAAGCAGTGTGTGTATATTTCAAAACAAGATGTAGAAGAACTGTGGTTTGTGGTGCCACATGCTAATGAGGCTTCCCTGAAGCAGGGAGAGCTTTGGCAGGGCTGCAGTAGATGATTGTTGACTAGTGGAAAGGCTGATAATGAGGCATGTGACAAGAGGACTTTTTCCAGCTGAAGACATTGAACATCTTTTGGCTTGAGCAGTTTTACCAGTTTTCACAGTTTAGCATAGGGAGACTAGGAAACAGAATTAACTGAAGATTTGCATGCAAGATGCTGCATTTTGACAGAAATAAGCGTTATGGTGTGATGAGAATATTTTTAAGGCTGTTGTAGGACTACCGTAGCTATTGTATGTTAATGGTGTAACTTCTCTGTCTTACTTTGTATCATGGTATCTTAGTTTTTGCAAAGAAAATACTTGTGGTATTTTTCTTCAAAAGGACACTGAAGCCATGAAGAGAGCGTTGGCCTCCATAGACTCCAAACTGAACCAGGCTAAAGGTTGGCTCCGTGACCCCAGTGCCTCCCCAGGTAACCCTCTGGTTCTACTTTTCTGATAGATAACAGCAAAAAGCTAAAAACCAGGCAAACAAAAGAAAAAGAAGAAAAATCATTTCGTAATCTCATAATCCTGAGATAACTACTGCAACATTTAGGGGCATACTCCATTCTCTGATAGTTTTGACTAATTGAAGTATTACTGGTCCTTAAAAGGATGAAGGGCATAGACTACCTCTCATCACAGAGGAATAAAGCAAAGTGAACTGGGCATTCTTTGCCAAATTATTGGTTCACCCCTTCCCTGAATCAGAAAGGTAATTATTTTGAATGAAAGCTCTTCTTTTCTAGTTTCCGTTGGGCAGATTTCCATTTACGTCAACAGAGTACTTAATTAAGCAGATGAAATGATGATGCTAACAAGAATTGGGAAGCAAAGTTGACTTGTATAAAGATAAGACCCAAAAAGGTTATTGAGCTAGGCATTATGGATTTTCTAATCTAATATTTATTCAGTTTTAGATTAATATTTGAATGAATGTGAAAAGCCTAATGGAGTTTAGAGGCGTTGAGTACTATTGAATTGTTAGAGCCTACTTTCATCATTCACATGCTTACCACAAACTGCTTGTTATCTCCAGATGGGTATGGTTCCAAGGATCTTTTTGAGCAGTCTCTGTGGTTAAAACCTCACCCTATGGTTGTAAGGGCAGTGCTTGGCTGTTAGCTATCAGATGTATTGCCTTCTATTCACTTGTCATTTAAAATCATCCATTCCTTCATGAATGAAATGACTTGTAAAGCAACCTTTCTAAATAATTAATGGATCAACAATGTAGATATTGAACAGCTCTCTCTCTCTCTCTCTCTCTTTTTTTTTTTTGGCTGCGCCACCTGGCTTGAGGAATCTCAGGTCCCCGACCAGGGATCAAACCCAGGCCATGGAAGTAAAAGCCTGGAATCCTAACCACTAGGCCACCAGGGAACTCCCTTGAAAATCTCTTTGTTTTAGGTGATGCTGGTGAACAGGCCATCAGGCAGATCTTAGATGAAGCTGGAAAAGTTGGTGAACTCTGTGCGGGCAAAGAACGCAGGGAGATCCTGGGAACCTGCAAAATGCTAGGGCAGATGACTGATCAAGTGGCTGACCTCCGAGCCAGGTAAAGTTCCTCTGCTCTCACCAGAGCAGTAGTGGTAACAGTTGGGATCTCGCTCCTGATGGAGTGATTCAGAAAGCAAGTTTCTGTGAATTTTACTGAATTCTCTTTGGCTAATAGATAATGTAGATATTATATTCTACTAATTCTTTTGAGATTGGAGTGAATTTTCCTTTTGTTGAACTTTTAAAATATGTAGATGCCTTATCGTAAAGTTGAAATCTGTTTTTTTAGTTTCTAGCCATAGGCTTATGAAAAATAAGGTGCATAGATATCTTTTATGAAGGCTGGATAGAAAAAAAACATAAAGAGTGAAAACGTTGGAATTATTTCACATGTCATTTTAAAAATCAGTTAAATAGATTATCCTCTACGTTGGTCATTTCTAGGCTCTTTTGAGTTTCTATTTCATCATTATTCATTTGGTTTTATAATTCTTTTACCTCTCTCTTACCCACCTCAAGTCTTGGCTTTTAGGATCCACCCCCATTCCCCCAAATTAAATATGTATAGTTTGCTATTAAGAAAACTCAGTATAATATAGGTTTGTTTGGAACTCATACATATAGTTAATGAAGTTCTAAAAGATTCTCATCTTTATGGAATTTTATAGTACGGACATTGTGAAAAATTGAGGTATGATGACACACTAGTATAAATGAAATTTAATTTTGCTTCAAGATTGTCATGAAACGTCTTGAGATAATTGGAATACAGTATAAGGTCTCCCTACAAACTAAGGCTTCAGGAACACGCCTTGACGTGTTGCACACCATTACACCTAGCCTCAAATGTATTAACATAATGGACTTAAGAATATAGTTTTTTTTTTTTTGCAGTACGCGGGCCTCTCACTGTTGTGGCCTCTCCCGCTGCGGAGCACAGGCTCCCGACACGCAGGCCCAGCGGCCATGGCTCATGGGCACAGCCGCTCCGCAGCATGTGGGATCCTCCCAGACCGGGGCACGAACCCATGTCCCCTGCATCAGCAGGTGGACTCCCAACCACTGCGCCACCAGGGAAGCCCAAGAATATAGTTCTTAAAGGAGTGGTTCCTGACCTTTCTTGGACCAAGGTCATTTTTATAATTTGATGAAAGCCATTAATCTCTACCTAAAAAGTTACATATAAACATGCCCATACAATACTATATGTAATTTCCAGAGGTTCATGGATTCACTGTAGCCCTGGAAGCTCCACGGGCTTCAGGTTAAGAGCCTTTACCTTAAAGGGAAGAAGGAACAGCATAAATAAATGTGATCTCATTGAGTGCAGTGGGCCTTTTCTCTTGCTGTGAAGCAGTCTCCTCTGCCATGAGCATGCCAAGAACTTTACAGAAAGGACAAAAAAGAAGTTCTGTTCCCATTTGGAGAAATGCCAATGCAGTTTGACAAGATTCTTGGCTCTTCTAATTTCTCACTGCTGGCTCTTTTGTCTGCAGCCTTTTCACAGTGTGGTAGACAGTTTTCAGTTGGAATTCTCAAATACACAGTTGTATGTATTTAGAGAAAGATGAATCTGAGCAAGAGAACGAGGTAGTTGCTGTACAGGACCGACCATAAATCTGTAAAGAGAAAAGGTTGGAACAGTGAGGAGCCTCAGTGGGCCTGCTTCACACTGGAGTCTGCGATAGCCTTTCACAATGAAAGATTACAAAGCTGTCTCCTTGTTATCCTTTCTTAAATATGCCTAGCTTTCTAACAGCTTAGTGGCTGAAACTCAGTAACAATTTCCTCTTTGGTATTCTTCTATTCAGTCACCTAGAGTTTCTAGGGTTGTAAGTATATATTTTCCCCTCCATGGTACTCAAACTTTTTATTTTGAATGAAAAATTATGCAACCCATAAATATTTTTACTTTTTCACAGTTGGACTCTTACACAAACAACGTTCCTCATAATGAATTAGTAGATTTGAAGGAAAAAAGCAAATTAAAACATAAAAAGTATATTTCCAAAAGTCTTAGACTCCTCTGCCATGTAAAAGGGAGGTGTCAAGTACAAGTAAAAGGTATATATATATACCTGGTAGTAAATATTATTGAGTTCACTACCTCAAATATTGGTATACATGAAGAACATATAAATTTAAAAAGAGGATAGGTAGATGAATGACACATCCATACTATTATTAAGGGAAGCAAAGATGTTTTGTAGTCTATCCTAAAATCAGAAACTCAGGTTATGATGATCAGCCATTCCATTCAACCAAATGATAAAGTTGCCACCCCTATCATTGAGTTTACCGGGCTGGGTGGATTCAAAAATATGAGTATAAAAAGATGGCAAATCTTACTTTGCTATGACCTGGGAAGTCTCTAACAAAGGGAAAACAAATTTCTACTAACTCACATCATTTTTTTGTAGTAGCAGCATACCACTTCTGAGAGAGGAAAATAGTGAAATTAGTTCTTTAGGAACATGATGAGAAATAATGGTTTCTTGTCCTTGTGTGCCCTTTTCCCTCAGTACTATCTGGTTTTGATACTTGTAGGTTGCATAGGAGTGGAAGGTAGATATTTAAGATTACCATTAGGTTATGATAATGACAACTCTGTAATAACAATAGTCACATGTGTATTGCTTTATTGCCAAAGTATTTTCAAGTATTTCTTTTTGCTTGATGCCACTCTGTTTGATAAGCAGGGCCAGTATTATTACCTACCTACCCCTCATTTTCTAAGTTAGAAAACTGAAGCCCAAGGAAGTTAAACATTGTACCCAAGGTTCCTCAGGTAGCAGAAGCCAGGATTTGAACAGACATCTACTTGGTCCCAGTGTGGTGTGCTTTCAGTAGCACTATGTGTGCTGCCTCCTGAAACATTTTCAATGTATACTTGCCCATAAATAAGATAATCTAATGGGCTGTTTATTTCTAAAGCATACGTACTATGGTAACAAAACCTTCCATAGCAATAAGATCACAAGCACGTTTCCCTCCTGAAGATTAGGTTTGATTATGTAATCACCACCAAGAGGAAAATCAATATCAAAATGTGCAAGTCTGGTCTTTAAAGTGGTTATGCAGTTCCTTGAAGCTACTGTGTATTATTTTTCAGAGCAAAGGAGAAATTAGATGGTTTGGGTGTTTTGCTTTGTCTCTCTCTGTGTTTCCTTGTGTTATCGCAGATTTAGTAGAAAAGGAAAAGGACAAACATGTTAGTAAAAGAACATATGCTGTGCTTTTAGTAATATTTTGCCATTAAGAATTTGAGAGAGTACAACAGCAGCATCTATCTGTTTGAGCAGAGGACAAGGAGCCTCACCGGTGGCCATGCAGAAAGCCCAGCAGGTGTCTCAGGGTCTGGATGTGCTCACGGCAAAAGTGGAAAATGCAGCCCGCAAGCTGGAAGCCATGACCAACTCAAAGCAGAGCATTGCGAAGAAGATTGATGCTGCTCAGGTAGCGATGATGATTTTTAGCAAGGGTGGGAAATAAAGGAGAAAGAGAAGTGTTCCATAAATATCCTGTATCCCTCTCCCCCTAACTTTCTATGGGTGGATAATGGGTGTTTCTAAGTGATGACTGATACACACTAGTTGCCAATGTTAACACGTCCCCTATCACCACAGGCTTAAGGCTAATGTTTATCCATATTTTGAAATAACGATCTTAATTTTGAATTCTTCAGATAGTTAAAAGTAAGCATTCTGAGTACCATTCCCCTAGCTCCTGATGGAGATTACAGTATGTTAAACCTGTTATTCATCTCAGAATTCACAACTGTGTTTGGTCATAGCAATGTAAAAGGGTTAAAGCTTTCTGATATTACTCTACTATAAAATGATTTTCAAGCATTTCATGAAGAAACAAATGTTTAAGAAACTGAAGAATTAATAAGGTGTGATTAATTCAAAGCTAAAGCTCATGAAGATATTTTATCCTAATGAGAAAGAAAAAAATCATTTTTAAAAAGATGAAGGGGGACTTCCCTGGAGGTCCAGTGGTTAAGACTCCGAGCTTCCACTGCAGGGGGCATGGATTCGATCCCTGGTCTGGGAACTAGGATCCTGCATGCCGCACATGCAAATATTAATATCTCTATAAATAAATAGCTGAAGGATTGATTTGGTTTTGCCTGAGTAAGAACTGATGTAAAATAATAAGGATCAGCATTATAAAAACAATTGCTGGTATGCCTTATGGTTACTTTTTTTTTTTTTTTTTTTTTTTTTTGTGGTACGCGGGCCTCTCACTGTTGTGGCCTCTCCCGTTGCGGAGCACAGGCTCCGGATGTGCAGGCTCAGCGGCCATGGCTTACGGGCCTAGCCGTTCCGTGGCATGTAGGATCCTCCCGGACCAGGGCACGAACCCGTGTCCCCTGCATTGGCAGGCAGACTCTCAACCACTGCCCCACCAGGGAAGCCCTTATGATTACTTTGGAAATATTTCTGATGGCCTTGTTAAGTTTAGTAAAATTGGTTCATGAGTAGATCACAGTGTGCTTCTTTTCTATTTCTGTGTGTGTAGAATTGGCTTGCAGATCCAAATGGTGGACCAGAAGGAGAAGAACAGATTCGAGGGGCTTTGGCTGAAGCTCGGAAAATAGCAGAATTGTGTGATGATCCTAAAGAGAGAGATGACATTCTACGTTCTCTTGGAGAAATATCTGCTCTGACTTCTAAACTAGCAGATCTACGAAGACAGTATGTATTTAATCAATTAAATTGTCCTTTAATCTCTCTCTTTTTCTCCCTAAGCACATATATAGTTGAAATTTATAGGTTAAATGCACATATGATACTCTTCCATTGTCTTCTTATTGATTCTTTGTGACGTGGTGAGGGCAGATATTTTTAAATTAATAATTTTAGGATACTAAGAACTATTTTTTAAAAAAATATTTTTAAGAGATCTATTTTTAAAATTAATTAATTAATTAATTAATTTGGCTGTGCCGGGTCTTCGTTGCGGCATGCGGGATCTTTAGCTGCAGCATGTGAACTCTTAGTTGTGGCATGAAGGATCTAGTTCCTTGACCAGGGATTGAACCCAGACCCCCTGCATTGGGAGCACAGAGTCTTAGCCACTGGACCACCAGGGAAATCCCTGAGATCCATTTTTTAAAATTTCTAAGCTAGGACATACTACTACACCATGTTTGTGACTTGTCTGTTTCCCAGGCATATGAGGAAAATAACTTTTGTGGCTAGCTATGAAAAGCTTTGTGTGTGTGTGTGTGTGTGTGTGTGTGTGTGTGTGTGTTGGGGTGGGATGGGGAGGCATAAGAAGATAGTTTCTTCCTTGACCAGCAGTGTTACTTCTTATGTAGCAATTATAAAAGATCCTTAAATATAACATCCTCACTGCAGGTTCTTCTCTTAAGGGGATTTTTTTTTTTTTAAATCGGTGAGACAGATAAGGCTTTCATAGCATCTACTTTGATTGTATAGAAAAGAAGTGTCACTTTCTCCTTTTGAAAGATATTTTTATGTCTTAAAAAAAACACAACTGCATCATATGCTAAAAAGAACATTAAAAAAGTGTACAATGGCAAAAGTAAGAGTTGCTTCTCTCCCACCTCAGTCCTCCAGTCACTTCTCCAGGAATAACCATAGTCAAGTATCTTGTGAGATTCGACTTTTCATTTAACTTGTGTATTTCACTCCCTATTCTTCCACAGGAGAGTGCCTAACCTTTTTCCACAGAGGTACTTTAGAGTCCTTTCAAATCTTATATTGGGTAAGAGACCAACGTTAGCTAAGAAAGCAGACTTCTGCCTCAGACCTTGAAATAGGAATGAGTGGGAGCAGGGTGGGTATACTTTAGGCAGGAGGTTGTGGTGATAGAGAGCAGCTTAAGTAATAGCTCAAGTTTGATTCTATATCAAGCTCAATCATTTGGGGGGTCACTATTTTATACCCCAAATATAAAATTATGTAGGTGGGAAAATGTATAATTGGACAATTGTAAAGTAATATATGTCTACAAATTTTGGTCTCTGTTCATTAATATTGGCTAATTAATATAGTCTTTACATTTTTACTAGATTTAAAAATACTCAGAGGAGGAAACTATATTCTCAGGATCCTAACACAGGTCCATATACATAGCAGGCACTCATTAATGTTTCTTAATGATGAAGAGAGAATTAATGATAATAGTGATAACAGCAGACCAAGTTTGGTCACATGCCATCATTACATATTCCTATTATCTATCAATCAATCAATCTATCTATCTATCCATTTATCTATCTATCTAAAACTTCCTGGCAGCAGGAGTAGCTATGATCAGAACCATAGGAATTATCTTCTTTGTCCAGCTTTATAATGGAGAAAGTATGAAAGTTTAGAATCATAAAGGAACTTTTAAGATAGTATCTAAATTAGTCATTCTGTCAGGTAGACTAATATTTGCATTTTTATCGGTGAGCCAGATGTGATTATCCTGAAGTTTACTTTTCTATGACCTAGTGGACTTGAGATGTAAAATGAGTCAGATTTGAGATGGCAGGCTCAGGGGCCACCTAACCTAGTGATGACTGATCGAGCTCAGCTTACCAAATGGTTGAGCTTGGTTGAGCCAGACTGACCAAACTCATATTTAACTACAACATATTTAACTGTCTTAACGAGGCAAAACAACCAGAATTTATATTATTAATTTCTTATTTAAGGGTCAAATAGATAAATCCCTCTCCTTTCAAACCAAGTTAATAATAATCATTAGCAGTTTGTCATCTCATTAGCATTTGTATTAGCAATTAAGTCATCTCAATGTAAAGAGTGTCTTTGTGTGACAGGATGGCTATTTTTTTTCTGCAGGGGAAAAGGAGATTGCCCAGAGGCCCGAGCATTGGCCAAACAGGTGGCCACGGCCCTACAGAACTTGCAGACCAAAACCAACAAGGCAGTGGCCAACAGCAGACCTGCCAAAGCAGCTGTCCACCTTGAGGGCAAGATTGAGCAGGCACAGCGGTGGATTGATAATCCCACAGTGGATGACCGGGGAGTTGGTAAGATCATCACTGCACTTATTAATCCTCATTAAACTTATTACAGTGAAGATAAGCAAGTTGTTGATAGAGATCCTGTATCATCTGTAATTAGGTACAGAAGGGGTTCTTTAGCCACTGGTGAGTAAGTCATTCCACAGTGTGACTCCATCTCCAAATGTAGCCAATAAATTTCCTGTGATTTAATCAAGAAGTATTAATAAATAAATGATTTTGCTGCAGGCAAATAGAAAATTCCTCAGGTTGCAGCTGAAACTTTGAGCTAATTATTTCCAGTCTATGTATACTTTCATTCTGTTGTATTTCTGTTATTACAGTCCTTAGTTAAGTTCACAGTTAAATATAATTTTTGAAAATAAGTAAAAGACACTTAACTACCAAGGTTGTTTTCAGTTTTGAGGGCTCCTGTATCACACAATCACCTGTAGAATTGCTAACCTAATATTTTGATTTTTGAGAGATTTTAGGAATGGATCTATAAGAATTTAGGTCGTATTATGATAGCAAGCCTGTTGAAGCTGAAAGATCTATTTATTTCATTTGCTATATTCATTGGAAAAAGATAAAATTTTTAATTGGTGATTCCCAGTGTGGGGGAATCAGGCAGACATATAATTTACTGGTGGAGGAATAAATTGGTACAAATTTTCTGAGTGGCAATTTGGAATTATATGTCAAGAGCTTTAAAAAAGTTCATACTCATTGACTCAGCAATTTGACTTACAGGAATTTATTCTAAAAATAATTAGAGATGTTTCTAAGGAGTTACATATGAGAATATGTAAATAGTGTAAATATTTAATAATATTAACAATTATGGTTCATATGATAAAATGTTGCAGAGTTTAGATCATGATTTTTGAATAATATTTAATGATGTAGAAAAATGCTCACGTTAAATAAAAAGAAGCAAGGAGTAAAAGTTAATGTATAGTATGATCCCGGTTTTGTAAAAGAGAAATGTATGTATGTATAGGAGCATGCAATGCATTCAAAAAGACTGGAAGGAAATGGTCAAATATATCAGTCTCCAAGTGATGGGATTATGGGTAATTTATATTTTTTTACGTTTTTTATATTTCCCCAGTTTTTTGTCTTGTTAGGGGAAAACCCCCCACTAACCCCATTAAATGTATTATTAAGAAAAGAAATCTTTACCAGAATGGCACAGTGGTTGGCTTCTCCTGGTCTATGTGAGTTTCAGTGTTTTCCTCTTGGTGCAGGTCAAGCTGCCATCCGAGGGCTTGTGGCCGAAGGTCATCGTCTGGCAAATGTCATGATGGGGCCTTATCGCCAAGATCTTCTTGCAAAGTGTGACCGAGTGGACCAGCTGACGGCCCAGCTGGCTGACCTGGCTGCCAGAGGGGAAGGGGAGAGTCCTCAGGCGAGAGCCCTTGCATCTCAGCTCCAAGACTCTTTAAAGGTAGAACTTGGGAGCACATATCATTACATTTCTTTCTTTCTTTTTTTTAGAAATAAATTTATTTATTTAATTTTTGGCTGCGTTGGGTCTTTATTGTTGTGCACGGGCTTTCTCGAGTTGTGGCGAGCGGGGGCTGCTCTTCATTGCAGTGTGCGGGCTTCTCATTGCGGTAGCTTCTCTTGTTGCGGAGCTTGGGCTCTAGGTGCACGGGCTTCAGTAGTTGTGGTGCACAGGCTTCAGTAGTTGTGGCACGCGAGCTCAGTAGTTGTGGCTCGCGGGCTCTAGAGCTCAGGCTCAGTAGTTGTGGCGCATGGGCTTAGTTGCTCCACAGCATGTGGGTTCTTCCTGGACCAGGGCTCAAACCCATGTCCGCTGCATTGACAGGTGGATTCTTAACCACTGCGCCACCAGGGAAGTCCCTCATTACATTTCCTATGCTTACTATTATTCAAAAATTAAGAGGGAGAGTTTTTAAAAAATATAATTTCTTGAGTCTAGGGAAAGTGAAAAAGGTGTGATCAAGAATATAAGGAGGGGCTTCCCTGGTGGCGCAGTGGTTAAGAATCCGCCTGCCAATGCAGGGGACACGGGTTTGAGCCCTGGTCCAGGAAGATCCCACATGCTGCAGAGCAACTAAGCCCGTGCTCCACAACTACTGAGGCTGTGCTCTAGAGCCTGTGAGCCGCAACTACTGAGCCCGTGTGCCACTACTGAAGCCCATATGCCTAGAGCCCAAGCTCCGCAAGAAAAGAAGCCACTGCAACAAGAAGCCTGCACACCGCAATGAAGAGTAGCCCCTGCTCGCCACGACTAGAGAAAGCCTGTGCACAGCAATGAAGACCCAATGCAGCCAAAAATTAAATAAATAAATAAAATTTTTAGAAAAAGAATATAAGGAAATCCAGAGCTTATTAAGGAAAAGCTTACTAGTGTGTGATAGCAATTAAAATTGTGTTTCTCAAGCTTCACTCAATCAAGGGCTCTTTCATATTTGCTCTACCATGTATCACCTATACTTTTTTATTTAGTCAGTATTTTTCTTAAAATGGACTCCTTTTTTAAACTTTATTTAAAAGAAAAGTTTATAAAAATCCTGAAATCAGGAGTTTGAGTTAGTTATATTTTTTCTAATATTCTATAAAAGAAGCACACAATTATTAAAATAAAAACATTTGTCTGTGTAACACCTATATTCATTTCAGATACCACCAGCCAGTGCATGCTACCCACCTTGAAAAACAGTGGGGGTGATTGATCCTTCTTCGAGTATTCATCTAGAATAAAACTTAGATTGGACAAAGTGTGATAATTATGAAAAGGAGTTTTTTCATGACTTCTGAGAATCTTCTGCTTTTGACCCATGTTAAAATAAAAAATGGATTCATATATTGGTTATCAAGTTTTTCTAGAAACTTATTTGAAATATCCAGAAAAATTCCATTATTGATTTCTTTCATCTAAATATAAGAAGTTGCTTAGAAATTTGGCACTGTATCCACCAAACAGTCCTTACAGTTACTGTAATTATGTCAGGCCCCTCCAGCACTGGGATTGTTGAGGAACTCTGTCTCATCTCATGGTCTTCTTTGGGCTCAACCCCATGATTCTTAGTATTATTCTTAGGGGCCATCAAGAAAGGAAGTAAGATTTCTTGTTTGGGTGGAACAGTCTAGGGAAATGTGGGTCATGTGGGCAGGATTCACTTCTTACACCTGTTTCATGCTAGCTCAGTGCTTTGTACACAGTTGATACTCATAGCTGATAAAGTTGAATGAAACACTGAATGAATGAATGTGTCAGTGAAGGAAGGACAATGGCAGATGTGCTTTTTGGATATTTCTGGAAATTTTCATTTTTAAACAATGTTTTTAAGGATCTGAAAGCCCGGATGCAGGAGGCCATGACTCAGGAGGTGTCAGATGTTTTCAGTGATACTACAACTCCCATCAAGCTGTTGGCAGTGGCAGCCACTGCCCCTCCTGATGCACCCAATAGGGAAGAGGTGGGTATCTGAGGTCTTCCATTTCTTCTGTTGGCCAGCCATATGTATATGTATATGTATGTGTATGTGTGTGTGTAAAGGTAAAATGTGACTGCAGTGTATGTCAGGAGTGGTTGGGAAATTGTGGATGAAGGGTGGAAAGGTAGAAGAGGGAAGAAAGGCCTTGCCACTTCTTCTTTCAGTCACCAAGTATGTCGCTTAGGAATGTCTTTAGGACGTGTCTTCACTTGCAAGCAGTAGAAGACCTGACTGTCAGAGATGAAAACAAGTGGGTTTTATTTTCATCACATAACAAGAAACATGGAGCTAGGTAGCCTTGGCATTGGTTCAGCAGCTTGATGCCATGAAAGCTGGCATCTCTCTGATTTTCTTGATCTTTTCCTCATGATGTGAGATGCTGATGCAGCCCTAGGCATTATGTTCAAGGCAGTAAGAAATGAGCAGTGGGGGCATTCCAGTCACAACTAGAATAACTGTCCCTCTAGTTATAACCTTCCCTTTAGTGTCCCCTTAGGACACTTTATTCTCCAGACAGAAGTCAGGGCAATTCTTTTAAATCATTTGATGTCATTCTTTTACTCAAACCCTTCAGATTACTCCTCCCTGTCCCAGAGTGAAGCCAGAGTCCTTACAATGAACAGTAAGGCCAGTGATGTGCTGGTAGACACAGGAAAAAACAAAACAAAACAAAAACAAGAAGGCCCTGATTTGTAATGTTTGTTAATTTCCATGATGTAAATATTCCCATGATGGCTGTTTCAATGTGAAGTCACTGTAAGCAGAGTCGGGAAGAGATGGGCACATTTGGCTCTTATGAGCTTGCGTGAGTTGGTACCAGCAGCTTCGTCACACCACTGCATCTGGTCCGCCATCTACTTGTCTGACCTTGTGTGGTGCCTCTCTTCCCCCTCATGCTCCTGTCTCTGCATTGATCTTCTTGCGTTGTATTCCCAGTATTCCTTGTTTATGTTTGTATGTTCTAACCTTGGGGCCCTTGCTGTTGTTCTCTCTGGTCCTCCCACAGATAACTGCATAATTGTTCGCTCACTTTCCTCAGCTCTCTACTGAAATGTCACTTTGGGGTCACCACCTAAGATCGCAACCCCACCCCAAGCCCATCCCAAGAAATTCCCTAATCTCCACATCCTACATTTCTCCTTCGTGTTTATCAACACTTACATATTTACCTCGTTTTCCTCACGTTAGCATGAAAGCTCCATGTGGGCAGGGATTTTGTTCTGTCATTACTTTATTCCCATTTCTTAGAACAATGTCTGACACATCCTTGGTGCTGAATAAATGAAAGTAAACGCTCACCCAGAAATCCTCCAGGAGACTTTTGTGTATGTCTCATTGGCTAGAATGCTGTCACATGGCTACCTCACTGCAAAGGAATCTAGGAAAGCAAGTATTTGGTTTTCCATCTTCTATAGTATTGGTAGTGAAGGAGAAAGGATTGGGTCAGGCACCCAAGACAATGTAGAACTGGTGAGCAGACGTTTATGTTATTCTTATTTGCTAATGACCCCCATTTTCTTTCTCTAGGCTAGGTTACTGGGCAGTTCAGCTCATGGTCCCCTTAGGCTGGGGTGATGTGCTGTGTTTTCATTCCAGACATCTGAGTGTCTGATGAGCAGACAAAACTGTCTGCTGGTAATCTCTACCTAGATGCTGCATGGGTACCTCAGCATGTGTTGTCCTCCTGTTTTCTTCCAGCTGGAAATTTGTGAGTCGCCACTGACTCTTCCCTTCATCTTCCCACATCTATAAAGCAAGACAAGCTAATTTGATCTCACAAATACGTCTTGAATTCTCTCTAATTTCTATTCATGTTGCCACGGCTCTAGTTCTGATCCTTGTTCCCTGCTGCCTTTATAACTACACAGCTGAGACTGGTCTTTGAATCCATCACTAGGGCATGAATAAAATAAAAATACAGATCTGACCCTGATATTTTCCTGCTTAAGCCTTTCAGTGGCCCTTCCTTTTCACAGAGGAGAAAGCCAGAGCTCTGTGATCTGGCTTCTAATACTCCCTCTACCCCTGTTTCCCCCAAACCCCACCTCTCAGTTCATGCCCCAGCAATACCTCATTGCTTATAGTTTCCTGCGTACTCTGTCCTTTCTTTTCTCCATGTCTTTGTTCTTTCTGTCTCTCTACCTAATTATTGTCCCCTTATCTCTTTTGGCTAATTTCTGTTTATCCTTTATTCTAGTATCCTTTACTTCCTGGATAGTCTAAGTGCCTTACTTTTTCCTCCCAAGTATCAATGCTTAGTTTTACTATTGCACATAGCACACAACTATTGTAGGTATCTGTTTATGGGCCTTTTTAACCCTGCTAGGATGTGAGATCCTTGAGATGCAGAAATTATGTCTTATTCATCTTTGTATCTTCAGCACCTGTTCCAGGGCCTGGCACATAGTAGGTGCTCAGTACAGTTTGGTTGAGTGACAAGAAAAGCAAGCTAAGCAGTTGGGTAAATCAGAGGGAGCAGCTGACATAGACTGGGGTTGAAATGGTGAACCAAAGTTGGCAAAGCCTTATAGATTCAGAGTGGGAGACCAGCCAAGGAGAGAAACAAGGACTGAGGCCAGGAGAAGAGGACCAGGGGGCTAGAGATTTAGGAAGAGATCCTGAGCATTAAATGGCAAGAACCCAGCTGGCTGAATCCAAACAAGAGGTCAGAATGGGGAAGAGACTTGCGTGCATAAACATAGAACCCTGGCAATGAGACTGGAGCCTGTTGTTGGACCAGGAGACCTTCAGAGATTGTCTGCTGGGAGCCAGAACTTGTCTCCAAGTAGGGGCAGGTAGACCTCCAGGAGGAGGCAAAGAAGAGGGTAGATTCTGCCAGGCAGTTCCTAATGTGCTCTGTGTATAATATAAAGCTCACCCAGGGCTGTTGGATATACCTTGCCTCAAGCATCAATTCTAATAATGTGATCCAAACAAATGACAGAAGAACTTTCATGTCTAAGTTAAATTGTCCCCTTCGTGGTATGTGACCTTGCATAATATCCATGTCGAAGAAGAAGTTAACTTTTTAACAATATGTGAACTGAATGAACAATTCAGTAGATGGTTTTGCATTTGGGGTGATGGAAGTCAGCCATCCTTACCCTTGTGTCAGGCGTGGGTGTGAGCACCAGCTATCATTTTTCCCATGGAGGTCAGGGGCAGAGCTTTTACAACATTAATGGTAATGGGATATGTGAGGGAAGCTGCCCTGAGGAGGCTGGAGCTCTGGTTAGGACTCTGGATATTCTTGGCCTTTAATGCATCCAGCCACCTGCACTGGAACCTGGAGTAGGTTTTTCTATACTCTTCAAACTAGGGGATAAGCCTTTTGTGAACAGGGATTATTTAAGTCTTTGGATTCTGTGAACTCCTTATTGCAGACTGCACAGCACTGTACGTCCTGTTTGCACCTGGTAAGCATTGACTGCGCTGAAATTCAACGGTGTGTGTGCACTTGCCTGGATGCATGTGATGCTTATGGCCAAACCTCTGAGGAGATACGGCAAGGCCAAGACTCGATGTGACTGTTGTCTTATTAACTTGTAAAGTCTTTGCTGAAGCAGTTGCTGCCTCTGCTTAAAGAGAGACTTTTTCTTAGGCTGCCTGACCCATTTTATTGCAATAAATTTTCTTAATGTCTTTGTTCCTCAAGGTATTTGATGAGAGGGCAGCTAACTTTGAAAACCATTCAGGAAGGCTTGGGGCCACGGCAGAGAAGGCGGCTGCTGTTGGAACTGCTAATAAATCAACGGTGGAAGGCATTCAGGCCTCAGTGAAGACAGCCCGAGAACTCACACCCCAGGTGGGTTTCACTCCCCCTTCATCATGTCAGTACACACCATATTGAGTAAAGAAGGTTAGTTACAGAACAGTTTCTATACATTTTTGAACACTTACTATAAAATATCATGAAAGAATCCACACATACCCTTAATGTCTAAATCATTTTTATATTGTTCGAATTTTTTTACAGTGATCATGATTAGTTTTGAAAGTAGAAAAAACTAGTAAAGCACCCCCCTCCCATGCATAATTAGGGAAAAATTCAATAATCTTGGGAGGTTAGTTTATTTTGATTTTAGAGCTTATGCCTTTCCCCACATCTCTTTGATGGTATTTTAAAAATTTTAGATGTGGCCATAATTTTTCTTTTTTATTTAATTATATAACCAAGATGTAGCTAATGTACTGTAAACAGAATATTGGAAGAGTGGGAACAAAAGAAAACAACTTGGACAGGAATTAAAGTTCTAGTACATGATAGATGTTCTTAAAAGATCTCTTCAACATCGTTTAGTGTGATGTTTGTGCATTTTTTTCTTCCAATAAAATTACAGAAAATTCATTATCTTTTCATTCATTTATTCAGCAGATATTTCTTGAGTGCCTGTGGTACATTAGGAACTGTCTGGGCTTTAGAAATCTATGATACTAGATTTGGTGGGGAGCTTGTAGGCAGAGACAGGGGAAATAAGCTTGTCTCTTAATTGTTCAACTTTTGCCAATGTGGCATGTTAACAAGTTAGATTCTCTTGAAAAATCATACTTGTCTAGCTTTTTAAAAAGAAGTCCATAAAATATGAACATGTCTAACTTTCCTTAAAAATTTCCATAAAACATAGAACATAAAACGTAGGATTTCTCTATAAAACTGAGATTTCTGAAAAAACAGAAACAGCACTAGGCTTAAGACACTAACTATGGAAAGAGCAAGGACTTTGGAGACAGATCTGGATTCGAATCCTCTGTCACTTTGAGTTTCCTTGTGTAAAATGGAGATAATTCCTTCCTAGTGGATTGTTCTGAGGATTAAGAAGATGCTTGTGCAGCCTATAACTTATCAAATACTCAGTAAATGTTAGTTCCTTTCCCAAGTGCTGCAACTGACTAGCTGGGAGCTCTTGAGCAAGTCACTTAAATTTTCTGCGTCTTGGTTTTTGCAGCTGTGAAGTGGAGAAATTACTGTCCTTTCTCTCTCACAGGCTTGTTGTGAGGATTTAGTAAGACAGTGGATGTGAAAGCACTTTGTTAACTGTAGACAGTTGTTATTATTTAAAGGAACATTCATTTATTTATTTATTTATTGGCTGCATTGGGTCTTCGTTGCTGCACGCTGGCTTTCTCTAGTTGTGGTGAGTGGGGGCTACTCTTCGTTGCGGTGCGTGGGCTTCTCGTTGCGGTGGCTTCTCTTGTTGCGGAGCACGGGCTCTAGGCGTGCGGGTTTCAGTAGTTGTGGCACGTGGGCTCAGTAGTTGTGGCTCGCGGGCTCTAGAGTGCAGGCTCTGTAGTTGTGGCACATGGGCTTAGTTGCCCTGCGGCATGTGGGATCTTCCCAGACCTGAGATCAAACCCGTGTCCCCTGCATTGGCAGGTGGATTCTTAACCACTGCGCCACCAGGAAAGTCCGACAGTTATTTTTAATAAATATTTATAAATCTGTTTTAAGTAATCTTTAGTATCATTCTTAATGGTGCTTTTTTTTTTTTTTAAGAGATAGAACTTTTACTTAAGAGCTGCTATCATAAAAAGAGGATAAGTAGATATTAAGATGTTGAAAATTTCACAGGATGGCATGCCCTTTCTGTTTAACAGTGTGGTAGAATTTAATGAATTTTTATATACATATATATATTTTTTAATATGCACTATATATAAAGTTGAATCATATGAACTTAATGGTGCTTTTTAAGATGAGGCTTAAGTATCTGTCCGTTTTGTGTATGTTCAGAAGTATCAAGCAAACACCCGTTTACTTTGTCACTTTATTACCTTCTTAAAATCAGGCTGTAACTGTAAAATCTTTTGTGAGGGCCCATTCTGGGGAGCTGTTTATGAGACCAAACTAAAGTGCTTGGTCTGAAAAGAGACTCACCGATTTTTGGCCTTATAGTGCCACCTGTAGGTAAAGAGGGGGAAGCTTTGCTGAAGGTTTATATTTGAGTGGTGTTTAAAGGTTGTTTTGTCATTGCCAGGTCGTCTCAGCGGCTCGCATCTTACTTAGGAATCCCGGAAATCAAGCTGCTTATGAACATTTTGAGACCATGAAGAACCAGTGGATCGATAATGTTGAAAAAATGACAGGTAGAGTTGTGTGCAAAATTCTTCCTGTCTGATCCATGAGACTGAGAAACTCAAACAGGACCAGTTATGTTACTCAGCTGTAATTGGATAAAGGGACCGTCATGTGCTCGACAGTGTACTTGGCCCTGATTAAGGCCGCTGAGCAGCAGCGGCTTCTCATTCAAGCCTTGCAACTTTGTCCGAAGAGAGACTCTTTGAGTCTCTTTGATTTTAATGTGGCCCTCCCGGTGTGATGTTTATTGTTACAGCTCCTATCTTCTCTGAATAGTGTCTTTTCTCTGTCTGAGCCAGAGTTTGGTTTCAGAGGCTGAGAGGCGGTGTTTGTGGATACAGTAAGTGTCCCTGTCATTTTCAGCAGGTTCACATTTCAAGGAACCACAATAGCTACCATTTAATACAACTTGTCTCAGAGTTTCCTCCAACTTATCAACTACGTAGTTTTTTTTTTAAAAAAAGGAGAAACCAACAACTGACAAACCTGTGTCTGTGCGATAGAGGTGGCACCTCTGAATCTTCTTCATTCTCTTTGGAGGGAGGGATGGGAGAGGAAGAGATGAGGAATGTAGGCTCTTCGGCTTCCCTGCAGAACCTGCTGGGACAGGGGTCCATAGCAGCCAGAGATGAAAGTGGAGCTCCTGAGGTGTCTGAAGAGAGGTAACAGAAACAAGAAACAGGCTTAGGGTTATTGGAATCCTCTGCGTGGCTCATCTTGGGCACTGCAAGCTGCCAATAAGCAACAGATGGCTGGGGAGTGAGACGGGAAGGGAGAAAACACTGTTAACAGATAATGTGGTGCTGATGCGGTGAAGGTTTCAGACGCAATCCTTGTTTCCTCCTGATGTCAAAGCGTTTCTGGTTGTCTGTGGTAGATACAAGAAGGCTGGTGACCACGGTTGGTATAAATGCTGTGAGTCTGTATGGCCTCCTGGGCTACATTCTCACTTTTTTTTTTTACAATGGTGATCACCTGGAAGCTTTTGATTGTGTAAGAAGGGTTTTGAGCTGAAGGTGAGAATTATGGGTGTTGTACTTTCACGTGAGAAATTTGAGTGGACAACAGGGTTTTGGAGTCTCTCTTCTTCTAAAATAGAAACTAAATTCCATTTCTGTTCTCCGGACAGGGCTGGTGGACGAAGCCATTGACACCAAATCTCTGTTGGATGCTTCCGAAGAAGCAATTAAAAAAGACCTGGACAAGTGTAAAGTCGCCATGGCCAATATTCAGCCTCAGATGCTGGTCGCTGGGGCAACCAGCATTGCTCGTCGGGCCAACCGGATCCTGCTGGTTGCTAAGAGGGAGGTGGAGAACTCTGAGGATCCCAAGTTCCGAGAGGCCGTGAAAGCCGCCTCTGACGAATTGAGCAAAACCATCTCCCCAATGGTGGTGGATGCAAAGGCTGTGGCAGGAAACATTTCTGACCCTGGTAAGCAATGCATGGTGTGGTTCACCTGAGCTGAGAGGTTAATTCAGGAAGCTGACAGGGTGGGGAGAGAAGATGCACCCCACAACCATGACACAACCTGGGAGCAAAAACTACAGATACTTAGTTTGAGGATAGTATATTAAGCTTTCTCTGTTCAAAATATGTTGGACAGAATATTTTCTGCAATATTGGCAGGGTTATTGTAAGTTAGTTTCTCTGGACCAACTTCCCTGTGCTTTTTTTTTTTAATTTTATTTTTTATTTGTTTCTGGCTGCGTTGGGTCTTCCTTGCTGTGTGTGGGCTTTCTCTAGTTGCGGCGACCGGGGGCTACTCTTCATCGCGGTATGTGGGCTTCACATTGCTGTGGCTTCTGTTGTTGTGGAGTATGGGCTCTAGGCACGCGGGCTTCACTAGTTGTGGCTCGCGGGCTCAGTAGTTGTGGCTTGTGGGCTCTAGAGCGCAGGCTCAGTAGTTGTGGCGCACGGGCTTAGTTGCTCCGTGACATGTGGGATCTTCCCGGACCAGGGATTGAACCTGTGTCCGCAGGCGGATTCTTAACCACTGCACCACCAGGGAAGTCTCTCTGTGCTTTCTTAATGTCTGATTAAATAACTCCTGGTCCTGTTTAGTCATTATTTTGGAAATTTCTCAAAAGATGCATAATAACCAATTTATCAACCATTTAGCTTATGTAACTGGCATACCTTCTGCTTTTCTTAAAATGCTTTTTCTCTGGACAACATTCATTATTTCTGTCAAATCTGGAAAGCCTAAGTTAACCTGTGGGTCTCCTAGGTCTTGATCTTGATCCTACACCAAAGAGTTTGTGTTTTCTTTAGCTGAATTTTGGTCATATTTTCATTACTGCTAAAGATGTAACCACTCCTTTTTGGTTGGAAACATCTGAATTCCTTCCTCCTGTGAGCCTCTAGTGTTTCTAGCCTCTTCTATGAGTAGAATCCACTCAGTGTGAGAGAATGGGAAGGAGGGGCTGCCCTGTTCGTCCCTAGCCCAGGTAAAATCTTTCTGGTTTTCTCAACCCACCATCACTGAAGATGTGCTCAGTTTCCTAATTGGAGTTTCTAATAGTTTGAGTAGATTCCTTTAATTCTGGGTGACTGGACACAGTAGCAGCAGCTCAATGTAGGGGTTAATATGCTGAATGCCAAGTGGAGCAAAGGAGTAGGGAGAAAGGTGAGAAGTACTCCAGGGAATGTGTGCCCCATCTGAAACTTGACATCTCCCCTGTTCTGAGTGGGGCAGGCTTATCTCTCGACTGCTTTATCATGAGAGGTGATGAGCACCACCTGAGCCCAAAGTGTTCCTGGCCCGGCAATGTGCTGAGTACTTGTTAGCTGTACAGGCAAGAAGGCGCCCTGAGCACTACAGGGATCAGCTGGTTTGTGCCACTTTTGACTCTTTGCAGGCCTCAGGGCATCTGCCTGGCTCTTACCTCCCTTCCCCTTCAGTCACTGCCTGTGCTGCTTACTGGCAGCTTCATATCCAGCTTTTGTTACTGGAAACCAGTTCTTCTGCTGGACAGACAGTGCTCCAGGGCACTGACCTACCCAACTGAAAGTGAGGGTGTCTGTGTTTAGGCCTGCAAAAGAGCTTCCTGGACTCGGGATACCGGATCCTGGGAGCAGTGGCCAAGGTCAGAGAAGCCTTCCAACCTCAGGAGCCTGACTTCCCGCCTCCTCCGCCAGACCTTGAACAGCTCCGAGTAAGTAGATTCAGAGAGTTTGGGAGAATTGAGCAGCAGGGTGTCGGGACTGTAGCAAGAGAGAGGTAGGCTGTTCTGGAGCCTCGGTCACTAGGTAGCTTTGTTTAACTTTTACTTGAAGCTCAGTCAGAGGCACAACTCGACTTTCATTCTTGAATCTGGCGGGGTATTAACCGAGTGCTTATGCATGGCGTGTGCTGGGTAAGTGGGGGTCTTTGGTGTTGGCCTGCTCTAATGGGAAGTGACTGGAGCAGAGGAGCTGGCTGTGGTAAGTGTGGATGTGATGAGTGATGAGTTAGTTAGTGGGGCAAGTTAGTGAGGAGTGGGAAAATAATCTGCACAGTTTGTGGTGAGAATTTATGTGTTCCCAGTTGATGATGACAAACCTGAGGTGGTTAGACTCTTGTGTACATTCTTCTTTCCTTCATTTGACTTTTTTTAGTAGCAAAAGTAATAAAATCCTTTTTTTTAAAAAAAAGTTAATTTTTCCCTAACTATAATTTTAAATCTTTTGATGCCCCAGAAAGTACCATGAATTTTTTCTTCCATAGGTAAATGGTTTAGGGGGAGGAAAGCTGAGCAATAGCTTGCAGATACAAATCCTAGAATCAGAAATAGTCATTATTTTTAGACATTTTCTCTGACAGTATTGGAAATAGCTTGTCCTTGGGAATAGCTTATCAAGGCAATAATTTGATTTACTGTCCCTGATATACTTTCCCATATTTAATATCCCAAATTTACTTTTCCATATTTAAGTTTCTAAGTTTGTTGAGGACAAAATTGGGTCACTGTGCCCATAGCTAATGAACAGTGCTTCCCTAGCCTTCAACGCTTCTTTTTTGATTTGACTTGATTCTTTTCAGCTGGGCTGTTGGTGGGTGGCTAGGGAGGGCTATTCTGGGGCATGGATTCTTATGTGATCAATAGAGTCCTGACATTTGGAATCAAGAACTTAGAGGTCATTTGGTCTAGATATTCCTCACTGATAAACCCTTTGAGAAACCCAAGGCCCAGGGGAGAAGTTGTTGCTTATGCAGCTGCCCGTCAACAGAGTCAGGACCAGAACTTAGATCTCGTTTGAGGATCCTTGGCCCAGTAGGGCTGTGCGTGCCTCTCTGGGATATGTCCAAAACAGTAGGTGCTAACTTTTTGTGGAGAAAAAAGGAAGAAAATATGCTTCTGTTGAGATTGAAACAGGTGGTCCTTATGATCAGTGTGGATGGTCTTAAATGGAGTGAATGTGGGTGGCTTTTTTGGGGATGCTTTTTAAAGGAAAGGAAAAAATTCTGGTGGGGAGTAGTTCCTAGAGCTTTACTTACAACCTGGTAATTCTTTCTTAGCTGACAGATGAGCTTGCTCCTCCCAAACCACCTCTGCCTGAGGGTGAGGTCCCTCCTCCCAGGCCCCCACCACCAGAGGAGAAGGATGAAGAGTTCCCTGAGCAGAAAGCTGGGGAGGTGATTAACCAGCCAATGATGATGGCTGCCAGGCAGCTCCATGATGAAGCTCGCAAATGGTCCAGTAAGGTAAGTAATGAAGCTCTTCTTGCTGAGAAAGGATGAAGAGCCATGTACACAGCCCAGGAAGTCTATTTGGAAAATCACCCTCTCTCTGCTTTGGTTCCTGTTATTGCCAATAGCACAATCCTCTTCTTTCTTGTGGTTTAGTGAGATATTTCTGGTACTTGATGGTTTCTCCTTCTAGCAGCTAAAGTGAGAGCTAGGATACCTTAGTTAGAGATGAAAGTTCTTTTCCTTCTGTCCTCTAGAGTGTCAGCTGCCCTGATGCTGGACATTTGGTCTCTTAGAAATTGCTCTTCTTTCTTGGGGTCACTGAATGTTTTTAGATGCTCTCGTGCTAATTATCCACACTGCAAACATGGCACAGTCTTCTGTAGGCTCTGCTATAGCTACATGAAATATTTGCATTTTCCTTCTCTTTTCTCATAGAAGCAGGTAGATTGGTGTCTTAGAAGCCATGTGCTTTTTCCCTTTCTCAGAATCATCTTACCCCTCAACTCAAGACAGCTCCAGGCTAACTCCTACTAAACAATCTGGAAGTGTAAATATTAACATGGTTGGTGAAAATTTGGATGCTGCAGCAGTCATGCCTCATGAATGATGAAAAGTGAGTGGTAGCTTTTCTAGACAAGAGCTAAATATTATTGTTAACCCTGCAGTGGAAGGTGGTTCGAAGTCAGTTCTAAACTGTTTCTACCATGAACCTACATCTTTATTCCCAACATCTATTGGACTTTGTTCATTTCACACCTTCAGCCACCTCAAGCTCTTGTATTGAATGTAGTTCCCCAGGGACCTCCTGCACATGCAGCTGATCTTGGGTTTTTTCAGGCTGGGAATTTGACCTTGGTTTGTTTGGTTGGTTGTTTTTTTCCGGTACGCAGGCCTCTCACTGCTGTGGCCTCTCCCATTGCGGAGCACAGGCTCCGGACGCGCAGGCTCAGCGGCCATGGCTCACGGGCCCAGCCGCTCCGCGGCATGTGGGATCTTCCCAGACCAGGGCACGAACCCGTGTCCCCTGCATCGGCAGGCAGACGCTCAACCATTGCGCCACCAGGGAAGCCCTACGTTGGTTTTTTAACTCTGTATTTTTCTGCACTGTTAGCTGTGAGCCCAGGTTCCAAGAAGGAATGGTGACCTTGCTGGTGTTGGACCTGACCCGTGGAATCACTTATAATCATCTCTCTCTAGCTGGGGCATGCACACCCCTGGGACCATTAGCAGAGTCCCAGTGCACATGGGGAGTGGGGTGGGGGTGATAGTGAAGGTTGGTTTTACTCAAAGATTTTTTTTTTTTTTTTTTTTTGCGGTACGCGGGCCTCTCACTGCTGTGGCCTCTCCCGCTGCGGAGCACAGGCTCCAGACGCGCAGGCTCAGTGGCCATGGCTCACGGGCCTAGCCGCTCCGCGGCATGCGGGACCCTCCCGGACCGGGGCACGAGCCCGCGTCCCCCGCATCGGCAGGCAGACTCTCAACCACTGCACCACCAGGGAAGCCCTACTCAAAGATTTTAAAGAACATATTTATTTGTTTGTTTGGCCGTGCCACGCAGCTTGCGGGATTTTAGTTCCCTGACCAGGGATTGCACCTGGGCACCCGGCATTGAAAGTGCCGAGTCCTAACCACTGGACCGCCAGGGAATTCCCTAAGGAAAATTTAAATTTCTTTATAAACCCAGATACACTCTAAGTTATGGATGTTAAAAATAAAAGTACAAAACATTTCAAATCTTTATTTCTTACACTCTTTTCTTTTATATTGATATCTTGCCCACATTTTAAATAAATGTACTTTTGAACTTAAAAAAAATAACAGATACATTGTGCAGTGGAACACAAAATATACATGAATTTAAAGACAAACATAAAACTTAAGGGGCAGACAGCATTTGCCTACATGTTTATCCCACTCTGCCATTTGTTGCCAAAAATCCGTAGGTCTGACTGTCTCTGGAGGTTTGGAGCATCTGGGGATTGCTGACTTTGAGCTGTGTGAAGTCAGGAGCTATTTGAACCATGTGTTTAGGGAGGACGGATGGTGGTATGTGTTTGTATATCTGTCGGTCTGCTTTGTACTTTGGGACTCTGAACCCCAGCAGAAGTGGGCTGGCCTCTCCTCTAAGGAATGGGGGTGAGTTGAGTCCTGGTTGAGACAGTTTAGGTGAAAGGATTTAGAAGGTACCCAAACCCCTTGTTGGCCCTGAATCCTCCAACTTAATAGTCAGTGTTTGGAGGCAGGCTTCCTGTGCCGATTAAGACTTTCAGGAGTTGTAGCAACCTCAAATAAAATGCCACACAAACTCTTACTTCCTCTTGGTTAGAGATGTTTGATATAAAGAACCTGTGTTTGCCATTCTTTATATAAGTGGTTCGGCTTCATTGGGGCAATTCCTTTCATTCTCTTTCCCCCTTAGCCTATTTTCAGCATCAGATCTCTCTTGCTTCCTTCCTGGCCTTTCAGAATGCCCATCCCTGGTATTAAATTAATTCTCTCCCCCATCACGGGTCCTGTTTTCTCATGGGCACCAGTTTTGAGCTCCTCTGAACTCTGCTTTGGTCAGTTGACAAGTCCATGTGTTATCTTATCTGTGAAATATCAATAAATTGAGTTTGGGGTAAGTGCAACTGGAGAGATTCAGGGTGTACCCGAAGAACAGCTTTCTTAGTCGGCTAGTTATGGATGCAATGTGAAATTGTGAAGTGTTGTCTCTGTAGACTTTAGGGAGAGCTGCTCTGAAGTGTGGGTTTTCCCTAAGGTGGTTGCTGGATGAGATGTCTTCTTGAGGCTCCTTCTAGCTGGGTGATTGTGGGGTATTTGATAAGTCCTCTTCACTCACCATTGTGTTTTTCTTGCCTCTTTCCTGGTTTGATATCTGTTGCCTCAAATTTATCATTTTCAATTCTGGAAGTTTTAACCCCTGAAGGAAATAATCTGTGTCTGGCAGCTGCAGAGCTGACCCAAGACACTTTCTGTTTCCTGGAAGCTGTAGAACAGCGTTCATATGAGCCAGCAGTTGTTCACATTGTTCTGTTCAAAGCAACTTGTGTGGTTCCACTTACATTTTCCCTCTGGATTCCTTTTAAAGTTAATAAGTTACTATTGTTTGGCTTCTCAAAAATGTTCTGACCTGAGAATTACTCTTTGGTAGTAAGTGTATACAAAAGGAATGCCACTTTCTTTCTTTGTATAAATAGTTCTCTGGAAACCGTTTGCTACTGGCGTAAGCGTCTTTCCTTTACTGTGAACAAGGCCGGTGCCGGAGGCTGAGAATTCCCCCTTCTGTGGAGCTTGGTTCATCTGACTCCTGGAGAGTATCCATTTTCTTTCCCATCCTAGGCAAACTTTGGTTACTAAACCGGCTGAAGCTCAGTTGCCCAAGCCCTACTGCTCTTACTAACACTGTCCCTGTTTCTCACCCTTCCTGCCATCGACAAAGCCGGGTAACCCAGCCGCTAAGGTGGGTATAAGTGCTGTAGCTGAGGCAGATGCGGCTGACGCTGTTGGGTCCCCTGTCCCCCCTGACATGGAAGACGATTACGAACCTGAGCTGCTGTTAATGCCATCCAGTCAGCCGGTCAACCAGCCCATTCTGGCAGCGGCTCAGTCATTGCATCGGGAAGCTACCAAGTGGTCTAGTAAGGTACTGATTAGCGCCCCCAGCTGGGGCTGCTCCATATGCATCTGGCCATGTGCAGCCTTGACACATTGCATCACTCATGATCTGTGCGGGTCCTGTGAGTCTGAGCCGGGCGGGCATCTGTTTGTCTGCACCTTGTTGTTAGGACTGGCTTCACAAGTTTGATAGGTCTGCTAATGCCAGATTAACTGGATTGCATTTATGTTTGGGAGTTAGAGATGGGGTCACTTTTTGAAAGGATTCCTTTTCTTACTGACCTTGTGGCCCATATTGGAACCTTAAACCCCTTGGGAAGCCGTGGATGCCTCTCAGTGACTTTCAGGTCAGGAATCATTGTAGACCATTAAGAGGTCATCTGGCCTGATCACTGGACTTTGCCTGTCCCCCACCTATGCCCCCTCCCCGCTGACCTCTCACTGTTGGCTCAGGCAGAGTTGATCAGCGTGAGGAGTGTTTCTGGGGAGGGCTGCTTGCTGTCCTGCACTTGGGTGTGGGGCAGATGCTCCCTTCATGGGAGCCCATGGGGAAGGGGGCTTCACTGACTGGCTTGTTCAGGGGTTTCAGTGGGAGAGGGGGTGTGAGTTGGGATCAGATAGCGCTCAAGTCTGCAGGACAGGAACCAACGGAGCTTTGGCCTTAGGGAGTGGGGGATGGAGGCAATCACTTTTTTCCCTTTGAAGGTGGCATGTTGCAAGAAGAAAGGGTTTGAAGAGCGATGGGTAATAAATAACTAACCCTGGCACTACACTGTCCTCTAACCAAGGTCATGAAATCCTGGAATGATCCCAGGTCTGCACTGGAAGAGGTGGGCCCAGCCAGCCTTGTCTAACATACCCCTATTCTCATGAGTTCTTCCCATGCCTGTGTTCTCTCTGGCCTCAACTGCTGCCCAAGATGTTATACACCCTCCACCGTAAAAGATCAGCCACGTCATGGTGCCTGTGGAGGTTTCTCACAGAGCACCCTGCAGTGGCATGGTTTGTGTATGTCTCACTGCATTGTCTAGAAATTGTAAAGCATGAGGGGAAAAATGTGTAGAGCCTGGCCTTTTAGGTAGTTTTGAACATTGCATTTGTTATTTTTGGTTGTTATCAGCCTTTTGAAGGCATAAAGTAAATTACTTGTATATTTCCTTATTATGACCCATGAGGGTTTTAATGAACCAAAATGCCCAGTGTAAGATAAACTGCTGTTAGTTGGAGTGAGGGTTACATTTACGGCTTGACTCACGATTTTTATTTTCCCAACGCCTCCCCCGGCATCCTCTTAACTGTGAAGGTTTCTTTAATTGAAGCCACTTAGCTGAGAGGACTGAAGAATTGATTCTTGGCCTTTTTAAATGTGAAAAATTAAAATAATATGTTCCTTTAGGCTGAGAGTACAAACAAGAGGCAGTAGAGGGAGGGCAGGAGCAGACTTAGGTCAGAAAAAATTTTTTTTCACCAAGGCTGATAGTTACTTGGTTTAAATTCTAGTTCAGCAGCGACAATCATTGGCTGCTGTTTGTAACAAGGGTAAGGATAAAGAGGATGATTTCAGCATCTGGAAAGGCTCATCTGTATTTTTCCCTTCAGGCCAGCTGTACTGCTTTCCCCCCACAGAAAGGAAAATGCCTGTTTAACCAACTTCTTGGGCCCATCCCCAATTTATTGACATGATTAACCTGGAAATGCTGAAATGCTTGTTTAGTGCTATGCCTGGGGCTCACATGTTGCCCTTTCAGATTAATATCCAAGTCTTCCTTTTTTGGTCCGGTGATCTCTCTCTCTCTCTCTCTCTGTCTCTCACTGAGTACTGGGGTGAGTACCCTGGCCCACTCTTCTGTTTATTTCTCCTGTGCTGTATCTATATCACTCAAGAATAGTCTGTATACCTTCTTCTCACCCCTCCAGAGGGCTGCTAGAGCAGCAGGCTCCCTCCTCTCTTCTCTGTGCTTCTACTTCCTTCCCTAACTTGGCCAGAGTATGGGCTGAGCTCACACTGTATCTTGCTTCTCTCTAGGGCAATGACATCATTGCAGCAGCCAAGCGCATGGCTCTGCTGATGGCTGAGATGTCTCGGCTGGTCAGAGGGGGCAGCGGTACCAAGCGGGCACTGATTCAGTGTGCCAAGGACATAGCCAAGGCCTCAGATGAGGTGACTCGGTTGGCCAAGGAGGTTGCCAAGCAGTGCACAGATAAGCGGATTAGAACCAACCTCTTACAGGTACTCAGGAAAAGTGTGTGTGTGGCGGGGGTGGGGGGGCAGGGGGTAGGGTGAAAAGCAGAAGAGAGAAAACTGGGTGAGCAAGGAGGAGGTACTTTAGAATGGGAAGAAATAGCAGAAAGGGGAAATACACGTGTATTTGGGAAAGACAGATACAGGCAAGTTTATTTCTGAATCAAATGAAAGAATTTTAATGCTTCCATGTCTGGACAGAAGGACTATACTGATCCTAGGGGTAAAACAATTGGAATCCTGCTGCTGATTTACTGAATGCTTTCTGCATGCCAGCCACTGAGAATACAGAGGTGAATTAAGTCTCATCCTCAGGGAGCTTGTGGATAAGAAAAATAAAGAAACATACTAAATTAAATTTTCTTTTTAGGTATGTGAGCGAATCCCAACCATAAGCACCCAGCTCAAAATCCTGTCCACGGTGAAGGCCACCATGCTGGGCCGGACCAACATAAGCGACGAGGAGTCTGAGCAGGTATGTGCTTCTGATTTCTCGCCAGCAGCTTCTATTCCACTTGATAGCAATTCAGTTCAGCCTTGAGGAAATTTTAACTGTGAAATGGGTATTCAGTATGTAGGATGGAGTCTTCAGTTCTCTCAGAAGAGCATCTATGTTGGAGAGATCATCAGAAATTTGGAAAGGGAAGTAAAAAGCTCTTGTGCAACTCTTGTCATTTTACAGCTGAGAAATTGAGGCCTTGGGAGGTTAAGTGAATCAGCAGCAGTTAGGACTCTCTACTTGGTTCTTTTCCTCCCTGGAATAGGTTTGGCTCTCTCGAGGCCTCCAATGCCTGTTCAGTCCTGCTCACTCTATCCTTCTGGCTGGAGAATTTCTGTTTCCTTGTTCTCTGGGTGATAAGTACCTCAGGGAGGATGAATAGTGTAGGCTTTTCAGGGGCATGAGGTGGTTAGGCCTGTGCTGAGGCTGAAGTGACATCTCAAACGAGGTGCTTCTCTTTTGGTTTCTTTGACAGAGAATGAAATAAAGATGGTGGGAGTGTTTGCTTAAGTGTTTCTTGTATGTATCTCGGCAGTCACAGTTTTTTCTCTCCCTGCCTGCCGGGAACGTGGCTCAGGTCTTCTCAGAAAGCCCTCATTTGAGCACCTCTTCCTCTCATTTCTTCTCTAGTAGTCTCTGCTATGAGCCAGACTTAACAATTTCTTCTTATGGAAGGTAGCACATCTTTTGTTGAACTGCTCAGACAAGGCTCATCATGCAATGGGATATGTATGTGGCACTGTATTACATACTATGTAGGGGAGTTAACAAAATACACACAATCCCTCTCCTTGTCCGGGCCAGGAGATAGAGGTTAGGAGCACTTTAGAGGAACAGGGAGGCTACTTCTCTTGGTGTCAGTAGTGCTACCTTAACTACCATGGTTTAATTCAACAGCTCTCACCATAACCCTCTCTTCTCCCAAACCATGGGAACTGGATTTTAACCTTTAACTTCCATGTGTTCTAGGCAGGGTTTGGGCGCTAGGCTATTTCCTGTCATGTGATCTCTCCTGCCCCAAGAAAAGGAAATAGAAAAAACAGGGAAGAAAGGGTAAGACTCAGAGTTTCCGACCTTATCATTTAATCAATTAGCCAACAAAAATGTATCTTGGGAGTATCTACTATGTTCCATTAAATATTCCAGTTAAAAAAAAAGAAAGAAACAGTGTGGTAGAATGGAAGAAACACAGGATTGCAAGTCAGAAGTTTTGAGGCTCATCCTGACTGTTGTGTGAGTTGGGCTGGCAAGTCTCCGAATCACGCTGGGCCTCAGCCTCTTTGTTGACCAAGCGAAAAGATTAACTGATTGGGAATTCTAGTCCATAGTTATGCCTCTCAGAGCCCATGAACCCTCTGAAATTGCATGTACAAATTTTGTGCACGTGAGCAATTTTTTCTGGGGAGAATCCACAGCCTTCATTAAACCCTCAAAGGGTCTACAGCTCAAAAATATTTAAGAATTAAAAAAAAAATTACTGAGTTAATGGATTGATAAGTTAGTTACTAGTGTGATCTCAGTCCTGTATTTTGTATGTTTACAAGATTTACTTATTTAGATTTTCATGGATTTATAAGGTGGTTGGTTTACTTGGTTAGTTTTTCATGTGTTAATTAAATGTTTATGAAATGCCTCGTGACAGGCACTGACGTAACACTAGGGTACAGCAGAGAACAAAATTGACCAAAATTGCTGCCCTCATGGAACTTAAATTTTAGATAAAACATCAGATAAACAACCTAGGTAAAACATACAGTACATCAATTAGTGATGGTAAGTTCTGTAGAGAAAAGTGAAGAAAGAATTGGAGGATGAGGCATGCTGGGAGTTGGGAAGGTGGTTTGTGATTTAAAATAAGGTGAGCAGGAAAAGCCTCAGCAAGGTGACAAATGGGCAAGGATCTGAAGGAGGTGAGAGGTGAGCCATGGGATACCTGGGGGAAGAGCATTCTAGGTAGAGGGGACTGCAGAAGCCCGAGGTAGGGGCTTGTTTGAACACCAGGAAAGGAGTATACACTAGAAGCCACCTAAGGGTACAGTATAAAATCAGTGATGGTCCAGTTTTGGGTTCTTTTTGGTGATCCAGCTATAAACCACCAGTGATGTGACAAATACAAGGGATGCCAGGTACAGGTAGGGTAAACTGCATTGCATTCCTGGCTTAAGCCTGTTTCAGAGGCAGGGCTCCATCAGCGACTGTGAGTAATGGAGAGCTCCTCTTTCCTTACAGGCCACAGAGATGCTGGTTCACAATGCCCAGAACCTCATGCAGTCTGTGAAGGAGACTGTTCGAGAAGCAGAAGCAGCTTCAATCAAAATTCGAACAGATGCTGGATTTACACTGCGCTGGGTTAGAAAGACTCCCTGGTACCAGTAGACACCTGGTTGAACCTGGCTAACACAGAAGCCCCTGCTGAACAGAATGAAAATGATCGGAGTCCCAGGAGCCACCCAAGATTACTGGGGGGTTGAAAGCCACATCTTGGCCTGACATAACAGAAAGGAATGGGGCCTCTTCACATTAGAAAACATTTATACTCTTGTCATGGACACTTTGAAATGTGTCTCCTTATAAAGCCTGTATTCTCGACCACGGCTTTACTTGTGCACACTCTGTCCCAATAGGCAGACGGGGTTTCTAGCCCATGGACTTCACATAAACTCAGAATCCAAGAGTGAACACTAGCCAGACATCCTGTTCTGCGCTTGTTCCCTAAAGGACAGTTCCCTTTCTGCCCCCGTCTCCCCATTCTTTCCGCCAGGCTCCCAAGACCCAGGGCCCAGGCAAATCAGTTAAGGAAATCACTGTGCCTCCAAAATTTTTTGGGCTTTCCATGTTGCTGCTGACCCTGCCTGCCTTCCCTGGCTGTGCTACCTTGGTCCTTTTCAGGAGTGACCTTCACTGTTGCAGGGGAAGGTGGCCTCTGGGGAGCCCCAGCATGTGGGGCCTGGATTCACTTTCTGCCCTTCCCCAATTTAATCCTTCTAGTTTCCCACAGTACAAAACCAAATTTCACTTTGTCAGGAGGAAATCACCAAATCATGTGATTCTGTCTTTACCTCTTTCCAGAGCAATGTCTGTGCTAGGGAAACCTTCCGTCCCATATCCTGCCTCGGCCTGCCAAGGTAGCCATCCCAAGAACACACTGTGTGTCCTGGTGCTCTCTGCCACTGGAGAGGCAGAGTGGCCGGGGCGTGGCCCTGCCCATCCTCCCAGCAGGGCCACTCCCAGGCACTCCACGCTTTGTCACTGCCTGCAGAGATCTATGCTGAGGCCTTATCATTCATTCTTAGCTCTTATTGTTCTTTCTGAGCTGAAATGCTGCATTTAATTTTTAACCAAATGATGTCTCCTGTCCTGGCTTTTGTATTCTTCCCACACCCTTCCTAAACAAGGTTTTAAAGATATATGTTTGTTCTATAATTTTGAAAGATCGTTTTTATCCTTTTGAAATTCAGTCCTAAGAATTGGTGCTTGTCCCCAGGAGTGTCTAATGGAAAGGCAGTCCTGTCTGAAGGACACTGCCTACCTAAGGGAGGTGGTACTTGCAGACTGGAATTCTGGCACTGCTGGGGATGAATCGATGGGAAACAGTCCTCAGTGATTCCTACCTCCCTCAGCCAACAACAGCCAAGCCCCTTGCATCCTACCCTCCCTCCTTAAGTACAGTTGTTCAAAAGAGTAATGGGTATAATATTTAATTATCACCATAGTAAGTTTCCTATTAGCAAAGTGAGAGAAGGCAATTTTTCCTTTCTTGTACTTACCACTGCTGTCTAAGCATTCCCCAGCACATGAAACTATACTTCTTCCCAAAGCCAGAACTGGATGAGTAAAGGAGTAAGAACCCTTGCCTGAATGTCCTCCCCACCTCCAGTGTGTGTTAGACCCTAACATCGAATGTGTAAAACTTGTCTTAAGTTGGTACTGTACACTCAGGCTTCCTCTGTTTTCTTTTAACTGAAGATTATTTTCAAGGCCCTCAGCATCCTTGTATAGTTGCTTACCTGATATAAATGCAATATTAATGCCTTTAAAGCATGAATCTATGCCAAAGATCACCTTTTGTTTTACTAAAGACTACTTAGAGGAAGTAAGAAAAATCATGTTTGCTCTCCAAGTTCTTCCAGTGTTTTGAGACACTGGTTTACACTTTATGCCAATGTGCTTTTCTCTAATATCAGTGCTCAAGACACAGTGAAGCAAATTAAAAAAAAAAAAAAAATCCCTGAATGCTGATTAGACATCACTAAAAAATTACATTTATAAGCTAGGATTTGTTATATGCAAATATTTTCTGCCTCTTCTGTTTAAAACAATAAAGTACATTTATATAAATAATGCTTTAAATGATGGGTAAGTTATTTCAGCAAGAGCTTTTAGATCAGGTTTCTCCTTTGTTTTGAAGAATAGCCAGTGAAGCTAATCCTCAAAATGTGGAAACTAAAGGTTTTTATTTAATCCAAATATTGTACTGGAAGAAGAAGAAACCAGTGGTAATATATTTACTTAACAAGACCTTTGTAATAAAGGACAACATTGGGGATTATAAACTAGAAGGAGCAGAAGTGACAAAAGGTTAACAGAGGAAAGCAGCCAGATGATACAGATCATCCCCTGGTTGAAGCAGTCCACCTTAGAAGATTCTGGCTGTATGTGGAAGCCATCACTATCCCCTAAGCTAAAGCTATTACATGTGCAGGAATATTGCAGGTTGATATTTAATATTCTAAAGCCCAATACAGAACAACAGGGTTGTCAGGGATCCACCAGAGTTATGAGGCAGAGCTAGCTTTCGGGCACATATTCCTCTTCTTGCTTGAGGAAGCTCTAAGAGGAGGAACAGGTTCTTGAAGTAGAGCTGGGACATCAGTATTTTTGCCTTATTTTCTATATATGAAAGTGGTAAATATCACTAAAGGGGGATAGTACCGCTGACTACATTTATCACTGCTTTAACATAGAAAAGTTGCTGACTAGGGAGGCAGATTCCAGCTGTCTGAGTTAAAGGGAACTGTCCAGAGGTACTGAATTAGCTCAGTAATATCTGAAAACAGTATTCACGGTCTCATTTTTTCTATTTACCATATGCTCACTGGTGCTGCCTTCCTGCTGCATTATAGTTTTTCTCAAGTCAGATGACTCTAAGGACACCAGGACCAGTATTTTCCAAGGTTCTTCTATAGCAGCACTTAAGGAATGAACCCATCACATGAACTCCCTTTGAATAAAATGATGGTGACTCCTTTATGCAGAAAATGAGCTTTTGGGTTATACTCCTTTAAGAATTTAGAAAATGAGGCTATCCTGGAATTATCTGGAATTCTATGCTTGAAAATATTTCACTACTACTAAGAATTCATGGATCTTTGTTATTAGTACGTGGTGGTACGGAGAGTAGCTTTGATCACTTATTATTCAGTCTGTGGCTAAAAGGGTGATGGTTAGAGAAAATATATAAGGCTGAGGTCAAGAGAGGAGCACTTGGAAGTGCTCTGCAACAACCCTCACACCTTGTGTGATGAGGCAGAGTAAAATGTGACCGTGTTCAGCCTGCCCTAACACTGTGGCATGCCCAGCTGAGAATGCTGAATTAACAGTCAAGCTAAAAAATCAACTTGTTGCTTTCATCTTTTTATTGACAGTGTAGCCAGAGCTAGAGAAAGGACTTACTGGATTCAATCAAATTAATAAATACAATAATTTAATTGTAAAAGGAAACAGTCTACTTGGAAGTTTTAGCAGAAATTGCTAGAAGAAGGGACTCTTGGAATACAATCTGCTTGTATATGAGAAGATAGCACAGAAAGAAAATTAGTCCATATATGGATGATTGAGATTAGGGATTCTGCAGAAAGAAAAGCAAATGTATTGATTGCTCTTTTGAGGTATGAACTTTGAAGAGGAAGACATTAAAATGAAAAGCATTTGAACTGGGTAACCAATCTTAGGCAAAGGGAATAAATATTTGGCAACATCTTAATTTTAGCTGCCAAGCTGATATTGGTTACCCTAGAAATTACTAAGTTGCAAAAAGTAACCTCTCCTATTAGATGAAAGGCAGGCTGGGTGCCCTAGGCAGGCAAAGGTAAGAATGCTGCTGTACAGTGGGCTCCCTGTACCAGCACCAACCACTAGCCCTGACAGCAGAATGGGATGAGTGTAAGGGCTACGATTAGCATGATAAGGGTAAGGGATAAGTTGACAATGAAAAGAATGGAGTCACAAAGAAAACTAATAGCAAGAGCAAGAACTTACACCTTAACTTTCTCCATTCTTCATGTCTAATGAAGCAAAATAACTGGGCAAGGACTTCTAAGTCAATCAAGTTAAATGATAACAACTGTGGACTGACTTGCCAACCATGAAGATCAATACAGGTTTATCAATGTTACTGAGGATTTTGTTTCTGCCTCATTATAATGTACTTTGTCAGTACAGTAGAGACATTTAAGTACTCCAGTGACAGTTACAACAATAGTTTCAGGAAGGAATCTATTGACTATAGCCTTGGGAAGCACACAATATGAAAAGGGAGTTCCCCTGAAGACAAGGAGTGTAGACAAGTTGAAACTCTTAAGAACAACAACAGAGATAAAAGATTTAAGAAAAAAAAAAAAAAAAGATTGACAACAGTGAGGCAGGCACATTTTCTTCCTTTAGCTGAACTAGGGCATGAGGCCTTTAGGCTGACTGGTTTTAAGTGGTGTTGGATAAGCTTTATAAAACATGAAGATGGCAAAGGTTCACTTAAGTTTCTCTTTTACTACATTAATTTGCTTAAAATCTCAAATGCTTGTGCTTGCAATAACTTCCTAAAAGCAGAAGTAGTGTTCCTTTTATTACCTTAAAGCATTCACCCCTTTGATACAAATCATTTTTACTGTGCTAACAGCTGAACCAAGTGGCACAAAACTGAAATGGTACTTACTGCAGCAAGCAATCCCTATAAATCAAAATCTGAGCTTTACATAAAAATCTTATTTATAAAAAATACAATACCAAGTACAGTGAGAATGGAGCATGGAGCAGCAGTGCTCCCTGCCAGGGCCATGTGGAGTGGCTTTTGCTACAGTGCTTGCTTAATGGCATAAGTGAAAAGCTGAATAAGGCAAACACTTGAAGAGGCAGTTTTCTGTAAACTTCTTGGGGTGGGAGGAATTTTTCCTCTGTTGGGACAGAAGATTTGGGATGGCTAAGATCAAGTGTGACATTTGGCTGCACTTGATACATGACATTACAGACTAAGATAGCTCCTGCTGAGACCAGCTCACTTGTTTTAGGAGAGAGGTTATCACTGTAGACTTTTGCCTTGACTGTTAAAATATGCAGCCTCCAGCTGGTGTCTCCCTATGGAGGAAATCACCTCTAAAATCATCCTAGGTGACAAGATACAAATAAGCTAAGTCATTCAGAAGTTTCCTTAGCTTAAAGCTACTTAAGAACCCTACATTGATTACTAAGCAACTCTGTTAGCGGTGTGTGGCTTGACACAAATGCTTTAACTAGAATATGTATTCCCATCCAATTGGTACCTAATGGTAATAAACTGTAATGACACTTGGAAAACAAACATATCTTGAGGAATTCTGGCCTCTTCTCATGTCCTCACTTGGAACTTTCCAGCTTTCGTGACATATTTGACTCCTTTAAATGGCTTATATTTCTCCCCATACATGTCCAAGCGGTTTACTTTTAAGCCTGTGTCAAAAAGAATAGGTAAGGAAAGGAATAAATTACTATCCTGGTCACACCAACCAATACAATATTTGCTTAGCAAATAGAGTTTACTACACAGTAAATGTGACATTAACCAGTGTGCTTGTCACCATTTGGAAGCAATGTGTCTTCTACCATTCACAGATTATAGCACTATGGAAATATGGTTTTAGTTCAGATTCCCATGTGGACAAGCAGTGTCTTTTAAGGATAATTCTACTTTCTGTGAGAATGAATGACTCCTTTCTTTGTGCTTGAATGAGGGTAGGGGTGAAGGGAAGCTGTGTGAAATAAGGTGCTCTCCAAAATCACTGTACCCATAGCACAAAGTGAAAGGCATACTGGAGCTGTTGCTCTTTGTAGAGACGGAATGTCAGTAACCCTTCTAAGATCCTAGTAGCTGACCTCAGCAAAACTCAATTACCCTTAAACACAAGTCAAATTTCTCCTTACCTGAAATGGCAAGCTGCTGGATCTTGAACTGTATGTTGAGGCTTGGATTCTCTTCTGGCTTGGGTGCTCCAGATTGTAAATTTACCAGTCCTTTAAGACTAGGGAGCTTTTGTGGAGTGATTTTTCCCACATCCCACGTTAGTACCTTAAAAAGACATAAAAAACAAAAACATTCTGAACTATTTATTAAAGACATATGTTCAAAGACAAGGTGCAAAGACACCATAAACTTCTGTACAAAATAAAGCACAGTGTCTTGGAAACAGACCTGGGATTTCCACTGAGTTTTATCACTAATTAGTTCTGTGACTCTGAATGGAGAGTGAGGGTAGAGAATCAATGTTTGTTAAGCATCTACTTTTGGATTTAGCACTGTGCTTAGCACTATTCATATGCTGTCTCATAGACACCTGTAATGTAAATTTTGTCTTAACAAATGAGGAAACTAAAGCTCTGAGGTCAAATGACTTGCTCAAGGTCACATGGCTAGTTAGAGGCAAGGCTGGGATTTGAACCTACAGCTCTCTGGTATCAAATGTTCTTTCCACTATACCACCTTTACTGTTTATCTCTGGGCCTAAGTTTATTTCTCCATAAAATAAGAAGATGGGCCTAAATTGGTGTTTTTAAACTTTTAGTGATGGAACCCTTTGTTCAAATGAAATCTTTAGTGAGGAAGCTCAGTAACAGATGAGAAAGAAGCTATTATGTTTGAAGCTGGGGTGAAGGGCCAGGGATCTGGAGCTCCCCCTTCACTTCTCATCCCTGTGTGGTCTCTGGGGAGATTCTTCAAATCCTCAGTATTGGATTAGATGATCTTTAACATTCAATGATTTTACTAAAAAAAAAAAAAAGAAAAAAAAGAAAACCCTTTGCATTTACCAGGTAGCTCAATGACTCTACTGAAGAAAAGAATCATTTTTTACCCAAGCAGGAAGCAGAGAGAAAAATCATCTTTTACAATTTCTCTGAAATCCTTCTGCTAGAGGCAAATATATGTAGGGTGAGAAGGCAGCTTTCCTAGCCAACATCCTCTGTGGAAGAGTATGAAACAATGCTTTTAAATTAGAAAGGAAGAGAAAGGTCTTAATCTCTACAGAAAATTTAGCAATTAATAGATTATAATATCTATTAACAATTAATAGATCATTATATCCACATAATGCTTTTCTCTTTTTAAAAAGTTTACCAGATAGCCTTAGGTTCGAATCCCAACCTTGCCTCTAACTAGCTGTGTGACCTTGAGCAAGTCACTTGACCTCAGAGCTTTAGTTTCCTTGTTTGTTAAAGGAAGACAAAATTTATATCACAGGCTTCTATGAGACATCTTCCTCACTGAAGAGTGAGTGAATCTCTGGATTATCAATGGATAGGTAAAGGCAGACTCTGAAGGAAGAAAGAATGAGTCTCACTTCTGTTTGTCGACTCAGCAGCAGATGCAGGATTCCCTCTTCAGGCAGTGGCAGAAGCACAGCACAATATGCATTCCAGGTTTTGTTAGGAACTTCAATTTTAACCAAGACATTAGACCCTTTCCTCTGTCCCCCCACATCCCCAAAGCACAAAATAAAGATTGCAGAAACACTTGCTCACTCTTGATTTTAGGTGGCTGTACCTTGGTAACTGGATCAAAAGTATAGCTGCCTTGTGTTGGTGTCAGGTTCATATTCAACACAACCTTTGGCATGTGAACTGTCACTGTGATTCCTTCAATAGTTTTCCCCATATTTTGCTTTGGTCCAATTGTAATATCAAATCTACCACAAGAACTGTTCTCCTTAAAACTGATGCTATGTTTCACATACACTGGTATTGCCACTAGACTAAAAAGAGAAAGAAAGACACAACCACAAAAACATACAATTAATAGTGTGAGTTCCAGAGGTGGCCTGAAAACCTCAGTCCAGAGTATCCTATACCCCCAGAACTGCAGACTGAGTATGTGTACCAGAGCAGGTTGAGTATAGCACAGTGTTCTGGAAACACTCCGCTAGGAATTATACAATTTCTGAGCAGTAAGTATACAAATCAAGATAGAAATCTGAAGCTTAATTATAGTATAAGCAATTGGGGCAAACAGCCCTAGTTTAAAGAAATGAAATAAGATCCCATAGAAAGATAATTTAAAATTATACAAACTAAATAAATCAGTTTTTATGTGGTAAGGGCCAAGAAACAATTCCTCTGCTTTTAAGTCCTGTTCTGATGTTACCCAAAATACTTTCTGATATTTTCAAGGGACAAACCAGCTACAACTCACGATGCTAAATCATTCATTTAAACTTCACTGCAGAGAAGAGTAACTTCAAGCCAGTTAGTTGAAGAATGTCCTGGAGAGCTACAGGTAAGTCTGTCTCCTTCTATCAGCCATGACGTCCACAGACCACAGTAAAATTATGGTATGGGTTTACGGTTTTGCCCAGGTTATGCATGGTCCAAAATGCTTGCTCTCAGATATATATTTTTACTACAGTCTAATTTACTACTACTCTGTACTCTTAAGATTCAAAGTATACTGATTATGTTAGACACACATTTTCACCAGTTCTTCCTGGGTCTCCTGGTGAGCAGTGGCTAAAGGGAGCAATGATGAATTCAAGTACCCAACTTGTCAGAATGAAACAGGGAAAAGTGAGTTCTATGCAGTACACTGATATTTGACAGGAGATTCTGATTGATGCATCAACATACTTTTGTGAGCTGACACGATATGATATGAGTCGGAAGTTTCCATCTGGAGGAATAAATGACAAAACCCTTTCAGATTCCCAACGCTTGAACCGGATGCAGGGGTGGAAGCTGACATCATCTAGAAGCCTCGGGTTCTGCCAGGGAAACAGAAGACAACCATATTTATAAAGTATAATGAATATTGTAACTCTAATTCAGATACTATGAGAAATTATATGCTTCATCAAGATATAGCAGTCATGTAAGAGTTTGTTATGATCACATCAACACAACTTTAGTTTCACAATGCTTTAAAGTCTGCAAGTATTTTATATACATTATTTTATTTGAATTTCAATAACCATGAGGTAGAAAATGTGAGTGGTATCATTTCCATTTCATAGATGAAAAAACTGAGGTTCAAAGAGCTCAGGGTCAGGACAAGTTAGAGGCAGAGATAGCATCAGAGCTCAGTTCTCTTTATGGTTCTTAGTAGTGTATCATGCTGTATCTAAAATGATGCAAAAGATCAATGCCCTTTCATATCAACAAAGCATGTAATAATTCAGGAAAAGTAGCACCGCACATTTGCAGATGCCAGCCAGCCATTTAAGCTACTTCTAGCATACTCAGAGGCAAAGACCCCTCCTCAGCCTTTCCATAAAGGCAATGCTCATCATGTAAGCTACTGTCTTTGGAAGCTGTGTTAGGAATATTTCTTAGATAATCCTTTGCAATCTAAAACAAACATGTCTCAGTATTTATCATTTCATTTAGTACTTCACATGTATTAGGCTTGCAAGGAGCTACAAAACAGGAGAAAACTTACCATGAAAGAAAGGGAAAGGTCAGGCATTCCAGATAGCTTAATGCAAGCATCAATTACCCCCTGAATTTCTGCAAAGACTGTAGATCCTAAAGAAAGAAATAAAGGTGATAACATCACTGGAATCTGCATCTTTACTAGAGCTATCACTGTATCTGAAGTAATGGACATATCTCCTGGGTGTCAGACATACTGAAGCTTTGCACATCTATTAAAAGGTTAGTGGACAGAGGACCCATTACACTAGTTCAGATAGCTTCTTTACTGAGTGCCATGGCCTATACCTATCTCTGGTTAGAATATGATAATTCTAAGGAAAATCAAACCTGTCCCTATCTTTATAGCGTCTACTTTGTAAGACTGCTGGATATGAAGTTAAAATATTTTTTTCCAGTGATTTTTAAAATTAAAAAAAATTTATTCAATTTTTAAAGGTTACTTTTCATTTACAGTTATTATAAAACATTAGCTATATTCCCTGCATTGTACAATACATTCTTGAGCTTCTCTTACATCCAACAGTTTGTATCTCCCATTCTCCCACCCCACCCCACAATGGTAACCACTAATTTGTTCTCTATATCTGTGAGTCTTCTTTTCTGTTAAATTCAATAGTTCGTTGTATTTTTTTAGATTCCATACATAAGTGATATCGTACAGTATTTTTCTTTATCTGGCTTATTTCACTTAGCATAATGACCTCCAAGTCCATCCGTATTGCTGCAAATAGCAAAATTTCTTTCTTTTTTATGGCTGAGTAGTATTCCACTGTGTATACATCTTCTTTATCCATTCATCTGTTGATAAACACTTAGGTTGATTCCATATCTTGGCAATTGTAAATAATGCTATGAACACTGGGGTGCATGTATCTTTTCAAATTAGTGTTTTTGTTTTCAAAATTAAAATATTTTAATGACCATTTTTTTTTTTTTTAGATTCCATATATGTGTTAGCATATGGTATTTGTTTTTCTCTTTCTGACTTACTTCACTCTGTATGACAGACTCTAGATCCATCCACCTCACTACAAATAGTTCAATTTCATTCATTTTTATGGCCGAGTAATATTCCATTGTATATATGTACCACACATCTTCTTTATCCATTCATCTGTCGATGGACACTTAGGTTGCTTCCATGTCCTGGCTATTGTAAATAGTGCTGCAATGAACATTGTGGTACATGACTCTTTTTGAATTATGGTTTTCTCAGGGTATATGCCCAGTAGTGGGATTGCTGGGTCGTATGGTAGTTCTAGTTTTAGTATTTTAAGGAACCTCCATACTGTTTTCCATAGTGGCTGTATCAATTTACATTCCCACCAACAGTGTAAGAGGGTTCCCTTTTCTCCACACCCTCTCCAGCATTTATTGTTTGTAATGGCTCCTATTTCTTAAAAGTTAACAGCTAGCTTAGTCCATTTCATTAGAAACTTGGCTAATTTTATTTAAAATACTTTAACAATAAATCAAAGTTAAAATATTTAAAATAAAATTAGCCAAGCTTCTAATGAAATGGACTAAGCTAGCTGTTAACTTTTAAGAAATAAGAGCCATTATTCTTTAATAGTACAGCTATTATTCCATAAAATGGAATTTTATAATAAAAAGGGCACTCACTGTAGAGACAGTGTCTATAATTCACAGTAACTCATATTCACACACCAACTAGCTGTGTGACCTTGAACAGATTACTTAACTCTTCTAAGCCTCAGTTTCGCCTTGTATAAAATGTGAGGGTTGGACTAGATGTTTTTAATAAAACGTTATGGTTCTAATACAGTACTGCTCTTTAGTCTGGGGTCTTTACTAGAAGGACTGCAGATAAACTGGTAGCAAAAAGTATGGTGCATAGTAGATATACAACAAATATTAAACTGAATAAATGGCAAGATGGAAATGAATATAGGGTAATAACTGGCTTAAAGTAAGGTGGCATTAGATCTGATTTACAAAGGTTTGGCATTTCTCAACTAGAGGTTATGAAAATAATATGTAACCTCTGGACAAAATAAACAGATTTGAAAATGAATGCTTTTCCACTGAAATGCATACTGCCAAGGGATTTCGGTTTTCTATTCAGCTTATGTCAGCTGAACTGTTTTTTCCCTGATAAGATAATATGCACACAATTACCTGATTTATCTATAATTGCATCTATTTCTTCAACGACATCAAAATAGGCTTCATTGTTTGTGTACTTTACCCCTGCTCGGCGCCATGGGATGTTGGACAGCTGCCCAGTGGGGAGTGTGTCCCCAACATTACTACTGCCTAGAAACCGGAAAAACAGAAAGCAAAGCTAACACATAAGATGCTCATCAGAAAAGCTCTTAACAGAAAAAAAAACTCAAGTACTTTAGCTGCTTCTTTAGTGTTTGGGTATTTCTCCACTGAAGTTGTGGATGGTTTACAGAACTGTCAGAGACATATCCATACCAATGTGATCAAATTTCTAGAAGACAGAAATAGGCCATGTGGTCCTGTGTCTATCTGCCAAACCAGGTTAAATTCATTTACTTATCTTTTGCTTCCTGTGTGTTAACAGTAACCTAACCTAATTCCAGTGGCTCAACAACAGAATCTCATCCTGCTACCACTGAGGAAAAAAGAGGCTGGTTGTTTCAAAACCCTCTGCTGATAAAATGTCTGCACCGAGAATACAGAGTGATAAGTAGGCCATTTGGTATTCAGCTTAAATTATACATGAGATGCCGCCAAGCAGAGTTAACTGGCTGAAGAACATACTCTGGCTGTTTCCCATTTTAAGGTCAGCACACCCATATGGCACACCCACATGCAATATGGCTAATGTTCAAAATCTGGCTAATTTCCTGGTAAACTGACATATGTCTGAAAATAAGTCTGGTTGTCCAAAACATATACCCTTGAGCTGTGACATATTTAACATTCTGGTTAATTTACTTTTCCAACTCAAAAGTAGTACATGCTTAACAATAACAACAACATGTGAAAAGTTCAGAAAAGTAGCTAAAAAAAATCTATCTTCCTATCACCAAAATACACCTACCATTAACATTTTGGTACATTTCTTTAAACATTTCCTTCAAAACAGGTTGCATTTATTATTTTTTTCTATTTTGATAATTTTGCTTTTTTCAGATTTCACTTTAAAATATACAATTGGCCCTTGGGACTTCCCTGGTGGCGCAGTAGTTAAGAATCTGCCTGCCAATGCAGCGGACACGGGTTCGATCCCTGGTCTGGGAAGATCCCACATGCCTAGGAGCAACTAAGCCCGTGCACCACAACTACTGAAGCCCTCATGCCACCGCATGCCTGCGTGCCTAGAGCCCGTGCTCCGCAACAAGAGAAGCCACCGTTAATGAGAGCCTGCTCGTCGCAACTACAGAAAGCCCACGCACAACGAAGACCCAACGCAGCCTAAATAAATAAATAAAATAAATAAATAAAAATTTATTAAAAATAATAAATACACACTTGACCCTTGAACAACACAGGGTTTAGGGGTGCTGATCCCTGTGCAGTTGAAAATCCATGTATAATTTTACAGTTGGTGTTCTGTACACATGGTTCTGCATCAACAGATTCAACCAACTGCGGCTTGTGTAGTACTATAATATGTATTTACTGAAAAATATCTGACTTTAAGTGGACTCGGGCAGTTCAAACCCGTGTTCGATTGTAGTTGCAGTCAAAGTACACATACAACTTTGTAGTGTAATTATGGTTGGTGTTCCTGTCTCCAATCCTGTTGCCTTCCAGAATTTTCTAAAAACACTACTTTAATCTTTCTGTTCAAACACTTTAAATGTTTCCCCACTGGCTTTATGATTAAAGCTAAATATTTAGACTACCATTCCAGGACTTCCTCAACTTAACTTTTTAATTTTATCTCACTACTCAACTGAAAAACAGCTCTACTTCTGTTAAACAGGTTAATACAATTCAAGATTTTTCACTGTGTGTTTTTTCTCATACAGTTCCATCTATGAAGAATGTTCTTATTCCTCCCTCTCTTCCTAAATTCTATTGATTCTCCAGGACCCTGTCCTAGGGCCACCCACTACAGTTCAGGAGAGATTACTTTATCCACTGAACCACTCTCTTGATCTTTATAATGTATTGCCTTAACAATCCATGTTATGGGACTTCCCTGGTGGTCCAGTGGTTAAGACTCAGCGCTCCCAGTTCAGGGGGCCCGAGCTTGATCCCTGGTCAGGGAACTAGATCCTGCACGCATGCTGCAACTAAGAGTCCACATGCCGCAACTAAAGATCCCGTGTGCTGCAACTAAGATCCGGAGCAGCTAAATAAATAAAAATAAAATAAATAAATATTTTAAAAAATATCAAATTTAAAAAATTTTATATTTCACTAATTTTTTTCTGACTATAAAATACATGTTCATTTTGGAAATCAGAAAGTATAATGCAAAAATAAAGATAATATGTAGTTCCTTAGCTGGAGATGGTATTATAAACTTTAGAACATTTTTTGTGGGACTATTTATGTATAATTAAGAGTAACTTTTTATGGTTGTGTGCTTTTTTTTTCTTTTTTGGCCACGCTGCACAGCTTGTGCAATCTTAGTTCCCTGACCAGGGACTGAACCTGGGCTCCAGCAGTGAAAGCAAGAAGTCCTAACCACTGGACTGCCAGGGAACTCCCTGTTTTGTTTTTTTTTTCCCATTTAATATTACACCATGTGTACCCTCCAGTGTCACTACACCATCTATAAAGTATGGAATTGCTTTTCAAAATCTTATATTGTTATTTATGTGTTTTAATTTTTTTTTTTTCAGTTTCTCATCCAGAGTTTACGTTTTAGGAGCAAAGACACCCCATCTTTTTTTTTTTTTTGGCGGTTAGTTGATGTCTTTTATTTATTTATTATTATTTTTTAACATCTTTATTGGAGTATAATTGCTTTACAATGGTGTGTTAGTTTCTGCTTTATAACAAAGTGAATCAGTTATACATATACGTATGTTCCCATATCTCTTCCCTCTTGCGTCTCCCTCCCTCCCCCTCCCTATCCCACCCCTCCAGGTGCTCATAAAGCACCGAGCTGATCTCCCTGTGCTATGCAGCTGCTTTCCACTAGCTATCTACCTTACATTTGGTAGTGTATATATGTCCATGCCTCTCTCTCGCTTTGTCACAGCTTACCCTTCCCTATCTTTCCTTAAATTTCTCCTGACACTCAGTCTTGCCCAGAGGATGAATAAAGGAATGATCACTTTCTTATAGGCCTCTCTTACCCCATTTTTTAGGTCAGTGCACTTGGAAAGGGGTTTGCAATGGTGGACAGTATAGCTGAAGTGGCATATAACATTTCACAGAAATCTTTCTCTAGAAGACTTTGATACTTTCAAAAGTATATCGTCCTCTGGATGTACCTAATTTCTAGCTATACTCAAGAATTAAACCAAAATTAGAAGTTTGTAACACAAATACAAGGCCCACAATGCACGAAATCTCACAAATAGACTAATTTTCTCTTTTTAATATATCTTCTATATGTACAAAATGAAGACTTGGAGGAGATGGCATGTACTCTGTGGTGCAGTCTTAAATTTTCTATACTCTAGTAATTGTGGGGTATGCAGCATAATGCCAGATTTATAATGCTATATTTTAATTTTATTTTTTTTCCAGCTTTACTGAGATATAATTGACATATAACATTGTATTAGTTTAAGGTACACAACATCATGATTTATGTATATATTACAAAATGATTACCACAATAGTTAACAGCTGTCACTACATTGGCTTCTTTATGATTAACTGGGATAATTTATTCAGTCTTACTAGTTCCTGTTAAACAATAGTAATAATATTTTTGTAGTCTTGTAGCAAAATAACAGAAGAGTAATAACCAAAAGTTCTGTATCATTTAAGATATAGTCTCTTTTCATGAAAAGAAATATATATCCATTTTAACATTATCACTAACTATAATTCTGGCCAAAATGGACTACCTTAATAATCTGCCAGATCATAAGCAAAAATGAATTGTTTATGAAGTTTTAATGGCTCAGTTCCTAACAGAGTGTGTTTCATCTTACCTGTAATAGAGTTGACGACAGAACGCAGAATTGTTGGTGGTTTAATCAATTCTTTCAAAATGTTAGATTCAGTAGCCAGTGGAAATCCATTGTCTAACATTTCTTCCAAGAGCTCATATACTATGACCACATTATCCTTAATTGCAGCCTCCGAACACTCACCAAAGTAGTCCTAACAAAATGTACATAACATTACACAATGGAAGACATGAAGACAGGCTTGCTAAATACTTTTTGTTCTAAAGGGTAAGCTTACAGTAGCATAATTCATTGTTTAAGATGTTGAAAATATGTAAAACAGAGGGAAAAAACCCTCCATAGTTCTATATACTATTTCTCAATATTTCCTTAATATTTTTAAATTGAATTGAATTCCTATTACATATTATGCCAGAAAGTACACTGAAATGTTAAAACAGAATGTGAACTATAAAATTCATTTGCCTTGATTAGGTACTCCAAAAAACAAAGATCAGTTTAAAATTATTGGTATATTCAGCAAGACAAGAAAAAAATAAAGTGTAAGTATTGGAAGATTTCATAACCAGTCAAAATCGTGGTACTATTCGGAGAACTGTATGTGGAGGGCACTATTATTTCCTGATGACATAATTTATAATACATAAAAAAAAATACAGCTTCCATTACCATGAGATTGTTTTGTTCTTCTAAAACAGTAACTGGAACACCATGTGTACTACTGTATGCCCTACTAAAAAGGTTTATGTTTATGAACTTATGCTTAGTTGAAAAGAAGAGGGAGAGACAGAGAGACAGACTACACATCAAAAACTGGGTATTTAAAGAATATAATCATAATATAACTTGGATAATTCAAATTCAAAGTATCTGATGAATAACCAACCTGAAAAGTATCAGCAACTCGATGTAGGAACTCAATTACAAAGAGAGGTGGCACTTCAGTCTGTATGACAGAGACAAAGAAGAGCTTATCCCGATAGATACTGATGAGGTAGTGGTGAGGTGTTGAAATAACAGGTGGTACATTTTCAACATCAGCTGCTTTCTCTTGAGCTTCAAAGAAATAATCACAGACAGACTGGCTCACAACACTCTTCCAGTGCTTCTCTAGAAATATGTCACCGGAACAGTTTATGAGAAATAGACTGTGGATCATTTTCTGGGGGAGGAAAAACGTTTAAATTTAGTATATATCAAAAAAGCATCCTTGTATTAGCTGGACACCAAAACCAGACAAAGGCAATACAAGAAACTACAGACCAATATCAGTTAAGACTATAGGTATAAAAATCCTCAACAAAATACTAGCAAACTGAATCCAGCAACATATAAAAAAGATTATAACCCTGACCAAGTGGGATTTATTCAAGAATGCAAGGTTGGTTCAACATATGAAAATCAATCAACACAATATACAATATTCATAAAATAAAAGACAAAAAATATAATCATTTCAAAAGGCGCAGAAAAATAATTTGACAAAATCCAACAACCTTTTGTAATTAAAAATATTTAAACTAGGAATTGAAAGAAACTTCCTCAACCTGATAAAGAGCATCTATGAAAATCCCATAGCTAGGGACTTCCCTGGTGGCGCAGTGGTTAAGAATCCTCCTGCTAATGCAGGGGACATGTGTTCGAGCCATGGTCCGGGAAGATCCCACATGCTGCGGAGCAACTAAGCCTTGCGCCACAACTACTGAGCCTGCGCTCTAGAGCCCATGTGCCAAAACTACTGAGCCCGTGCGCCACAACTACTGAGCCTGCGCTCTAGAACCTACGCTCCATAACAAGAGAAGTCACCACAATGAGAAGCCCGTGCTCCGCAACGAAGAATAGCCCATGCTCTCCGCAACTAGAGAAAGCCTGTGCACAGCAATGAAGACCCAACGCAGCCAAAAATAAATAAATAAGTAAATAAATTAATTAAAAAAAAAGAAAATCCCATAGTTAACATTTAATACTTAAAGACCAAAAGCTTTCCACTTAACAAAACGAACAAACAATGATGTCCATTTTCACCACTTCTATTCAACATGGTACTGGAGGTTCCAGCCAGGGCAATTAAGCAAGAAAATGAAACAGAAGTCTTCCACATTGGAAAGAAAGAAGCAAAACGATCTCAATTTCCAGATGATATTATCTTGTATGTAGAAAATTCTAAAGATTACACATACACACGCACACACTAATTACTAGAGTAATAAATGAGTTAAGCAAGGTTGCAGAATATAAAATTAATATAAAATATCAACTGTATTTCTATATATTAGCAATGAATAATCTGAAAATGAAATTGAGAAAGCAATTCAAAAGCATCAAACAGATCAAAACATTTAGGATTAAATTTAACAAAAGAAGTGTAAGACCTGTACATTGAATATTATAGAACATCACTGAAAGAAATTTAAAAGACCTAAAAAAATGGGAAGACCTTTCATGCTTACGGATTGGAAAACTTAATACTGTTAAGATGACATGACTCCCCAAATTGATCTACAGATTCAATGCAATCCCTATTACACCAGCTGCCTTTTTTTTAATGGAAACTGAGAGGCTGATCCTGAAATTCATATGGAAATGAAAGAGACCAAGAATAGCCAAAACAATCTTGAAAAAGAAGAACAAATTTGGAGGACTCACACTTCCTGATTTCAGAACTCGATGTAAGGTACAGTGAGGTGCTGGCACAAAGAGAATCATAGAGATCAATGGAATAGAATTGAAGGTTCTTAAGTTAACCCTTACGTATACGGTCAACTGATTTTTGACAAGAGTGCTAAGACCATTCAGTAGGGGAGAGGATAGTCTTTTCAACAAATGGTGCTGGGACAACTGGATTTCCACATGCATAATAAAGAAGTTGGACTGCTATCTCACACCATATACAAAAATTAATACAAAATGTATCAAAGACCTAAATATAAGAGCTAAAACAATAAAACTCTTCGAAAAAATATATGCATAAATCTTCATGACCCTGGATTAGAAAACATTTTTAAGATATGACATCAAAAGCACAAGGAACAAAGGAAAAAAACAGATAACCCAGACTTACATCAGCATTAAAACTTCTGTGCTTCAAAAGGCATTATCAAGAAAGTAAAAAGACAACCTTCAGAATGAGAAAATAACTGCAAACCATACATCTTACAAGGGACTAATATCCAGAATATATAAAGAACTCTTACAACTCAATAATAAAAGACAAATAACCCAATAAAAAATGTGCAAAGCATTTTAAAAGACATTTCTCCAAAGAAGATATACATACAAATGGCTGATAAGCACTAGAGCTCACTATCTTTTCAAAATATGAACTAAAATCACAATGAGATAACATTTCATATTCTCTAGGCTAGATATAATCAAATCAAAAGGCAGACAATAACAAGGGTAGACAAGTTTGTGGAGAAACTGGAACCCTCATACATTGCTGGTAGGAATGTAAAACAGTGCAGCTGTGCGGAAAACAGTTTTGAGTTCTTCAAAAAGTTAAAGACTGAGTTACCAAATGACCCAACAATTCTACTCCTAGGTATACACCCAAGAGAACTGGAAACCTATGTCCATACAAAAACTTGTACACGAATGTTCTTAGCAACATTATTTATAATAGTCAAAAAGTGAAAACAATCCAAATGTCTATCAGCTGATGAATGGATTCATCAACCAATGAATGGATAAATAACAGATATCCAAAATGAAATGTTATTCAGCCATAAAAAGAAATGAAGTACCAGCACATGCTACAACAGGATGAACCTTTAAAACATTATGCTAAGTGAAAGAAACCAGATACAAAAGATCACATATTGTATGATTCCATTTGTATGAAATGTCTAGAATTCAGGCCAATGCACAGAGACAGAAAGTAGATTAGTGGTTGCCAGGGGCTGGGTAGAGGGGCAAGAATGGGGAGTTACTGGTTTTTGTATTTCTTTTTGAGGTGATAAAAATCTTCTGGAATTAGAGGGACTTACCTGGTGGTGCAGTGGTTAAGAATCTGCCTGCCAATGCAGGGGACATGGGTTCGAGCCCTGTTCTGGGAGGATCCCACATGCTGTGGTGCAGCTAAGCCCGTGAGCCACAACTCCTGAGCCTGTGATCTAGGGCCCACGAGCCACAACTACTGAAGCCCACGTGCCTAGAGCCCGTGTTCTGCAACGAGAAGCCACTGCAATGAGAAGCCCGTGCACTGCAACGAAAAGTAGCCCCCGCTTGCTGCAACTAGAGGAAGCCCACGTGCAGCAACAAAGACCCAACGCAGCCAAAAATAAATAAATAAAATAAATAAATTTATAAAAAAATAAAAATAATCTTCTGGAATTAGAGATTTGTGAATATACTGAAAACTACTAAACTTCACATTTTTAGAAAACTGCAGTTTAGTAGTTTTCAGTCTAAAAAATGCTTAGTTTTAATATAATTATTTTTTCAATTAATAAAAAGTATTCTTTAATACTTTGTAACACACAAATCCACTCCCAGGTGGATTAACAGAAATGCGTACAAATATGCACAAAAAACATGTATAAAAATATACTGTAATAGTGAAAACTATTATTATTTATTAATAGTACAATGGGAAAATAAACTAGTGTATTATTAAAGGGAAATACACAGCAATGAAAATGAATAAACTATTGCTACATGAAACAAATACGGACGAATCTTACAAACACAATATTGAACAAACAAAGCCAGACACAAAAGGATACATACAGTATGATTCTATTTATATGAAGTTCTAGAACAGACAAAGCTAATCTATAGTTTGAGAAATCAAATGGTTTCTTTTGGGAAGGAGAGTGTGGGTGATGACTGAGACAGGAACAGGGTTGGTCTCCTAAGGTGCCGGTAATGTTTTATTTCTTGATCTAGATGATGGTTACAAGTTGTGTTCATTTTGTGATAATTCATTGGGCTTTATGTTATGGCTTGTATACTTTTCTGAGTGTTAGTTATGCTTCAAATAAAAAGTTTATTGTCCTTGTAATATGGGAGACAGTGGACAAATATCTACCTTAACTTGCTCCTTTCTTTTATATAGATAACATCAGTATCAGGTGTTTAGTGGTCCATTCATTCAAAATTACAGTAGTGAATGATAAATGTAGCCTAAGGAGAAAGAATATAAAATCTATGAATATAATAATTTCTATGCATGAAGATAAATTCCAAATAGGAAAGGAAGAGTTTCCAGAATGAATTCATTCAATTCTATTGACACAGAAAACAATGACATCAACCTGACCAGTTTTTTATAGGAAGTCATTTACTTAATGAAAGCAGTTGACATTTAAAGACTATTTGGTGATGATTTCCTCTTCCCATTTGGTGAATGTTCAATAGTTATTAAGTAAATACTACTAAGATGTGCTTTAGCAATTATTGTATTAATAAAGTATGGATGCTGTTAATATTGATAGTTTAGGGTTCCAGTTTAGTAGAAAAAGAAAATGTTTCTTTGTTCAAAGGCATCTCTATTTAGCCAAGTTATCAACCTGAGTTGGCAGCAATAAACGCTGATACCTCAGGCTTTGGACCTATTAAATTTTTCCGGATTAATATCTGGAACCTCCAAAATCTTTCCACTTTATCTAGTCAGATGCTTTGTTTAATAGGTTTGCTTTGTGTCAGTTTCTATTTGAGTGTTAAAATAGTGCCACTGGAATATAGAGAACCTACTGACTTTTAACCTCTGTTCTCTGATACACTTTAAAAAAATAGAACAGGAGTACCCAGCAATAAGATCTGCAACTAAATTTGCATTGTGATGCCTTTTGTGGAATGAAATTTTCATCTGAAATATAAAGTACGATTTAAAGTGGAACATTGGAATCAACTCAATGAGACCCAGATTTGAGCACTTCAGGTGAGCCCCCTAAGGAATATGGCATCCTTCACAATAATTAATTTTCAGCTTCATTCAAAGTATTTTATTCATTAAAGATAAATGAATTAATAGTATCTAAAATTGAGTACTTACTGTGGGCCAGACACTATGCTAGGCACTTTTCTTATATTATCTTTTTTTTTTATATTATCTTATTTAATCCTCACAACTCAATGCTATAAATACTGTTTTTATCCCCATTTTACAGATAAGACAATAAAGTCTTGGAAATGATAAGTCAATTATCTAAGATGATACAATAAGTATCAGAGCTAGGATTCAAACCCAGATCCAGTTGAATCTTGAGCTCCTGTTCTTACCTGCCTCTTAGAAACTAATTATCAGGAACACACTCTATTGCATCAGTGTCAGTACAATTTACTGCAATAATGGACATGTCCTCTATCTGTGCTGTCCGATACAGCAGCCACCAGTCACATGTGAGCACCTGAAATATGGATAATGCAACTGAGGTACTGAAGTTTTAATTTTAATTAATTTAAATTTAAATAACTACATGGAGCTAGCTGTTATCATATTGGACTGGGCAGCAAATGTGCTGTTTGAGCTTATAATTTAAGAGGAAGAGTTGAAGGATATGCCTCTTGTTTAGTTAGAAGCCAAAATGTATTCTAATAAATTATTTAGACCAGAAATTATATTTAAGAGAGCTGACATAGGTTATCTTCTTAAACTATTCATCCTAAAGAAAATGTAGTTCACATGGATCTGTGGTACTCCATTGCCACAATATACCCTAAAAAAGCTGCTTATTCTTGAAGCAAGTGACTTTGTGGTTTCTTTACTTGAGCGGCCAGATTCCTACACATCCTCTTAAGCTGGTGAAAAATTCTTTCCAGGAAAAGTTTCCACCAAAGTTGTTTTCATTGGCAGTAGTTCAGGTCTCAGAAGAATAGAGTAAGTTAAACCTCCATCTGGATTTATTGCTGTTGTCCTCAGTGCTGAGAGGAAAGCACAGCACTTGTAGCTTTCAACAGTGCTTAGCTTCAAAACCCATCTTAACCTTCTTTTATAGGGAAAAAAAGCTTATTTCTTCTATCCATATTAAGACCAAGGACTTAATGCAAAAAACAAATACCACATGCAGCAGTGTAAATTTGCTTGTTTCTTTAGCTACTTATCCTTTGAGTAGCTGCAGTTATTTATTTCATTATTTTAATAAACTTTCTGGGAAAGCTACCACCACAACTATCTTTTTGTTCCTAGTGACTTCTGAGTCAGAAAACAGAATTCTCCAAGCTTATTTTAAAGCCACTTAAGAAACTGTGTTCAGAGGCAGTTCCATCAGAGCTTTGACTGCAGCTTAAATACTTCGTAAACCCTCTTTACTGAATGTTGAACACACTCACCCTGATGATTCACAAGCAGTGCAATTACAATAGTCAAAATATCCTTGGAAGAGTGTCTAAAAAAGAAAATGTATTCCTTCTATATATAACAGAATGGAGGTATAGAAGGGCCTGTATCTAAGGTGAGAGAATGAAACCAGAAAATAATCTAGCTATTCTGATTTTTAACCAATATCTTGATCCTGTTCATTCAACAGTTTTGAATGTTTTATATATTAAGCAATGGGGATACAAGGAGAACAAAATAAGAGTCCCTGAACTCACAGCATTTAGAGTTCAGCAAAGAAGGCAAACAATTTAATACAGTAAGATGATAGGGGAAATACAGTACGCTATAAAAATCCACAAGGCTTCAAGGTGAGAAAGAACATAAGACAAAGAAATGCAGTACAAATTTAGCAACTTCAGAAGGAGGATGGAAGTGATGAGATGAGAATGGAGAAGATAAGCAGAGATTGGTTCACTTTATTCTCAGTGCAATGTAAAATCATTTTTTATGGTTTTATGCAGGGGATTCATGCAACCCAATTTACAGTTTTAAGATCGCACTGTGGAAACTGGATAATTGGGCAACTGAATATTGTGACACTAGTTGAGAGATGAGTTATGTGTGGTCTAGACTAGAGTGTTGATAATAGGGATGGAGTAAAATGAAAAGAGAAACATTTAGGGTTGAGAAAAGTTTGGGGGGTGGGGAACAGGCAGTGGAGACGAGAGGGAAAACAAGGGATTCAGCCCTGGTCCTATACAATCTGACCCAATTCTGGATATATCTGACCCCAATGGATATATTCAGAAGACCATTGTATATATAGGTCTGGTGCTTCAGAGAGAAGCCAAACTGGAGATAGATTTGTGAGTAATGTAATCATGATTTTTTTTGCGGTACGCGGGCCTCTCACTGTTGTGGCCGCTCCCGTTGCGGAGCACAGGCTCCGGACGCGCAGGCTCAGCGGCCATGGCTCACGGGCCCAGTTGCTCCGCGGTATGTGGGATCTTCCCGGACCGGGTCACGAACCCGTGTCCCCTGCATCGGCAGGCGGACTCTCAACCACTGTGCTACCAGGGAAGCTCCATGATTTTTTATTAATGCAAAATATAACTATAAGGAGACTAAAACTACAAAGAGAGAATGTGTATAGTAGAAAAGAACCTATGGAAGTAACTTCATAATCTGAGTAGCATGTGGGTCAAGAAAGTGGACCTGGAAAAAGACTGAGAAGATGTGGCCGAAGAGGGATAAGAAAAAAAAGCGGGGGCGGGGGGGAGTCTAGTAACCAGAGTATATTAGTGTGTTTCCAGAAAAAAGGAGTGGTAAACATTTTAAATGGCACAAAGAGGTCAAGCTACAAGGAAAACTGAAAATATCTGTTATTTTACAGTGTTTCTCAACTTTCATTATTGTATCCTAAGGTGCCTTTTCATATTCCCGTTCACTCACACCCCTCTTCTATAAAATTTTAATACCATGGAATATTTCTGTACACCTCTTTATGTACCATAAATACCCGTGCTTTATACATAAAAGTATGATTTTTTTTTTTTTGCCTCAAAGGAAGCAAATTTTCAGCCTGATGAGAACGTACAGTTTAACACATAGAGGCCATTTGGTGATCTTTTCAGGCCTGTCATTGTTGTGGCCTCTCCTGTTGCAGAGCAGAGGCTCCAGACGCGCAGGCCCAGCGGCCATGGCTCACAGGCCCAGCCGCTCCGCGGCATGTGGGATCTTCCCAGACCGGGGCATGAACCCGTGTCCCCTGCATCGGCAGGCGGGCTCTCAACCACTGCGCCACCAGGGAAGCCCCATTTGGTGATCTTAGTAAGGGCAGTTTCAGTGGTAGCTCAGTGGAATGATGGAAACAAAATATACTGCAGTGTGCTGAGAAATAAATAGCAAGAAGTTGGAAAAACAGAGATGAGAGTAAATGATACATTCAAGAACTATAGCTATGAAGGAGAGGAAAAGACAAGAAAATAAATGGGATTAGTTCATAAAGTTAAGGAAGAATATTTTTAAATGCTGAAGGAAAAATGTGAGTAGAAGGGGAAAGGCTGATGAATTGGAGAGAAGAAGTAACTTAACCAAAAAAAAAAAGACCCTGAGAAGTCAGGAGAGGATGGCACTGGGAAACTAGGTGAAAGGATTTGCCTTCCCAAGGAGAAGGGACACTTTTTCCTCTTTAAACAGAAGGGAAGCAGATTTGTACATTTGGTTGCAAGAAGATGATGGCTTCTATTTTCTCTGCGTAATAGGAGAGAAGGTCATTTGTTGAGAGAGAGTGAATTCCTCTTCTCTACAAATGTCACTTATTATGTATGAACTGAAATATTATTGAGCTACTTAAAAATATCTAGTCTGCAGGGAACTCCAATAGTCTATTATGTTGACTGTTTAAAAACATTGTAAAATCCTAAGATTCAGTAAGAAAAGCTAATCTTATTGCCAAGAGAGCATTCCTACTAAAGGTATGTTAAGATTCAGGTAATTTTTCATTCATTTCAATCCTCCACTTTTCCTATGATCTCAAATGAAAGTGTCCTCCGTTCTTTCTAACACTAATTTTTCCACTTGTAATTTTGATCCCATCCCCTTTCCTCTCTTCCCAGGTCTTATCTCCTGTTTCTTGAATGTTTAATCTTATACATTAGTTACTTGCTTTCTGCTCCCACACAAAACAAACAAACCCCAAACCTTTTATGGACCTTGCCAACCATCTTTCACTTCATGCTCCAAACGAAGAAGCATTAGTCTACACTTGCAGTTTCTCCTCTCAATAACGGACTCTATTAGAGCAGTTCTCTCAAATGATCCAATGACTTCCTAATCATCAAATCCAACAACCTATTCTCAGACTTCAACTTCCTCCTTTGATCCCTGCAGCATTTCATGTCACTGATAAGTTTCCCCAAAACAAAACAAATACTTCTTACCAAATTATACGAACTTAACCTGTCTTGGTTCTCCCCTGGAAAGTTTCTTTCTGGCTTACTTATCAGGCTTTTTTTTTTCAAATAAACTTTTCTTTCATCTCCACCTAAACTACTGTTTCAAACTCGATATATTCCAAGCTCCACAAAATTCCTCCTTCTCATGTGAGGACTCCTAGTTTTATAGAGGTATCAAGTTCTTAATCAAGCTTCAGCTTCGGGTTCAATCCAAATCCACCAAATCCAACCAAGCACATCGTTTATCACTTTTCCATACTCACTGTCACCTCTTCAGTTTACAGTCCTATCAACTCGTTTCTGAAGAACTGCAACACTGTCCTCACCGCATTACCCCAGGCTCATCCAGGCGCCACCCTCTAACAGGACGTCCGCTCAGGACACTTAAGGATTTTGTCCTCCACAGCAGAAGCCTGGGGCTGAGGTCCAAGTCGTCGGTACTTTAGCTCTCCGTGGGTGACAAGATCTTTTTCCCGCGTCAGAGCACGGTGAGGGACCCCAATGAGCCTGAACCTCTTGAGCCTGAGGGCCTGAGAACACTGGGCTGCAGGTGCACCTTTCCCTTCCGGCCCAGCTGGCAAGAAAGACCGGAAGGCCGGGAGGGAGGCGCGGCCCCGGTCCACAGCACCAGAGACGCTCCCGCACCCCAGACTGAAGTCGGGAGCCCGAGCTATTCAGCCTACGTCCCACTTTTCGTGATGCCACCCTGTCCGCAGACCCCCAGCCCCTCACACTCACCCCGACTCCTGGGCCAGTCAGTGATTCGACGCGGGGTCCTCTCCTGACGGAGGCCGAGGCAGCTGAGAAGATCGTGAGGACCCCGGAGTTGGGATGCCGGATAGATTGCCTGACTAACAGCTTCAAAGTAACCAACAGTACTGGAAAGAGTAAATGAGTGAGAAGACGTTGAATGAGGAGAAAGACGTCTTTTGAATTTTAGGATATAATCTACTAGATCATCCAGAGTCTAGAGAAACGGGCGCTTTCACATCTTCTGGACTTAGGCGCTCATCCACAGCCTAAACCAGTCAGGGTGTCCCTACAATCGGGAGGGCGGGGTTAGGAGGAGCTGTGAACTAGCCAATGGGTGAGGCCGAGAGGTAGAGCCAAATAGCTGTGCCTGGGAGAGGCACGAACTGAGAGGAGCCGAGAGGGGCGGGGTTTCGAGATTAGGAGGAGGTGATGGGAGAGGGGGCGGGGCCTTCGAGAGCCGAAGGGGTGGGGCGAGCTCTGGAGCTTAAGTGAGGTGGGAGCGCGAAAATGGCAGCGGCTGAGGAGGAACCGAAGCCCAAAAAGCTGAAGGTGGAGGCGCCTCGAGCGTTGAGGTGAGCGCTACCTGACACAGGGTAGAGGGTGACTGTGCCTGCTGCTAACCCGGGACCACATGGGGTTGCGCGACCGAGGCGCCGGGTGGTATCCGCACCGCCGGCATGGGGCCAACACACGGGACCGGTTGCTCGGGTAGCTGCCCTCCTGGCTGCGACCCTTTGCCCGGCGCCCGCCCAGTTTGGCCGAGTCACCGCCGGCTCCGGAGACGCTCGGCCGCCCTTGGCCAATCAGAACGCCGGCCGGGGGTGCAGCGCCGTCTTTGGGCAGGCTGCGGGCGCCACGTGGGAGCCCGCTCGAGCTGAGCTGGTGCGACCAGTGAGCTGGTGCGACCGGACCCGACCTGATCCGAGTCACTTGCGGCGACCTCCTCTTCCCGGCGGGATGTCGAGGAGAATGCCCAGCGACAGCTCTACCCTGGGGCAAAGACAGAATTCTTGGGAGTTTTCGTAAAGGTCGCGGAAGGGCGCCTTGACCTTCCTTTTCGTACGTACATCGAACCGAATGGTGTTATCTTTGGAGATCCTCTACCGGGGACCAAGACTCCCCCTCCGAGGCTTTGCGGAGGTGGCATTTGCCTGAACGGTTAGGAAAGCTTGATTTTTCTTTTTTTCTTTGCACTTTTGGCAGCAGTGGAGATAGTTCTGCACCTAACTTTTGTTTCACATATGATTTGATGTTGCAACTTTTACTTACAAAAAGTTATTGGTTAAAATATTACTTCCTAATAAGTATAAGGTGCAGTATGCGTATTCCTTGATGATTTTGAAATGTTCCTTGGAAGGCAAAGATTTTTGTATCTAAAAATAGACATCAAACTGATTTAAAACTGTTGGGACACTCCTGATCATACAAGGCAAATCTCATTTTTTCTAGCATTACCCTTCCTTACCTCTGAAAGAACGAATCTTTCATAATTGAAAAGAAAAGATCACTTAGCGGTTTGGTGGTGTGTTAACGCTGTTTTGAATGGATGGTGACCAAATCCCTGCCAGTGCCTTTAATGTATTCCTATTACTTTCAAAGGGTTAGTGTGCCTACCTTATATGAAGAAAATAAACTTTTTTTTTAAACGACTCAGGATGTTCCTTTTTCGTTTTAAGCTTTCAAACTGTAGACTAAAGCAAAGGCTTTTGAATCAGACCTACCTGGGTTCAAGGCATGTGCTTTCCCTGGTTGGCCCATTATTAGAGTATTTCCTTAAAAAGTACCTTCTTCACAAAGTTTCCTCTACCAAATTGGAAGACAGCTGCAACTTTCCCCTGCTATCCTACTAAACATACAACCCTTAGATTTTGTCATATGGTAATCTGTTTTCAAAGTGCTTTCCTATTTTACAGATGAGAAAATGGAAGCCCAAATGAAACAATTAGTTAAGGAACTGAAGTTTGAACATAGAGCATCTGGGTGCATGTTCATTGTTGTTTGACTTTACTGTGCCTACTTGTATACAACCACCCAAGATACGCTTCTCTTCGCCTATGCAGCCTTAAAAATAACGATAAATAATAATGTTTAATGTGTATTGTTTCAGCATTTTACCTTTTTTAACTCATTCAATCCCACAACACTACAAGGTAGACACTATAATTATATACATTTTAGCAAGGAGGAAACAGGTATAGAGAGGTTAAGTAACTTGATCAAGGTCAACTTTATTAACCTCACACAGGTTGTCCAAAAGCCCTAGTGAACTGTTCACTCAGCTTTTGTTTCTCTACTTTCCTGTCTGTTTTTTGTTTTGTTCTGTGGTTAGTGTACATAGCTTTTTACGTTGTTGCAATATATGGGTATATGATACATAATAATTCTTAAACAGGTGTAATGTTATTTTACATGTTATTAGTGTCTACGTAAAACTTGTAAAAGTCCTTAGGCAACTAAAACTCATTTTATAAAATATGTAGTTAGTACCACCTGTAGACATGAAGTCAGGATTAGACACCTGAGTACTGGGATAAATCTCTTCATTTTGTGTGAAGACCTTTTGGGATTGGCTATTCCTACTTTCATTATATTAGTTTGGCTTTAAGGGTCTCAGTGTGGTAATACACTGAGTGGTTAGACTTCATGCATTATCTGTGATGACTTGCTTAACAGTTAAGGGGCTAGCTAACAGTTTTGGTTAACTTTTAAGAGAACGGCTTATAAAGTCTAAGCATGATTTAATGTGTAGAATCAGTTCCTAGGGAACAAATAAATTTATGATATAAATTTGTAGATGTCAAGAAAAGGATTTAGGGCTTTGTGAGAATTTCAGTTAGTTTTAGGGTAGTAGTTCTCAAGCAGGGGAAGTATTGCCCCCCCCAAGGGACATTTGGCAATGTCTGGAGACATATTTGGCGGGGAGGGCTAATGGCACCAAGTGGGTGGAATTCAAGGATGCTGCTAAACATCCTACAATGCACAGGAATCCCCCTAAACCAAAGAATTATCCACACAAAAGTGACAATAGTGTGAGGCTGGAAAAAACGGCTTCATGGAGAGCATCTGACAAGTCTAGCTTCCCTTTCTCAAATATCCATTATTTTTCTAGGCTTTTTAGGGTATAGCAGTTACTGAAGTTGCAAAGAAATAAGCTAGCTCTGTCATATTTTCACATTGGGTTGAGGAACATTAATTGAGTGCCATACGTTATACTAGGTGCTTTATTTATGCTATCTCATTTAATCTTCCCATCAACATGTGAAGTAGGAATAATGATCCTTGTGTTACAGATGATGTATTTAGGCCTGAAAGAAGTCAAGAAGCATTTTTGGGAACTGCTCCCTAGATAAAAATGTTCCATGATGATTACGTGTATTTGGGACCACTTAACTTTCTTTTCTCTCCTTTGGAAATATCATCCAAGTTAATTTCTTCAGCGGTCACCTCTAAAGAGGATAGAGTTCCTTCCAAGGCTTGTTGAGCACATGCCAAGCCTATTCTTTTAGTCAGTCTTTCAAATGCCTGCTATTTTAGGCATGGTGCTAAAAATTAGGTACATGGAGTGAGAGAGCTAAGACCCAGGTACCATCCTCTTGGTGGAAAATGAGTAGGGTTTGGGAAAATGATAACTGAGCATACCGAAAGATGACATACTGAAAGACGATGCTAACCAGATGTGAAGTAGGGTGTCTGGCTTATAGAAAAGTTTGTTTGGAGGTAGAAATGGCAGAGAGCTGCCTCTGTTGGGGTACTGAACACTTTCACTTGTGTGATCTTTCTACCTCTTGTCTGATCTTTCTACCTCTACATTTGTTTGGTCTGACTGAAGCAGAAGGTGTAGGAGGGTCCAGGCTTTGTACTGAACACTTTCACTTGTGTGATCTTTCTACCTCTACCTTCAGCTCTCAGACCCTAATTTTAACTGTCTGCTGAATATCTCCTTCTGAGTGTCTTGCTGACACTTCAAAGTCATATATATCGAACTAAATCCATCTGCTGTCCTAAATCTGCACCTTCTTCCATGGTCCCTACATCTGTTAACGGCACCACTAACTTCTCTTACTCCAAAGTTTGGAACCTTGATACTTGATTCATTTTCCCTCTGCGTATGGTTATCAAAGTTGGTCTTTTCTTCTTCAGTTATGTCTGATAAATTCCTTTTGTTTTCCATCCCTGCTGCCACAACTCAAGTTGAAACTTTATTTTGCTTAGACTTGGTGTTGGATTCTTAACCAGTCTCTCCACCTACAGGTTCAAGTTCTGCCTAATCTTCTTCAGGAGTAGCTCTACTTATTCATCATAGCAAATATTCATAAGCTCTGAAGTCGATGTTAGGAAGGGTTGAATCTGAAGAGCCCACATTGTAACTCTCTCTAATGTTTTAGCAATTACACATTGTTCTGGATCATGACTTCTAATTTTATATAATTTATATATATATAAATTATATATAATTTTAATCTCTATTAAAAAGAAAACAAACTGCACTTCTCCAATCAGCAAATGTTGAGCTTTTCTCAAATTATTGCTTCTTAACCATTTCACTTCCATGGACTCCTTTTAGTCTTTCCTTCTGTCTTTTACCTCTCACTAGGACCCTGTGTTTTAAAATTGTGTATTAAACCTAGGAATAAAAGTCTGTAAGTATTTTAGATGACCAAGCAACAGTTTTAGTAACCTCTTCATTTTTTTTTTTTTGGTCTTTATTTATTTTTTTAAAAAATACGTATTTATTGGAGTAAAATTGTTGTGTTAGTTTCTGCCATACAACAAAGTGAACCAGCTATATGTACACACATATCCCCATATCCCCTCTCTCTTGAGCCTCCCTCCCACCCTCCCTATCCCACCCCTCTAGGTGGTCACAGAGCACCTAGCTGATCTCCCTGTGCTATGCAGCAGCTTCCCACCAGCCATCCATTTTACATTTGGTAGTGTATATATGTCAGTGCTACTCTGTACATCCCAGCCTCCCCTTTCCCTGTGTCCTCAAGTCTGTTCTCAACGTCCAATCGCTTTAAAACACCTTTTTTTTTTTTCTGTTTCAGGAAATTCTCCAGAAGATGATTTTTATAAACTGAGCGTACTGTTCCTGGAGTGGCCTGTTGTGAGGATTAAATGAGAAAAATGTATGCATACTAGAAAAGAGAAAGGATGATCAATTGTGCGTCCATAGTGTATTGCTCAGTGCCTGGTCCTTAGGAACTATTCAGTTAATGTTTGTTGGATAAATTATCAGCGCAGCATAGAGTGGGACTGATAATCTTTACTTTTCTAGACCTTATGTTTTTAACAATGAAGCCTAAAATTGAGTTTGGCTCTTTTCGGGTGATATTGCATGTTGTTCACTTATATTTATAAATTTAATCCTTTAAGATTAAAACTTTGGTTTTGAAGGAAAATGAAAAACAGAAGTCTCCTGAGGTACTTTGTATGAATCCCTTAATAAGGTCCTTTCCCAGACATTATATACTAGGGCAGAGAGAGGGTGGTGAAAAGGCAGAGTCAGAGGAAAGCCTGCATGGATTGTCCTGGGTATCTAGAGGTAAACATGAAATGCCTGGAGCCCAGGGAAAGTGAGAAGGGTTTTTGGTAAAAAGACAGGCATTGAAACTATGTTTCTGGTTTTAGGTATAGGCCTAGACTGAATAAGACTAAATAAACATTAAGCCAATATGCTACTTTCTACCAGGAATATGGCTCTACTTCCCTTCCATCGATTAAAATCCTGCCTGTATGCAAAATGATCAGAGTTAAGTGGGGAAAAAAATAAGAGAATTAAAATTCTGAAGAGTGTTCTGGTCAGGATGGAAGCCAGTAGAGCAGTGGTTAAGACCTTTGGTTGACTCTTGGTCCTTATTAGCTGGTAATCTTGGAAAGATTGTTTACTGGCCCCATCCCTCTGTTTTCTCATCTTTGAAATGGGTATAATAAAAATACCTACCTCAAAAGATTGTTGAGAGGATTTCATGAAAAAGTAAATATAAAATTGGCATATAGTATGTCTTCAGTAAAAGTTAGCTGTTGTTATTGCGGTGCTCTTTATCCTGCTTTTAGCTCCCTACCCTGCTCCAAACACTGCAATTACAAATTTAAAAAGAAAAAGAGAAGATATAGGTGTACTCAAGAACAAGATAACCATCTCCAGGGACTGAAATGGAAAGCAAACATGCATTTAGATCCTGGGTTCAGGAGCAAGTGGAAATAACTTTGTGCAGGGGAACTGGAGTCAGATACCCTGGATGAAACTTGGAGCTGGGCTGGGGCTGGATGAAAAGAAGGCTGAAAGCCTCTACTCCTGGCTGTTGCTTTAAAAAGCTGTGGCTCTGAAGTGGTGACACAGAAGTGGCTGAGCTGCCACATGGCTCAGAGTTGGGAACTGTAATTTCTCCACTATTACCTGGTACAAGAACACCGAACTTGTAGGTCATGGGCTCTGGAAGAGGGGTGGCTTACCTCAGAACCATTCGAAAAAGGAAGGGAAAGTCTGAGCCTGCACACAGATGAGGAAGACTATTACTTAGAAAATAACAAAACCACTAGGAGATAAACTCACTTAAAATCTAATAGAGCAATTTCAAAATGACTTTTAAGTATTTTAAATATGTTTAAAAAGATAAAAGAAGTAATAGTTATAAAAAAAGCATGTTATAAATACACAGTAGGTAAATGTGAAGTAAATGGCTATATAAAAGAAAAAATGGTGAAAAATTAAATTTTTAAAAGTTGGTTAAACTCTGGTCCAAACGTATTTAAAGCAAAAATTAGTGAGTTGGAAGATAGTACTGAGTAATTCACCCAGATGTAGCACAGAGAAATCAAGAAAACTCAAGAGAATATTTTATATATATATATATATATAAACACATACATATATTGAGAGGCACCAACTAACATCTAACTGGGAGTTCCAAAAAGAGGAAAGAGTGTGAATGGTGGAGAGGCCTTGTTAGAAGAGATGATGGCTGAGAATTTTCCAGAATTTAAGAAAGATCAAAGTCCTCAGGTTGAGAGGATATTCCAGGTGCATATAAGTGATATCACACAGTATTTGTCTTTCTCTTTCTGACTTACTTCACTTAGTATGATAATCTCTGGGTCCATCCATGTACCTGAAAATGGCATTATTTCATTCTTTTTTTTATGGCTGAGTAATATTCCATTGTGTGTGTGTGTGTGTGTGTATGTGTGTGTATATCTATCTCACATCTTTATCTGTTCATCTCTCAATGAACATTTAGGTTGTTTCCATGGCTTGGCTGTTGTAAATGGTGCTGCTATGATCATGGGTGTGCATGTATCTTTTCAAATTATAGTTTTCTCTGGGTATATGCCCAGGAGTGGAATTGCTGGATCATATGGTAACTCTATTTTTAGTTTTTGGAGGAACCTCCATACTGTTCTCCATAGTGGCTGCACCAATTTACATTCGGATTGTGGGTTATTTTCTTTTCTTTCTTTCTTTCTTTTTTTTTGTATTTTCCAACTTTTCTACACTGAACATATATATTAGGACTCTTGATTTGAAGCTGGAGGAACTTGATGTGCATTAAATACATACTTTGGCCAAGTGTCTAAATATCATCATTACAGAATGGACCTCTGGGATACTAAGTAAATCTGAAACTTTGTAAAACAAGTATTATGATTTTATTATAGGTTGTAATCTTTTCATCTGCATTTCTGAAATCCTAAAAGCTCTGAAAACTGGAAATTAAAAAAAAAGTTTGAGATGAATTAATTTGGCAGCAGAACTTGAACAGGTTTGAGGCCCCCTGTAGTATTTATTTGTCTGACACAAATGTGTATGTTTTGCTGTAGAAATATGTGTTTGTTAATGGCATGCTGAGTGAAACCTTCCTGGGCAGTTTATAAAACATATAGCACATACAGTGCATTACCTTCCTAAAATTGACAAATTTCTAAATCCCATAAAATTCTGGCCTCAGAACATATCTTGCCCCAAGGATTCAATAATAGGATTGAGAGCCTTTCTAAAAATTTAAATATTCAGTTTTTAAAAGCTTGCTATTGTGCAGGAACAACAATTTCTCATCAGAATCACTTGCTAAAATTTTCCTGCAGTCCCCATTCTACATGTTGATGATACTAAATAGATGCTTATTTCAAAGGTCTTGTTTGGCTAGTTCTACCATAATACTGGTGCTGGTTATGTAACTGAGTTATTAGGCTTTTCTTTCTTTCAAATAGTAACTGACTAAGGTAATTAATACTAATTACTAAAAATACTAAAAATACTAAGGTATTAGTCAGTTACTCTTCAATTTTTGGGCTTCAAGATTTGGAAGGCTCATTTCACTGAAGTGGTCTCATGAACTGAAATTTCACATACTGCTTGAAGACGATACTTTTTGAATATTTTCCAAAGCAGATTTAAAGTTGTTGCCCTCACTTACATGTTTTATTTCTTACGTTTTTGTTTGTACTTGTTTGTACTTGTGCCCTCATATGATTTCTTTAAAAATGTATTCATCTAGGAAACAATAATTCGCTTTCAACGTAAGAACATCTGAGTTTCCATTTGCATTTTGGCTTTCATTGCATACATGCTGATTTCAGCATCTTCTGTAGAATAGAATAAGAAAATATGTACAGCAATTATATAAGAAACTCCTACCTTCTCAAGACACAGTTTGGTTACTGTATTAACAGGATCTCACAATTTTGTCAGCAAACCACATTTAGTTACTAATAAGCCCCGCTATTTTGCTATGTTAGCTGCAAATACAGGATTATAGGTATGAAGGTAGCTTATGTGATTACTGATCACTCACAAAATTAGAGGTTATCAGAAATGATATTGAAGTGGTTACTTGGCTTTTTGCCTTCTAGAGGCTGAGGCTGGACTTTGGTGTATCCCTAGTAGAACCATTAAGTTTCTAAGAGACTCAGTTGACTAAAAGAGCAGGAAGTCTAGCCAGATATGACTCATTCTAGGAGTGCATCTCTTGCCTCTATTGTCGTCTGGTATTGAATTCATTTCTCACACAGCCCATCTTAATGTAACAAGAAAGATGGCATTTTTCATCCCTAAGCCCAAAATCTCATGAGCCCAAAGGCAGAGACTTTCCACATCTATGTGTCAATTTTGAGAATACTCTGATTAGTCCTGCCTGGGTTACATACCCACCATTGAATCAATTAGTGTATCAGAGGTGGGGATTTTGGCCAGCCTTGGATATACTCTCAGCCATTTTCCTGTGTGCAAGTGTGCGTGCTTGCATGCACACCAATGGTGTTTATATATGTGGGGGAGTGCATGGATGTTGAGGAGGATGCTCTAATCAACAGCTCCACCAGCACTTTGTAGGGTGTAGGAGGTGAGGTGGTATCATTCTCTTAGCAAGAGAAAAGTTCATTATAGCATATATAGAATATATTTATGAAAACCTCATTCCTCAAGGTCCAGCCAAAGTTTATCTTCCCTATAAAACTTTCCTAATCACCAAGCCTGGAAACAGCTCCTTCACTGGTTGGTTGTACTTTATACTTTGCATTATTGCAGTGCACAGTGTATGCATGTTTTATCTCGTCTAGTGCTACTTGAAGTAGGGAAACTTGTTGAATCACTCTTAATGCCTTATAACTAATTACTTCATTGCAACATAGGCTCTAAATTTTTATTCAGTGAATTAATTCTTAAACTCTAAAGATGTTTTAAGGTTATGTTTGTAGTACTCAGTGGCACAAAATGGATTCATGTTTTGGCTGTAAATTCTTATCTATTCATAAGAGTTGATAGATCTCTTACCTGAAAACATTTCATGGTTCTTGGACCTTTCTTTTTTATTGTTACATGGAGTGAGCTTGTGTGTGAAATAAATCCAATACTAGAGGACAGAGGCCAAGAGATGCACTCCTAGATTACATTTCTGTTCTTTCTGGTGACTATAGTGAGCCTTGACTATAATAATCATTTCGTGCATTTGTCCATGGGGAAAATTCCCTCAGAATAGATATATTACTCCTATATAAATAGTAACATTTTATTAAGGCCGTGTGGTCAGTGTTTTCTTTCTTAAAAAAAATGTAGTAGAATTGCTTATTTGGTGGAGAAATAAATTTTCTGAAAATGAATTTGCAAAGAAGAACGCAGTGACTTATCAGAATGATCAGTCTTTTCCCTATGGGTTAGCAGGTCCTTAATTAGTGAGCTTATTTGCATTTTAATTAGAACTCCAAAAGCACTGAAGGTTAGCAACATTGTTCTTAATTTCATAGCGTACTGTGTAACAGTGTACTATGTAACCAACAGGTAATACCGCAAAATGGTCTTTTTAAGAAATTTGTCTGTTGACTCATCCAAGAGGGGTCACTGGAAAACAAAATATAGCAAAAGAATCAAATTCAGATGTCTTAGGGTTCTCAAATTCCTTTAAGCTTGATGTAGCAAAATAGTTTTACTCTTTGAGCCCTTGAGCTGAAGACTGGAAAGCCATGTTAAGTTTTTGAGTAAACAAATTGAAAAACAAGAAAATTATCTTAAAAAAACCAAACAGTTCAAATGTGTTGCCTTTGAAGTTAACCACATTAGAGATTTGAACATTTTCTTGTTTTATAGGCATGACTGAGGAAGTCTTGGGTTCCTCCTAAAATAGAGTTTTTTAGAAATTGTTTTTCCTATGCAGAGCTGAGACCGTAGCTGTCATTTTTAGTTCTTAGTTTTGGTGAAGATTAGAGCTGTTAAGCTGTAGAAGTGATGCAGATTTACACCCTTGGTTATGTCTCTGTTGTCACATACTCAAGATGAACTGATTATATTACATTTTAGCATGGGATAGCATGGTGATCCCATTCAAGTATACTGACAATTCTACTGTATCTTGTTTGTTTTACATAGCACTTGCTTATCCAAATGTACAGAGCTGGATTGTTTAGATTTGAAATATTATAATAAAACATAGTTATATTATTAAATTAAGTAGTACTAAATGTTTAGTATTAAAAAGTAGTATTTTAGTAAAAAATAGCTTGAAAAGTTTTTTTTTTTTTTTTTTGAAGGTGTGGGGGTTAGCTTCCTCTCTACATGGTAGGTTTGACTTCTTTGGGTATATTCATCCCTCAGTTTGAATATTGTAAAGATGCTCTGTAGAGAAATATATAAATTTCTAGACTTACACTCACAAATCCTTAGAAATGGGAGCAATGTTAAGTTATCTTTGCCCAGCCTTCTGCATTAGACAGGAATCCCTTCGTTAGTACCCCTCTTCCCCTATTTGTGTAGCATTCCTCCCCTAGATTCAGCACAAATAAGGGAAAGGAGTACATTTTTTCACTAATGGAAAACACACACACACACACACACACGCACACACGAGACCTTCGATCTCACTTCTATGTGAAGCTTGAATAAACTACATTCCCTAGAAAACTTGTTAGTATCCTGTAGCTATCAAGTCAGATTCAGAGCTCTTTAAATGTAAATGATTTCTTGTTGGTCAAGATATTTCTTCTTTATACCCATAAAACAGGTTAAAGCAGGCTTTCCTAGCCTTTCCCTTTTAGAAGCTACTTTGGTATTTCCAAAGACTGCTTGGGAATGCTGGTGGGAGCAGGAATGGGAGGAGATGGCTAGGTGTGCAAATCCTGAGGTAGGATCTTCTGTAGCTGAAGTTTCCAACAAATGGTGCTGAAGTGTGAAAACAACAGCAAATCTCAGTATTAGCCAGATGTGGCTTTGAAATGGTAATTTACAATTTCATGTGATTTTTGAAAACTCTGAACATGTTTTAGACTCTTGAGATTGTTGGTGCCTGAGGAGGTGCTTAAAATCAAAGTCTGATATTTACATGGTTGTGTTGAGAGAATTGAAGCCCAGTGAAGTTAAATGTCAGTCAGGTAACAGCTAGTAAGTATCTGAGGTGAAATTTGATCCGAAGTCATAACTTGTCATTGTCTTACTTTCTAGAACAAGAAATGAAGTTTAATTTTTTTTTTAAAGATAAAAATAACATATTTAGGACTTCCCTGGTGGTCCAGTGGTTAGGACTCCATGCTCCGAATGCAGGGGGCCTGGGTTCGATCCTTGGTCAGGGAACTATATCCCACATGCTACAACTAAGACCTGGCACAGCCAAATAAATAAATAAATGTTAAAAACAAACAAACAACATATTAAAGAATATGTCAAGCACTTTTACCTTTTCTTACAGGTCCTCACAAGGCCACCAGGTAACTGCCTTCATCTGAGGAAATAGACCCAGAGAAGTTAAGCATCCCTAAGTACTAAGCTCTCACTCTACACTCAGGACATCTGATTCACGTTTCTTGCTGTTTGTATTACACTATGAAGACACAAATTGAGAACGTGTCAAAGTGAATTCTGTATGTGCCAGATAAGCACACTATTTAAAGAAATTCTGTGGTGATGTGTTTAGTGTTTAGTAACCTTGTTTAGATTTTTGTCTTTCAAGTTCTCTTATTCACACATGTAGGTACCCCCTCCCCCACCACCACCAAGAATAAATATCCCCTCGTGGGATATACTTAATTGTATGCTTTGTAATGGATTAACTCATTGAGCTTCAGTTTTGAGCAGGTTGTGTTTTCCGTTAAAAGCCTTGGGCAAACCAATTTTGCTTATGTTTAAGAGTTAAAATGTTCCAGTTAAAAGAACAATTTGTGGTAAGTTTTTATTTACTTTAGAGATTTTGCAATTTTCCCTGATATTGATAATTTGAATCTTATGACTTAGCATTATTAATTATTATAATTATATGGAATAACCATTACTGTTCACAGAGTTTAATATGCTCAAGATTATACAATAAGTGGCAGAGATAGGATTCAAACCTGAATCTGATTTATTTTTAGTGATTAGCTCAAATATTCAGGTATTGTATAAACAATAGAACAGGAATCAACAGTGATTTGTGTGATCAAAAAAAAAAAGCAAGCCCTTTCTTTGCTTCAAAAAATACTCCTGTGTTATATACGAAACAATTACTAGTAATCTGCTAAAAAGCTGTTAATCTTTTAATATTATTAATTCAAATGTTATGAAAATGTTCTACCAGATCTGAGATGGCAGTGATGAGAATTCTGTTTCATTAAAAATGACCTACAGCTACAATTAGTCTTGGACCTCATACCAAAAAAAAAAAGCAACAGTTTTAAAGAAATGATAAAATGTTCAGTTAGCCTACTTTTAAGAATATGACTATAACATTTCATTAAGTTCAACTAATATTTAAAAACCTCAGTTTTATAATGCTTGATAACCAGAGGAAAAAGGAAGTAGGGATAGGAAAATACAGACCTGTGAAAAGAAGGGGGGAAGTAAAGGGAAGTGATAAAAAAGGAAAAGGCTCATTCCTCTTAGCTATTTCTGATTTCTACATAACTTCCAACATCAGACATCTCTGCTTTTCAACTTTTCACTCAGCTCTGAGGTGTGTATGTGAGTTTGTGAGAAGCTTCTTATTATGAACCTGTGGGCTGTTAGTGTGGGGCAAGGAAAAAGAGCTTTGTATTAGGAATCAGAACACCTGGGTCCTATTAAGGTTTCTGTCTAGATTTGTGTGAAATGAGTCGTACAGATTAAAATGCTTTTCAAACTAGATCATGAATCAATTTGGGTATAGAAAAAGTGGTATTTTATAAAAGGAAAATAGGAAAGGTCAATGCATTGAATATGGTAAGGGTAAGTATTGCTTTGTGAAACGTTTCCATTATGTATATTTATGGAGTATTAGTTGCAATGCAAAATATATTTTTCACAATGAGTTTGGTTTTCTGTCCTAAAATTTAGTGGCTTAAAAGAACAGCCATTTTACTAGAGTTCATGGTTTTGTGGGTCAGGAGTAGCTGGTTGATTCTTCTGCTCCATGTGCTATTGACTAGGATCACTTGGAGGTATTTAGCTGATAACAGGTCTGGTGTGGAGGGTACAAGTTGTCTTTACTCATTTGCCTGGTGTTTTGGTAGTGGTGGCTGGCAATCTTGGCTTAGCTGGGTTCCTCTCTTTCTCTGTGTGGCTTGAGGGCCTCTCCATGTGGTTTCCTCAACCTGGTAGTTGGACCTCTTAGATGGCAGCTCAGAGACCAAGGCAGGAGCTGGCAGTCCTTTAAGGCTAGCCTGGAATCTGGTCAAAGGAGTCATAGTTTAGCCCAGATTTAAGGGGAGGGGACATAGACTCTTGTCTCCAAGAAACTGTGGCCATTTTTAATCTGCCACAATTATTGTAAAATAATTTTGAAAACCGTGACTGAATTTATCCAACCTTTTAATTCTGTTATTGCCCTTTGAAAGATGATTAATTTCAATAGTCTACTCCCCTGCACCCCGCCACAGGTACCCCTAACATTGGAAAATGTGTCAATTTTTGATTTCAAAGTGCAGAGTTTAATTTAAATATGTGTAGTATTTTTCCATGGAACTGTGAGTTTTAGGTTTTGTAGAAATAATTTAAGGTCTAAAAATTTCTGTGGAGTCTTAAGATAAGTTTGCTACCTAACACTACCTAAAAACTCTATTTGACATTGAGTAAGAATTGCCTTCTTACAATGCCTGAAGATTACATTTGGATTTAATTACTTCTTTCCTTCACATTACAGGCAGTCTGAAGCTGTTATGTTTTTTTTGGCTGCGTTGGGCCCTCGTTGCGGTGCGCGGGCTTCTCATTGCAGTGGCTTCTCTTATTGTGGAGCATGGCGCGTGGGCTTCAGTAGTTGTGGCGCACGGGCTTAGTTGCTCCGCAGCATGTGGAATCTTCCCAGACCAGGGCTCGAACCCGTGTCCCCTGCATTGGCAGGCGGATTCTTAACCACTGCGCCACCAGGGAAGCCTGAAGCTGTTATGTTTTTGTTGAAATCTGAAAAAGTGAGAAATCTGCTCCCACCAACCCCCATTCTACCCCTCAGTAAAGAAAACAAAACTATTAAACGTTTTTGTTAAAAACCTACAAGTTGTTATCACAAGGAAAAATCTTTGTAACTATTTATGGTTATGGATGTTAACTAGACTTACTGTGATGATCATTTTGCAATATATACAAATACTGAATCATTACGTCTTACATCTGAAGCTAATATAATGTTACATGTCAATCATACCTCAAAAGAAAGCATTAATTCTTGTAAAATGCAGGTTTTGTGGTGTACTGTATCTTTAGGTGACAGAGTGGTTTCCAGAAGAGGACTGTTCCCTGTGACAGAGCTGTAGGGATTTGTGGAAATGTCCATGTCAGAATATCTGCCCATATTTGGAATATTAATAGCACTTTCTTAAGATATAAGCAAAAGGATTTATCTTCTCATACCCTTGGCTATTTAGAATCCCAGATGTTGAAGCAGTGTTTGGGTGTAACCCCTGGCTTTTGGGGAATGGGTTGGGCTGGTTGTTTGACCAGTTATGCTGCAGAGTCATTCTTCTTTGCCTCTGTCTGCAGAAAAATGTCCTGTTTTTCAGATAAACCACATTCATCTTAAATGCTCCTCCACCCCAGGCTCTTTTTTTCCCACCGAGGAAGACATGATGGTGGTCAAGATTTCCTTCAAAGTAATTAAGGAGGAGAATGTGAAAAATGGTAAGAGCTTTAGAATGAAATTCTGTGGGTTTAGATGCCAGTATTTAAAAATAACTATTTAAACCCACCCCCAAATGAAATGGGAGAACTTATGTGTATTTTAAACTTATAAACAGGCATATGAGGATAAATGGTTTATAAGTTATAGATGCTTAGTTACACCAAAATATCAATTTTTGGAATAATATTATATATACATACATACCTATGTACATACTTTGTGTATGTGAACATATATCAAACCCTGATATTGGTAGTCCCATCACATTGCATTTCTTTTTTTTTTTTTTTTTTTTGCGGTACGCGGCCTCTCACTGTTGTGGCCTCTCCCCGTTGCGGAGCACAGGCTCCGGACGCGCAGGCTCAGCGGCCATGGCTCACGGGCTTAGCCGCTCTGCGGCATGTGGGATCTTCCCGGACCGGGGCACGAACCCGTGTCCCCTGCATCGGCAGGCGGACTCTCAACCACTGCGCCACCAGGGAAGCCCCACACTGCATTTCTTGATGAACTTATATAACTATTGAGGCAATAAAAAAAATTTGTTCTTAACGTTTCCCGTACCTGATTCTCTCATATATGTAATGAATCATTAGAAAATCTGCACGATGACCCACCCCAAAAGCTAATGATCCTTCCCCTTTAACTTGAGATTACATGATCACATTAAGTAACCACTGGGTCAAGTGATCTCCATTGAAAGCACTCCAAGGAATGCTATGGTATATATACTATATTTATGTATATAATTTTAATTCTACTTGACTGTTGTGCTGCATAAGGAAAGACACTTCAAAGATTACATTTTTCCCAATACAACAGTTTTGGTGGGCTCTTTGCACTTCTCTCCATCCCAGGTTTCCCAGTAACACTGAGACTACTATCACTACCACCTCCACCACCATCACCACTGTATAAACTTCCAAGTCTTTCAATTTTAAATATCTAGTTATTGCAGAAAAGCAGTCTACCCTATTTCCACAAGGAGGGGTTTCACTCTAAATATTTCACTATTTTTCTCTGCACCCTGAAATCCAATTTCAGGTCAGTCTTTAGGCAGATGAGAGCCAGTGCCAGTCTGTGTCCTGTCCCACAGACTGTGAGAGAAGGTGGCCCTCTGCCCATGTAGTAGGGTGGAAGATAGGACCTTCAAATCTAGGTCAGTCCTCATCAGTGGAGACTATGAAATTGCTGGTTCCTATTATTAGGATACTCTGTTAGAGAGAAAAAAAAACATTGAATAAAAGAAAACTTTATAAACCAGTTCCATCATTTCTAAAGCAACCCATTAGAAATTTCTATTTCTTAGGACTCTTTTTGGATAAAACTGCATGTTTAATTTGAGACTACATTTATTTTTACTCTTATATAGTAGAACATGATAGGCACTAGGGGTTAGAGGATATACCCAAGGACTAATATAAGTTAAAAAAAATTATTTTTTTTTTACAGTGGAACCTTTTGTGGACATTTGTGGTTTCAATTTATGAGTCTTGAAAGATCTTGATAAGAAATAATTTGTAATTTTACTAAAGCCTAAATTTGATTTGCACAAAGTGAATGGCTGGGGTGGGAGATTTACTTAGTTTTATAGTAAATTTAACCACTTGCTGTTAATTGTGTGCCCCTAAATTCTTGCAGAGTAAAAAAGATGTTTTTCTTTGTCAACAATCAGTCTTGTGATTTTGACAGAAATGAAATTGTGGTTGAAATTTTTAAAAATGAAGAGGTCTAAGAAATGATTCTTGGTGGCAATTAGGAGTCTTGGCTAAATTAAAGACAAAAACGGCAGATTCATTGGCTGCTCAGATTTAATCTATGAATAAGCACATATGGAAATAAAGGAAGCAATTTCTGAAAGTATTTCATATGATGCTCCGGCTAGTAAGAAAGCTGTTACCGGACTACTACATCTTACGGGTGGAAGTCATAGTGTGGTGTTCTGAAATTTGGGTGTTTATAAAAGTCTCAGACTTATGTCAGTCTGTCTTGGGTTTACTTTGGTAACACTGTACAGTGTTAATTAGCCCCAGTTCTGGAGTCAGGCTACCAGAGTTTGGATTTCTGTTCTGTAATGTGTGACTTTCAGCAAATTATTTAACCTCTTTGAGCTTCAATTTCTTCAAATGTAAAATGGTGATAATAAAAAATCTTCTGATAAGGTTTTTGTAAATTCAAATAAGGTAGTACTTGAAACATATATAGCATGGTGTCTGGCACATATTAAACACTCATTAAGTTTTACATTTTATTTTAATTATATACATATTTAGTGGCTGCTGGCAGGTGACTGCTAAGGTAGAATGGTTGCCCTCTTAGGGTGTTGTTCAAATGAAACTGCATATACAATTCTGGACAACTATTTTTAGTCTATTAATAGAAAACAGTAGGCACTACAGAGTAAGGAAGACTAGAAAGAAAAATCTGTTTCCCAAGTCTTTATCTCTATCCCCGACCTCCCCTGGAACTTGTCCTTTGAAATTCTTTCTTGTCTTTCCCTTTTATCTCAGTAACAGCAGTGCCATTTACTCAATTTAGTCCAAAGTTACCCAATTTAGTCTAAAATCTAGGAGTTACTCTTGACTCCTTTATTTTCCTTAGTCCCCCATATTCCTGTCATTCTATTGGATTGGCCAAAAAGTTCCTTCGGTTTTTAAGTAAAAAAAGACACACTTTCCATTTTCACCAAGAACGTTATTGAACAATGTATTCCCCATTTTGTTCCACTACCTTCTGCCATATTTCATGCAACTTCATAATGCCATCTTCCCAAAACTTTTTATCTTTTTGAGCAAAAAACCGTTCCAGGTACCTTTTACAGTCTTCCAGGGAATTGAAATTTTTTCCATTAAGAATTTTGTAAAGACCGAAATAGATGGAAATCTGAAGGTGCAATGTCTCGTGAATACGGCAGATGAATCAGAACTTCCCAGCCAAGCTGTTACGGTTTTTGCCTGGTCATCAAAGAAACATGTGGTCTTGTGTTATCCTGATGGAAGATTATGTGTTTTCTGTTGACTAATTCCAGACCATTTTCGTTGAGTGCTGCTTTCAGTTGGTCTAATTGTGGGTGGTACTTGTTGAAATTAATCGCTTGGTTTTCCAGAAGGAGCATATAATAGAGGACTCCCTTCCAATCCCACCATATACACATCGCCTTCTTTTGATGAAGACCGGCCTTTGGTGTGGTTGGTGGTGCTTCATTTCGCTTGCCCCGTGATCGCTTCCATTCCACATTATTGTACAGTATCCACTTTTCATCACCTGTCCGAATTTGTTTTAAAAACGGAATGTTTCTGTTATGTTTAGGTAGAGAATCGCATGTGGAAATACGGTCAAGAAGGTTTTTTTTGCTTAACTTATGTAGAACCCAAACATCAAAGCGATTAACATAACCAAGCTGGTGCAAATGATTTTCAACACTTGATTTGGATATTTTGAGTATGTCAGCTATCTCCTGTGTGGTATAATGTCGATGGTTCTCAATTAACGTCTTGATTTGATCGCTATCAACTTCAGCTGTTCTACCCAACCGTGGAGCATCGTCCACGAGAAATCTCCAGCACGAAACTTCGCAAACCACTTTTGACACATTCGATCAGTCACAGTACCTTCTCCATACACTGCACAAATCTTTCAGTTGCGTTTTTACCTTTCTTGAAATAATAAAGCATAATATGCTGAAAATGTTGCTTTCTTTCTTCCAACTTCAATATTAAAATGGCTACACAAAAATTCACCAATTTTGATACTTTTTTTTTTAATGCACTCTGATATGACAGCTGTCACAATACAATCTAACAAAATTGTTTCGAATGAAGTTAAAGACAACTAAGGGCTACTAGAGCCATCTTATGGAAAAAACCGAAAGAACCTTTTGGCCAACCCAATACCTCCAAAATGTCCATTTACTTCTTTCTATGTCCACCACTATCTTCATTGTTCAAACCACAATTATTTGTCATCTTTATTACTGTAATAGGCTTTTAATTTAGTCTTTCTGCTTTCATGCTCCTTTGATCCATTCTCTACACTATAACCAGGTTGATCTTTTAAGACAAAATCAGATCACGTCATTCCTCTGTTTAAAACTTAATTACAGTGGCTTCCTGTCTTGCTTATAACAAAGTCTAAACTTCTTAGGCTCATCAAAACTAAGACGTTCTGCTTCTTTCTCTAACCACAACCTTTTGTCCCTCCCCTTTTTTTCACACTGGGCTTCCAGTTATTTTAGTGCTGTCTGTCTGTCTGGAAACCCTTCCCCCACCTTGCTCTTCCTTGTCATTCAGTTTTTTACTGGAGATCTTCCCTGACTACCCACTCTAAAGGAGCCTTTCTCTGTGTTATCCGCTGGGCTTAATTCTCTGCATAGCACTTAATGATCATTTAATGTTCTTGTTTATTTGATTATTTATCTATATCTCCTCACTAGAATATCAGTTCTATAAGGGCAGTACATGTTCTTGGTCATTGCTGAATCTCCAGTGTATTGAGTAGGAGAGAAGATCTCAATAAATATTTGTTGAGTTAATGAGTGATTGATTCCTTTTTTTTTTTTTTTCTTTTGGCTGCACGGCAGCTTGTGGAATCTTAGTTCCCCGACCAGGGACTGAATCCGTGCCCTCAGCAGTCAAAGCGTGGAGTCCTAACCACTGGACTGCTAGGGAATTCCCAAGTGATTGATTCCTAAAAGCTTTTTTGTGAAGTACCGGATTTATGGTAAAATAAAAACAAGAAAAATCTTTTATATAGAAAATATATTTCATAAGGTTACCAGCAATACTTCGGGTAGCGCTGTTTATTCTGTGATGTCCTTTTTACATTTTTATGTTAAAATGCCCTTTTGTGAAATGATAGTGATATATTCAATTATATAGTTTCAAAATATATTCTTGGCAGCATAAATAATTGGGAAGCACTGTTGTCCCATACTTCTATTTTTTTATTTTATTTTTTAAAGAATCAATTATTTATTTATTTATTTTTTTGGTTGCATTGGGTCTTCGTTGCTGCATGCCAGCTTCCTCTAGTTGCCGCGAGTGGGGGCTATTCTTCGTTGCAGTGCATGGGCTTCTCACTGCAGTGGCTTCTCTTGTTGCGGAACACGGGCTCTAGGCACGCGGGCTTCAGTAGTTGTGGCACGCGGGCTCAGTTGTGGCTCGCGGGCTCTAGAGCACAGGCTCAGTAGTTGTGGCACATAGGCTTAGTTGCTCCGCAGCATGTGGGATCTTCCCCGACCAGGGCTCGAACCCATTTCCCCTGCATTGGCAGGTGGATTCTTAACCACTGCACCACCAGGGAAGTCCCTGTCCTATACTTTTAGATTGGAAATTTTCTTTGACTTTTAAAGATTTGTGGTTCACTGAAAATATAGAAGCACTGTGTAGGTGTTCTTGGGAGGGAGTTTTGCTAAGAATTCTTAGTAAGTAAAGTTCAGTCAATCAAATGTTATTATATTCTTCAAATTCTCCTGGGAAATAAATTGTCAGGTTCCATTTAAAGATTATATTGTTTGAATATGTCACGTTAAAGTGAAATGTGACATGAGAATCTATCGATAATAATTAAAAGGAAATAAAAATAGTGAACCTCTTTTAATATTTTTTTGGGTAATACATTTAGCAATGTTTCTTTGAATAACTTTGTCCATAATGAAAACTAAGTAAAATTGCGAGTGTTTTATTTTCATTAAAACTGATCAACTCTTAAAAAAGCAACCCAATTTGTATTGTCACAAGCGGACAGTTTTTTTCTTCCACTGTCCATTAAGAACTGAAACGGACCTGAGATATCACCTGTAACAAACTACCTGGTGTTTCAGATAAGGAAACTGACGGTCAAAGGACATACATTTTTTTGGTAGGCCTAGGATTAGAATTCCCATCTCTTTATTCTCCGGCTCCTGAACTTTACTCTGTGGCACTAATTATTTTAGGGAGACAAGTCTTAAGAAATTTCTCTTTTTGGAATATGGTATAGATTGCTTTAAAATCTTATTTTATCAGTATTTTCTTTTCTTTTTTTAAATATTTATTTTGTTGCACCGGATCTTAGTTGTGGCAGTGGACTCCCCAGTTGCAGCATGTGAACTCTTAGCTGTGGCATGCATGTGACATCTAATTCCCCGACCAGGGCTTGAACCCTGGCCCCCTGCATTGGGAGTCTTAACCACTGTGCCACCAGGAAAGTCCCAGTATTTTCATTCATATGAAATGAGGAGATGTATTTTTAAGTAACATGCAGGGAAGATATTCCACATTCAATCTTGTGACAGCTGGCTTCTTAAAGGCTGTGCAAAGCTCTAAAAGTGGTACTTATGCTTTTAATTTTTGTCAAGTTAAGATTTAAAATTAAACAAGAAAATCATAGACATTTTATTTTTGTTATTCCTGTATTAAAGAATCTTTACACATGAAAAGATGAGACATTTGTAAAGTAAGCCTAATTCCTCTAAAAATAAGGGTAGTTTTGATGGTTGTGATCTAAAAAGACACAGGTTTTAAAAAAGCAGGAATAAGTTTTGTATTTTTAAATCATTTCAGAAAGACCATTAAAATTTAATAATACAAAAATTTTATGCTAATAAAACCAACATGTAGTAGAAAATTTATAAAGCAGATCAATATAAAGTCAAAACGACACATAATTCTACTTTCCAGAGAATCCAGTAATAACATTTTGGTATGTTTCTTTCCAGTTTTTTTCTGTGTATATACGGCATATATATATTTTTTAAAATAGTCAAGATTATACTCTACATTCTTTTTGTTGGATTGTTTTGCTTTTTTCACTTAAGATTATATCATGAGCATTTTCCTCTGTCCTTAAAAAGTCTATGAAAACATTTTATAGTAGCTTCATAACATTCTTCTATAATTTATTTAACCATTATTGTATTTTTCCTTATTTAGGGATATAATACATTTTTGCTATTAATGTGAAAGGAATAACTAGGTATACACATCTTTGTTCATGTTCTATTTTATCTATTATAGTTGCCTATAAAGTGGAATTGGTGACACGTTGCCACAAAGCTTTCTAGAAATGTACTAATATATGAAAATACTTGTTTTATTGCACGCTTAACAAACTGGTTGTGTTTGAAGAGAACTTTGCTATTATTTTGGGTTTGGAAGCATTTGTTGAAAAGGTTAGTCTACATATTTGTTGTGCTATCCGTAAACATATTTATTTAACTATTTGGCGTTAGCTATCTAGGTGCTTTTAGTGGCAGACTAACCACATGATTAGATAAAGTAGATAGAATATTTACTTATCTATCTTTCCAAGAGCAAACTGTTCTGACCCACTGATCTTGATTCAACTATTTGAATTAGAAGAAAGTTAATGAAGGTTAATAATTCAAATTGACTGCTTTTCCCTAAAGTGAAGAATAGGGTTGAAATAAATTGCTTAAAAAATTGATTGAAAGAGTCTTTTAGTGGTTACTCGGTAGCTAACTTTGTGTGTGTGTGTGTGTGTGTGTGTGTGTGTGTGTGTTTGAGAAAAATTGGGTGGAGGAGAAAAAAAGCATGAAAGGCTGAGGAAAGGAACGTGCTGTGAATTAAAAAAGCTGCTGCCTTTATTTGGAAAAACATGTCTTTTATCTCTACCTGATTGACTCTGAAAGAACAATCACACATGAGCCCTGTTTACTGAAATAGCATTTCTGTATCTGTACCTGCTGAAATGAACTGTTACCTAAGTACATTTTAAGTAATACACTTTTTGAAAGTTGTGTTGACTGATTATGAGTAAAAAAACCAAAGTTTTGATTGTTAGATGCAAAGTGTCACTACTCATTTTAAGTAGCTTTTAAAAAATCTTTGAATGTGATATGGCTTTAATTTGATTGAATATTTGAGTATTGCAGGCTTTTATCGTCCCTTAATGACATAGAATATACTGTATTTGTTAAAAAGCAAAGTTTCAAATCTAGCTGTTTTGGTACCACAATTAGTTTTTTGTTAAAAATCAAAAATAGGAGTCAACAAAGTTATGTTAGGCATGTGTGAAAGTTCATTTATTTTTCACAAGGCCGAGTGCATGTTAGCTTTCATATCATGCTTCCCAGAGATGTAATTTTAAGAAATGTGGTAACAACGAAGTAATAATCATGTCATGTGCTGAGGACTCTATTAGACTTTACTAGAATTAAGTTTTAATCTTCCCATTGCCCTGAAAAGCATGTAATGTGTAAACCGAGGGACACATAGGTTAAGAACCAGCCCAAGGTCATGTAGGAAGTCAAGCAGGGGTTCCAAGTCACTTCTGTCTTGCTACCTTTACAATCTTGCTACTTGCCTTTACAACCTTGCTACTTAGCATGGCCCACGGACCAGAAGCAATTGGCAAAATCTGGGAACATAAAGGAATGCAAAATCTTGACCATAGAGACTTGCTGAATCAAACCTTTATTTTAACAAGATCACTCAAGTGATGTGTATGTATATTAAAGTTTGAAAAGCACCATACTCCATCCCATATTAAAAGTTACATGGAGGTTTTGAAATTTGTTCTAAGGATTATTCCTGGTGTTACTTTAGTTCATGTGGGTTATCTATTAACATTTTCCATGAGAGGAGGAGGCAAACTGTTGAATTAGTCAGTGTCTCCCCTGCTTCAAATTGCTATTCTGCGGCTGCTTTGATTCAGATCTTGTTTAATCCAGAGGAACAAATGACTACTTCTGCTTGTGGACATTTGGTCAAAGTCCCAATCAGCCAAGTATAGCTCTGTTTTTAATAGCCTTTACTCATGGACTGAACACATCAAATTTATAGTACATGGCTTCATTCTAGATAGGATTTTCCAAACTAAAGAGAAAAATGCTAAAAAAAAAGCGCATTTTCAAAGGAAACTTGAAATCCTTTGGAATACTTGATGTTTCAGATGGTTAGTAAGGAATGAGGGATTTGTATAAATTGGTCTTTACTAATTTCATTTAGTGAGCATAATTATTCTGTCATGGGGCAATGATAGGTAAGAAAAAAGCAAGGCTAACTTAGTAGAACAGCACTGTCAGGTAGAAATATAATGCAAGACATAAAATTAAAAAATTTCTAGTAGCCACATTAAAAAAGTAAAAAGAAACAGTTTAAATTAATCTTAATATATTTTATTTAACCCAGCATAGCTAAGTATTATTTCAACATGTAATCAGTACAAAATTTATTACTGAGATATTCTGTATTTTTTTTGTACTAAGTCTTGAAAAATTCAGTATGCATTTTATATTTACAGTGTCTCAGTTTGGATGCTAAATTTTTCGCAGTTAAAAGGTGAAATGTAGTGCAATGAAAACAAAATTGTGTTTAATGGAAAAATATTTTACCTTTTGGTTTTAAAATTTAAGCTAATTAAAATTAAATAAAAATTCAGTTCCTTCAGTCACAGTATGCAGAATTCAGTATCACATGTTGGATCGTGTTTTTTTTTTTAAATTTATTTACTTTATTATTTATTTATTTTTGGCTCGTTGGGTCTTCGTTGGTGTGCGGGCTTTCTCTAGTTGCCGCGAGCGGGGCTACTCTTTGTTGTGGTGCACGGGGCTTCCCATTGTGGTAGCTTCTTTTGTTGCAGAGCGTGGCTCTAGGTGCGCGGGCTTCAGTAGTTGTGGCACGCTGGCCCAGTAGTTGCGGCTCGCGGGCTCTAGAACACAGGCCCAGTAGTTGTGGCTCACGGGTTTAGCTGCTCTGCAGCATGTTAGATCTTCCCCCATGGGGGCTTGAACCCATGTGTCCTGCAGTGGCAGGTGAATTCTTAACCACTGGGCCACCAGGGAAGCCTTGGATTGTGTTTCTAACGTAAGTGATTTCACACTTATGGACTTGATCACCATCCAGATGGTTAGTAAATGAATGCCACTGGAGGTTGTGGTCTGTTTATATAAATATTTGCACAGAGCATAAAGAGGGAATAAAAAAAAGCTATTTAGGTCATAAAGCGTTTACTGATTATCCTCCATTCTACCCTTCCTGCAGTTGGAATTGATTTACCTGTCTTTTTATTTATTTATATATGTTTGGCTGTGTTGGGTCTTGACACATCGAACCGTGTCCCCTGCATTGGCAGGCGGATTCTTAACCGCTGCACAAGGAAAGCCTTTTACCTTTTATTAGTGGTTCAGAATCAGTTTCTTAAATCCTTTAACCCCCACTAAATTGTAAGGCTAGCTCCAAGAGTTAGGGTTCTTCCAATTTTTTCCCTATGGCATTAGATGCTTACTTCAGAGCGCTTCGTACTTTTCAGAAAAGTGAGGAAGTCTGACAATTAGTATGTCAAGTAGGATAGTCTGAGTGGGCTAGTTTGGCCCAGAGGTTTTAAAACTTTACACGTGTACCTGGATCACCCGGGAACTTGCTAAAAATACCAATGTATGGGCCTCCCCTTTCTAGGTTCTGATTCACAGGTTTATAGTGAGACCATGGACACTTCTGTATTAAATAACTTGTTTTAAGTGTTTCTGAAGTTCAAAAACGTTTGGGGACCACAAGACTCAGCATTTGACTCTTAAAGGCTGCGAGTTCGAATTACGACATGTGCTGCTGTTGCCACGCGATCGATTCTACCCGGACTGAGGTTTCCCAGGCGGCTGCTGCTTTTCTGCAGATGGTTTTTCAGGCTGTTAAACCCCATCCCCAAAGACTGCCCTGACTCCGTCCCTGTCCCAAGTCCTGTTAAGGCGACCTGGGCTGGCCGAGGTAGACAGGGCCATGTGACTGATAAGCCGGTTGCCTTTCGGAGCGGCCATTTTTGAGGCGGGCACCCATCCTCGTGCCCCGTAAGCCAGGAGTGTGTGGGGGGGAACTCTGTTACCAGGACTCAAGATGGCCACCGCGCCCGCTAGCCAGCCCGCTAGCCCGCGCGCCGGCACGAGACGCGCGGGCGGCTTGCAGTTGCCCGAGGCGGCCTGGGCTAGTCTCGGGCCGCGGGCCCGGGGCGGAGCGCCCGCCCCTTCCGGGCTCGGCCAATCAGCGCGTGCGGCCGGCTCAGCGGGGGCCGCCCGCGCGCCGGGTATGTGAGGACGCGCTCCCCGTCGCTGAGTGCCTGAGCCCAGGAGCAGTGGCTGTGGTACCTGCTGCTGCCGCCCGTGCGGACGCAGAGCATCGGACGCGAACGCTGTTGCGTGGGGCAAGAAGGTGAAGCCATGACGGCCATCAGGTAATGAGACAGAGCGGCAGCTTAAACTGCGCGCTTGCTGGGCATTAGCCTCCTGGCTGCCGGAGAACTGTCGCCCCTTGTCTTGGGTGTTGTGGAGCCTCCCAATGCCACCGGTCCCCCTCATGTTGGAGGCTCTCTCTGCACTTTTCATTTGGTCATTTCTGCCTTCCTCAGAAGTTTTGGGGGCTGAGGCACATGGCGGAGCCCTGCGAGCAGCCGCACCGCTGAGGTGACCCTTACCCAGATTACAGGGTTTGAAGCTTGCAGGTGAGCGTAGTGGGTTTCTCGTGAAAATGTAGCTATTTTCCCTCCCCCGGGATAGCCCGAGGCCTGGGGAAGTGTGACGTGCACAGGGCGTGTCCATGCCCGCGTGTCATGCCCTCTGACAACTTCGTTGGTGGCCCAGTGCAGACCTGCAAAGTTGGCCGTTTGATGCAGGTAGATTGCCCCCAAGTTGTGAAATTGTGTGTCCCAAAAATGTTTGCTTATGACTGGAATTAGTACTCTGGTTCCCCAGGTACCATCTGTTTACCTACTTTTATCTGAGAGTCACACGCAATGTGGGTTTCATGAGGTGGTAGGTATACAATGAGAGCAATAAAAGAGAGGCTTCCTTCAATTGCTCTTCCAGAGTTTGGAAGGTTCTTTTTTGGTAATGGCGACAGGATAATGGCCCTGTCCAATGTCTGCGGGTAGCACTGACTGAATGTTTACCTTATGCTGATGAAACTATTTATAAAAAGAGGTAAATTGCCTTATTTACTCAGTGTTCTGAACTGCCTCTTTTAAAGTAGACCTTGGCCTTCATTGTTCCAGAGAAAGGGAGGCCCCAGCACAAATGTGAAGAGAATAAAATTAGTTAAATTTTGGTTTATGAGCTTCCAGCAGCCTAAATCGTGGTGATTTAATGGTTTCTCAGTGGTGAATTTGACTACACAGTGTTTAAGAAATGACTCGAGAACCTGACCCTCAGGGAAGTTAAAGTAAGACGTAACTGTGCTGAACTGGGATGCAGTTTCTGTTAAATTGCGTAATTCTATATTAACACAAAGAGTATTTACCTCATTATGCAGAAGGAGGAATTGGGGTACTGAAATGTGGAGATCAACATGGAAAGATTTCACAATAAATTGTATTGGGACATATAAGTCTATATTTTAATGCTAACAGTATTTTACGATGAATTAGGATTATGCTGTTAAACCTAGTCACTGCTCCCTCTCCCCACTCCCAACTCCCATCATTGTAGCCGGCTACTAATTAGGAGTGTGGGTCAAATACTGTCTATGTTAAGGGACACTTCTTATGTGGACTGGATATTAATCCATCATCATATTCCTGGCTACTCTTCAGTGGAGAAAAACCCAAATATAAAGCTTCTGCCGCTCGGCCAGTGACAGTAGGATGTATTTTTTAAGGTAGGGGTAGAATGGTGGTTGTATTAAAATTTAAAGGTTAATACCAGCCTTATTTGACTTGTGGAAGGATAGATAACTACTAATAGTTACATTTATCCTTGTTTCTTCAGATGTTAGTCTACATTTTACATAGACTTCAACTATGGTGACATGACTCAAAAAAAGATTTTTAGATATTATCTAAACCCAGCTACCACATTTATACCTGAGGAAACTGAGACCAAGAAGACTTGAGTGCCTTGTGCAAAATCAGTTAGTGGCAGAGTTAGGAACTGAATCCAGATATCCATTATACAGTGCTCTGCATGATACCTTTATAAAAACAACATACTACTTAAATTTCCTGAAAAAGCTGCTTCTGTGAACAAAAATTTTAGAGTATTCTGAGAGACAGCTATAGTAACTCTCTTGCTTTCCTGTAGTCCTCCAAGGAACTTAATAACTTAGGTTTAGGAGTAGGCAGGGAGACTACTGAAGTTGAAGCAACTCTATATATGTGGTGACAGTTTTAAAATGGTTTGGTAATCCTACAGATACGAGCTGGTTCCCAGTGAGGACTGCATTTAATGCAGTTTTGTCATACCTTTAGTTTTCACGTTTATGATGTTAGGCATATACCCATTTTGTACCCAGTTTAACGGTAGCCGAAAGGATGGGTACTGCTTACTTGCTTTTAATACTGGTGAGGAGAATGATCAAGGTCACCAAGCTATCAAAATCTGACTTCGTGTCCATTGTTGTTTTTTATACCACACTTAAAATAATTGCTGCTAAACATAGTAATATGTGACTCCTCGCAATGACTACCACAGAATACATCAATAGGATTGGAAACCAGTGAGGGCCAGTGGTCAACACACCTAGGTTCTAATTGAGGGTATTTTTCTGAGTTACTGATCTGCTTTTTCTCTTTTTTCCTTCTCTGGACATTTGTTTAATGAAATACTCAGTGATGGTGATACAAATATGTATTCCACAGCGTTGCTGGTTAGATATGAAAGTGTTCTTATATTTTAAGATGTTTTATAAATGTAGTATTCTCTTCTTGTTGAAAGCAATTTGGTCCCCTTAGAGAATGGTGTCGTCTGAAAATAAATGTTTAAATCTTAGATTTTTTAAACAGGAAGTGAACTGACCTAATTCCCTCATTTTACAGTTGAAGAAACTGAAGCCAAGAGATACTATGATTTGTTAAGGTTCACACAAGTAGTTGCATATCTTGAAGTAGAACCCAGCTCTCTAGATACCTAGTTCAGTGCCCTTTCCGGTGTAGCATTCAGCTATTAGGAATTCCTAAATATGATTTAAATCAAAAGAATTAAAAAAAAATTTTTAATCTTTGAATAAGTTTGGCTGGAGAATTCGACTGTCTCTTTGACTTTTACTATTATTTGTATTCTACTCTACTACACCATTACTAATGAAGAGTTTACAGCCTGTAAAACCGATTATCAGATTACGTATATCAGATTCCAGCTTGTCTTCATGTGAGAAATGATAAAACATTTTTAATTGCCCCAACAGGAAAGTTGACCCTTGAGTTAAAATTCAGGAGACATAGGAAAATGTAGAATGTCAGGACTAGAAGAGAATCTTAGAGAGCATTTTACTCTTTTTTTTTCCTCTTAATTTTTTTTTTAAATTTTATTTATTTTTGGCTGCGTTGGCTCTTAGTTGCTGTGCGTGGGCTTTTCTCTAGTTGTGGCGAGCGGGGACTATTCATTGTTGTGGTGCAGTAGCTTCTCTTGTTGCAGAACACGGGCTCTATGTACGTGGGCTTCAGTAGTTGGGGCACGCGGGCTCAGTAGTTGTGGCTCGCGGGCTCTAGAGCACAGGCTCAGTAGTTGTGGCGCACGGGCTTAGTTGCTCGGCGGCGTGTGGGATCTTCCCCGACCAGGGATCGAACCCTTGTCCCTTGCATTAGCAGGTGGATTCTTAACCGCTGCACCACCAGGGAAGTCACCATTTTACTCCTTTTCTTTCTCTATACTGGACCTTGAGGCCCAAAGTGAAGTGATATATCCTAGTTTGGCAATGATAGAGCTTAAGAGAGAATTTAGGTCTCCTAACTCCTACATTATGCACTTTTCACTGAGCCAACAGTATTTCAAAATACTCCTATGAATATTGCCTTCCTGACATGAATGTCTCATCTGGTTTTGGGCATTGCTTACAGCTTGAGTTTGTGCCAGGGAAGACTGGGAAAATGAGGTAGGGAGACAGGGAGAGTGTTCGCTGTAGAGCTGAGGAACCCAATTCTTTGGCTTTCCCAGACAGGTCAGGTTTGGTTTAAGACTATTCTGGGACTTGACATGACTGCCCTACATGATAATTCTGTAACCACTTCTGTGGGTTAAGCCTACATTGGGAAATTTATGTGGGCTGTGGGTGGGGTCCTAGGGTATTTTTCTCCTAACACTCAAGACTTTGAGGTACATCCAGTAGGATCTGCCAAGCCACTCAGATGGAGAACATTCATATCGAGACTAAATTCTGGCTAAGACTGAAACTGCCTTGTTTTGTTGATTTGGTTTCTTTAGAGCCTTTAAACAGAATTTTCAAACTCATTTTCAGGACTTGTGTCTTAAGAATTATAAATTTCATATTACTGTACAAACTTTTTTATGCCATGAGACTTCTTAGTGAGGCTAATGAATTTTTAAAATAAAATGAAAAATGAAATTGTTTCATTTATGAAATATTTTGAAGAACTAAAGCAGGAATCCTTCCTTTGGAGAACTGCAATGTCAGCTGTTAATACTTATTTATAAATAGGTCATCTTTGTTTGAAAAAACATACAAGGTTTTCTAATTCCAAATCTTTCCAGCCACAGTATTGCTATATTAAGCAGAACTGTCAAAGATGAAATGGAACCAAAATGTCTAGACTGTTTAAATGTTAACCCTGTCCTGTAACATTGGTTAACAATCACGCCTATTTACCTCTTCGTACCTACTCGGTTTTAAAACGTTATTTAAAAAAATACTGTAGGGCTTCCCTGGTGGCGCAGTGGTTGAGAGTCCGCCTGCCGATGCAGGGGACGCGGGTTCGTGCCCCGGTCTGGGAGGATCCCACATGCCGCGGAGCGGCTGGGCCCGTGAGCCATGGCCGCTGAGCCTGTGCTCCGCAACGGGAGAGGCCACAACAGTGAGAGGCCCGCGTACCACAAAAAAAAAAAAAAAAAAAAAAAAAAATACTGTAATAAAACGTAAGTCTGAATTCTTATTTTCACATAGCATAGCTGGCTTATAAATAGGATGACCATATGTCCCAGTTTGTCCAAGACAGTCCTGGATCATGCCTTTTATCCTGGCATAATTATTAATAGCTCTTCCTTTATTCTCAAAAGTATCCCATTTGGATAATAAATTATCTAGTCACCTACTTACACACTATAATAATTTTGTTGTAGTAGATTTTGGTTGTTGAAATGTTACTTGAAATACGACCATAAGATGATGGAATATTAGCTTATTTTGGCTAGATTTGGATATTTTTCATTGGTCGGACATTTTTATTGTGTTTAGAGTTCTTACTGTCTCAGAGTAGTATATTGAACAAGAAAGCACATGATTTGAAGTTAGGTATCATTTATTTGTTGTCTGACCTTTGGCAGGTTATAGAACTTTGCTGAACCTTTTGTTTCTCTTAAACAGATAATAGCAATACCTATACTACAGAGTTATTGTGAGGATTTAAAGGCAATAACATACATAAAAATGCTTTATAAGCTGCAAATTGCTATGTGTTAGTCATTAGTATGTCTCACATGTGCTCCTGAAAGTTGAATTTTAAATTAATGATTTTATCTTGTTTAGGGAACCTTGCTATTTAATAGCACAATCTTTTAGAAGTGTTCTTACTGTAATGGGGAGCAGGGAAATAATAGTTGGACATATATGTGTCTTTGAGGTTTTCTGGGAGGGAGGGGCAGGAGTTTCAGCATATTTGTATGCTGAAAAGAATGATCCAGTAGAAAGTGAAAAAACAGATGATGCTGGACAGAGGGAAGAGATTATTTCCTTGAGTTTGCAAGAAGGCATGCCAGTATGCACAGGCTTAAATGGAAGGACTGGCCTTACATAGCCTAAGGGACACAAATATTTTCCTAGTTTGTTTACTTAAAAAAAAAAATACCAACAGTATAATTCATATATAGTAAAATCACAGATCCTAAGTTCACTGTATTTTGGGGAAAAAAAAAGTATTTGTGTAAAACACCACCCAGACCAACTTACAAGACATGTTCATCTCCTAGAAAGTTCTTTCCTGTCTCTTCTTTTTTTAAAAGTATGTATTTATTTATTTTGGCTGCACCCGGTCTTAGTTGCTGCATGTGGGCTTCTTAGTTGGAGCATGCCGACTTCTTAGTTGCTACATGCGAACTCTTAGTTGCCAGCATGCATGTGGGATCTAGTTCCCTGACCAGGGATTGAACCCGGGCCCCCTGCATTGGGAACCCGGAGTCTTACCCACTGGACCACCAGGGAAGTCCCTTCTGCCTCTTTTCAGTCAGTCTCATTCCCTGCACCATCCAGGCAACCATTTTCTGGCTTCTATTAGTAGAGATTAGTTTTGTATATTCTATAACTTCATATAAATGGAATCATACGGTAAGTACTATTTGTGTCTGATTATTTTATCTGATTACTGTTGTTCAGTAACAATGTTGATATTCATCCATTTTGATGTGTGTGTTAATAGTTTGTTCCTTTTCACTGCTGAGTAAGATTCCATTATATGGATATAGCAACAATTCTGTTGATGGACTTTGGCTTGTTTTCAGGGTTTGATTATTGTAAATGAAGCTGCCATGAACATTCGTGTGGACGTGGGTAAATGCCCAGGTGTGGAATTGCTGTGTTCTAGGGTAGATGTATGTTTAACTTCAGAAACCACCAAACTGTTTTCTAAAATAGAAAACAAAATACTTTAAACATTCAGTGTTATAAGAGTTCCAGTTAATCCACTTTCTTGACAGTGTTTGGCATTTTTGATTTTAGCCATTCTGATGGATGTGTAGTTACATTTCATTGTAGTTTTAGTTCATTGATTGCTAATAATGTGATTATAGACCATTTGCTTATCTTTTCTTTAGAACTGCCAGTTCAGGTCTTACCCATATTTGTAAATATAAGTTGTCTTTTTGTTGCTGATTTGTAATTCTTTCGATACTTCAGATATAAGTTATTTGTTAGATATTACAAACAAACATACGTACCTTCCTATGTAGCAAATAAGCAAAAAAGACATGTCTTTTCATTTTCGTAACAGTGTCTTTTGGGAGCAGAAGTTTTAAAATTTGAAATTGAATTCATTGATTTATTTTGTTTATTACCTTTTGGGTTCTTAGAAATCTTTCCTTCTTCTTATGTTTTCTTCTGGAAGCCTTGTAGTTTCAACCTTCACATTTAGGTCTAAGATCCATCTTAAGCTGATTTTTTGCTATGGTGTAAGGGTTTCCTCAAAAGGATTTTCAGTCAATAGATTAGATAGATGTAGGACTTTTCCTGGACTCACTGTTCTCATCTGTTGACCTATTTGTATATTGTTACACCAATACCGCACTTTCTTAATTATTGTAGCTTTGTAAGCTTGGTGCTGTTTCTTTAAATTTTTGATAGAATTTAGCAGTGAAGCCAACTGGGCCTGGAATATTTTTTGGATGAAGGGGTGAAAGGTTTTAAATTACAAATTTTGATTTCTTATTAAAGAAATGATAAATGAGTATTCAGATTTAACATTTTTTCCTGTGTCAGTTTTGGTAAGCTGCATTTTTAAAGAAATTTATTCAGAATTGTTGGATTGTTAAAAAAGATGTTCATAGTATACTATTACTGCCTGTAGGAACTGTTTTATGTTCCCTTTTTCATTCCTGGTATTAGTACTCCTCCCATGCCTTTTTTTTTTTTTTTTAACTTTTTGGGATCAGTCTTGTTAGGGGTTTATCAAATGTATTAATCTTTTCAAAAGCCCAGATTTGGGTTTTGTTGAACTTCTATTTTGGTAATAGTTTTCTATTTCATTCATTCATTCATTTATTTAATCTATTTGGTTTATTTTTGCTGTCATATTTTTATTTTCTTCTGCTCTTTGGGATTTAATTTACTCTTTTTCCATTTTGTTTTGAGTTAGAAGTTTAGACCATTGATTTTAAACCTTTCTTGTTTTCTAACATGTGCATTTCATATATAAAATGTTCCCCTCTCAGTACTTTTTTAACTAAGTAGTTGTGGTGCACGGGCTTAGCTGCTTTGTGGCATGTGGGATCTTCCTGGACCAGGGCTTGAACCTGTGCTCCCTGTGTTGGCAGGTGGATTCTTAACCATTGCGCCACCAGGGAAGCCCTACATGTGTTTTTAAAGTCTTTAATTTCACTCAGCAATATTTTGAGGCTTTCAGTGTAGTTGTTTTACACATCGTTTATTCAGTAAATGAATATTGCAGTTGTTGGGTGTATTGTTCTATAAATACCAATTAGTTTCATTGTTTTATTTACTTAATTATTAACTAATTATTATTAATTATTAAATTGTGATATAATTCACATGCCATAAAATGTACCATTTAAAACTGTACAGCTCAGTGGTTTTTAGGATATTCACAGGGTTTTACCTCCATCACTACTATCTAATTTCAGAACTTTTCCATCATCCCCAAATGAAGCCTCATACCTGTTAGTAGTTACTCTCCATTTCCCCTGCCCATCCCCTGGTAACCACTAATCTACATTGTCTCTTTGAATTTGCCATATTCTGGACATTTCATAAGTGGAATCATATATTTGGGCTTTTGTGCCTGGCTTCCTTCACTGAGTACAATGTTTTCAAAGTTCATCTATGTTGTTACATGTATCAGTATTTCATTCCTTGTTATGGCTGAATAATATTCCATTGTATGTATAGACCACATTCTGTTTATCCATCAGTTGATGGATATTTTTATTTCCACTTTTTGGCTGTTATGAATAATGCTGCTATAAACATTCATGTCCAAGTTTTTGTGATGTCACATGTTTTTTTTTTTTTTGCGGTACGCGGGCCTCTCACTGTTGTGGCCTCTCCCGTTGCGGAGCACAGGCTCTGGATGCGCAGGCTCAGCGGCCATGGCTCACGGGCCCAGCCGCTCCGCGGCATCTTCCCGGACCGGGGCACGAATCCGTGTACTCTGCATTGGCAGGCGGACTCTCAACCACTGTGCCACCAGGGAAGCCCTGTCACATGTTTTAATTTCTCCTGAGTATATACTTAGGAGTGGAATTGCTGGGTCATATGGTAACTTTATGTTTATTTTTTTGAAGAATTGCCAAACTTTTTTGTCAAGCTGGCAGCATCATTTTATGTCTCCACCAGCAATGTGGATTCCAATTTTTCTGCGTTCTTGCCAATACTTGTTTTTGTCTAGCAGTATCTGCCGAGAGGCTGTATGTGCTTGATGAGGCATACCTTCAGTGCCCAGCCAGGCTTACAATGCTGCCATAGCCTCTATTTCCTGCTTGTGCAGAGCCTCATGCTCAGAGATGATTGCTTAGTACCTTTTCAGGTCTTTCTTGAGCATGCCCACAGGCCAGGGCACATGTATAATACATGGTCTCCTAGATTCTCAGGAATATTCAGAACTTTTCAAAACCCCTTATGGATATCTTTTCCTTTTTACTTTTCCTTTTAAGTTTTTTTGGTTAGCTGCTTGTTTGTCCCAACTGCTTCAGATGGCTGGGGTGTTAAACAATTGCAGCCAATTGTTTTTGACAAATGCCCCGGGGGAAAAGGCTGTTAGTACTGGGGAAACTCTGAGTCAGGTCAAATAATGAGAAATCTTGGAGTAGGAGTTTTTCGGGTAACTGCCAGTAAGCTCAAATAATAGCACTTTTCTGAAAATGGGGCTTTGAAAGAGCTCCAGTTCTGTTCCAGCTCATCCAGTGGCTGGTAGGCCCCTGGTTTCCACTGTGTTTGGGGGCTGTTGCTTTTAAGGCTGCCTTGGAGCTGGTTAGGGGGGATGGGAATAGGGCAAGTTAAAATGCCACAAAGCTTGCTGTTTTTACTGAGATTCAGCCTTTTTTTTCCCCTTGAATAAATGCTCCTCAGGTGTTGCAAGCCTTTGGTTAATACGTGGAGTTCTGAAAGTGTTGATTTTGACTTTTTTTGCTAGTGTTCTTGTTGCTTTTACGGAAGAGAGGATTTTTGGAGGCCTTTATTCTGCCATTCCTGATGTTATCACCCTAATTGTTTCTTAAACATTTAAAAATATTCTTACTTTTTCTTTCTTTTAAAATACTTTACAAGGTTTTTTTTTTTTTTTTTTGATTTTGAAAGACTCGCAAGAAGTTGCAAAAAGAGTACAGAGAGTTCCTATGCACTCTTCACCCAACTTCCCCCAATGATAAAACTTATAAAACCACAGTATCTTAGCAAAACCAGGAAATTGATGTTGGTATAGTACTATTAAGTTGACTATAGATGTTATTAGAATGTCACCAGTCTTTGCATACACTGCCTTTTATTGACATGGTGGTGGTGTGTAGTTCCTCGAAATTTTATCATGTCCAGATTCCAGATTAACACAATTAGGGTATTAAACTATTCTGTCACCACAAAGAAACTCCTTTGTGTTATCCCTATATGGTCACACGCTCCCCCCCAGCCTTAACAGTTGGCAACTCTTGATCCGTTCTCAGTCAATGTAATTTTGTCATTTTGAGAGTGGTATATAAATAGAATTTTACAGTACGTAACACATAGATAAGGCTTTTATTTTCACTCACTATAGTGCCTTTGAGATCCATCCAAGTTGTATCATAGTTCATTCCTTTTTAATGCTGAATATTAGTCCATTGTATGGGTGTACCACAGTTTCTTTACCTAGTTACCTATTGAAGGACATTTGGGTTGTTTCCAATTGTTTACTATTACCAGTAAAGCTGTTATGAACATTTGTGTACACATTTCTGTGTAAACTTAAGTTTTCATTTCTCTAGGATAAATATCCAGTAGTGTGATTCCCTAACTTATTTTTGTGTTGTCTGTTTTACTAACTACTAAAAGAGGGGTGTTACAATTAACTAAGACTGTGAATTTGTCTATTTCTTGTGTTTCTCTCAGGTTTTTTTTTTTAAGTATTTTGAAGGCATTTATTTTGTTTCTTGGTGAATTGACCTGCTTTTTTTTTTTTTTTTTTTTTTTTTTTTTGCCTCTCACTGTTGTGGCCTCTCCCGCTGTGGAGCACAGGCTCTGGACGCGCAGGCTCAGCGGCCATGGTTCACGGGCCCAGCCACTCCGTGGCATGTGGGATCTTCCCAGACCGGGGCAAGAACCCGTGTCCCCAGCATCGGCAGGCCGACTCTCAACCACTGCGCTACCAGGGAAGCCCTGACCTGCTTATTTTTATGAAATCATTTTATATCTGGTGATGTCTGCCTTGTTTGATATTAATATAGCCACTGTAGGTTTTTTATGATTAGTATTTGCATGGTATGTCTTTTTATCCAAGCTTTTTGTTTTTAAATTCTCTCTGTCTTTATATTTAAAGTGTATCTATAGTAAATGGCGTTTTTTTTTAATCCAGTGTGACAGTCTTTATTTTTCAATTGCAGTGTTTATCCATTTACATTTAGTGTGACTACTAATATGGTTGGGTTTAAGTATACCATCTTTTGTTTTCCATTTATCCTATGTGTTATTATGTCTTTCCTGCTTTTTTTTCCTAAATTGACTATATTTTAATTTTTCATTTTATGTTGTCTATTGGGTTTTTTAGCTATACCTTGTTGTGTTGCCATTTGGTGATTGCATTAGGAAGTGCAATATTCATTTTTAACTTACCACAACCTATTTTGTTGTTGTTGTTGTTGTTGCTTTCTTTTTGGCCATGCTGTGCAGCTTGTGGGATCTCAGTTCCCTGACCAGGGATTGAACCCGGGCCACGGCAGTGAAGGCCTGGAATCCTCGCCACTAGGCCATCAGGGAACTCTATTACAACCTATTTTGAATTAGTGTTCTATTATTTGACCTTTGACGTAATAAGTACCTTTAAAATTTAACCTTACTCTAGACCCAGTCCTGATCTATGGGAGCCTGAGATAAGCAGCAGTCTGTTGATAGAAGTTAGAACCTGGAATCGAAAAATCCCTCAAGGCCCTTGTGATTATCATATGCCAGCTATTGAGAATACAAATGTAATTAAGGTTAAAAAAAAAAAAAAACTTTACCTTTTATGTTGAGATAAATTGATTGAGATAAAGTACAGAGCAACCCTTAAAATTGATTAAAAGTTCATCAAGGAACTTAACAGAATCTAGGGAGGAGGAATGAGTAAAACTAGGAGGTGGGCAGCAGTGCCTTAGTTTATAGGAGCTATCATTCACATTGTGAACTGCACCCTTTGGAGTTGTCCAGGGGACAGCCTGTACACTTTTACATGGGAATCCTTAGGTACGAGTTGGGCAGAAAAGATTTTCTAAGAGAGCTGGCATACGAGAAATTTTAAAAAGGTGAATGGGCGTTTGCTAGGCACAGAAGTATAGGGGAAGGACCTTACAGTCAGTCTTTTTCAGGGCACAGTGAGGTATTATGATTGGAAAATGGATTGTATGTGTTAGAATGGTGAGAGATAAAGTTAGAGAGGCACTGTATTTCAGTGATTGTAATAATGCACATTTCTTCACATTTTAACATCTCTCAGATGCATTTATGCCTTGCAATCTCCATGGGAAGTTGGAATCTTATGATTCATGGCATCTCAGATTTGATGAAATATTGTAGGTTCCAGCTAGACTCAATGTCCTTTATGTTTTGTATTTTATCCTCTACATAGTTGTAAGGGGAATAACTTTTAAGTGGAAAAATATCATTATTTGTTTAAATAATATAATTCGGTGATATTGTACAGGATTTATTGTGGCTAAAAAAATAGCAGCAGTGTAGGAATTTAGGCAAGGTCTGTAGAGGACCTAGTTAAAGGCAGCGCCAGTCGGGTGTTGTGGGGTTCCTGGTAGATGAACTGTTGGAACAAACCAGGAAGATGCAGTTACTACTAAGAATGGTGCTTATTGATGGAGAGAGAGGAATCACATATAAAGTTGAGTTTTCTGAATTTAAAAAGGGGATGATTGCTGTAACAGTTAAGGACACTCATCAATAGTGTTTATTCTGGCACCAGATGTAAGTAAATATTTTTGATGACCAGAGGGCTAATCAATATCAATATATCAATAAACAAGACAAAGTTTTCTCAGGATCTTTTACGTAATATCTACGTCAGTGTGTAGTATTTGTAGGTTGTCTAACAAAATAATAATTATAGTATAGGTTTATGTTGGATGGAGCCTGAATTATGAGACACTTCAAAATTACTGACCAAAAAAAAAAAAAGAAAGAAAGAAAAAGTCATTCAGAATCTTTCATCCTAGCATCCATTCCAGGAAAAAGACATTGCTAACATTTGGAACAAAACAATAATCCTAGTATGGGTTAGTCATAGTTTTTGGCCATAGACCAGCCCCCATCTTGTTCACATCTAATAGGACAAGTTCAAAGTAAATGCTTACTTAAATAGTATCTTCATTGTTTAAGAAGGGTGATACAGTATTTACTGGCGTGGACACTAGTTTGTATTTAGGAAACTAGCCATTTTGAAGAATTAGTGTTTTTAACAAAGTTAATTTGTCATACTAGAATGAAATCATATAATAGTTTCTCATTTACGTACACTGATGGAGAGGAAAACGACGTGAGTAGTTTAAACTTATTTGCTTTTGGAAATAATTGTATAGTTTTTACTTAACTTACTGTTTGAAGACACCTTTTATCTGCTGTTTTAAATTTTATTGTCCCCACCTCTTACCTTAGCCACTGTTGCTGCAACAGGTTCCACACAGGCTCCGGACAATTCCAACTTGACAGCATCTCTCATCAAGTACACATGCTCTGTACTTCTTGCAGTGAGGAACAGTAGTCAGTGTATAAGTTCTTCCTCTTTTGTCCTTTACACGCGGAGCTCTGAATCACATTTTACATATTCTTCTCCATAAGCAAAGGTTTTGTTGGACAAATAAGTTTAGGAATGAGTTTAAACATGGTTATTGTGATTCAGTGTGCTCATTTTCCCCCATAATTCTTTGTAGAAACCATAGGCCCAGAGAGGTTGAATTAATTTGGTAATATTATTTTTAATAAATTTTCAAATAGAGTGTTATGAACTATTTTGAGAATGCAGGAGATGTGCAAAGGACTGACTTCTTAAAAAGAAGTATCACAGTTACATTCCTTAAAACCAAGAGGGGGGCTTCCCTGGTGGCGCAGTCGTTGAGAGTCCGCCTGCCGATGCAGGGTACACGGGTTCGTGCCCTGGTCTGGAGGATCCTACGTGCCGCGGAGCGGCTAGGCCCGTGAACCATGGCTGCTGGGCCTGCACATCTGGAGCCTGTGCTCCGCAACGGGAGAGGCTACAACAGTGAGAGGCCCACGTACCGCAAAAAAAAAAAAAAAACCAAAAAAACAAAAAAACCTAGAGGGGACCAGTTGGGGGTGGAGAGACTGACATGGGGACAGGAGGATATTTTTTTGTGATGATGGAAATGTTTCATATTTTGATTTTGGTGGTGGTTACATTACTGTATATATTGAACTGAACACTTAAAAAGCGTGAATAAAAAGAAACAACCAAGCAGCTCCCCTGTGCTTTTTTAAAGAAAAATAAACAAGTTCTAAGAGTTTTTATTGTTTGACTAATAATACAGAAATCAGGCAGAGAAGTCCCTAATGAGATGATGGTCACGTTTTACTGTATCTGCCTGTTGATACTTCATTTTCTAAGCACTTATTTTCTTTTTATATTAGACTTTTATTTTGATTACAGATGTCCGTGTGAATAAATAAATGCCTTGTCTTTTATGCCTCCCCCATCATTTTTCTTTAAATAGAAAAAGGGACAAATTTCTCCTAATTGCATATTCAGCCATAGTTGCCCAATCTGTGATTTTAATAAGAGACTGTAATTCAGTCTTCTAAATCATTTTACACTATAATTGTAGGCTATACCTCGTTCTCCTAAAGAAACTTTTGGGTATCAGTCCTATTGATATTACTGATAACCTCCAAATGGTGAGGAGGGTAACTGGTATGGAGGCAACTGGAAGAGAGCTTGAGCAAACTAGATACCAATGGGAAATTGCACAGAGGCAAATTTTATTGCATAAACTAGAAGAATGGCTCTCATTGAGGCTGACCCAGCTATGGCCTCTGGTCCATTTCTTGCTGTCAGTTGGTATCAGTTGTGGTGGAATTCTATCTTTCCCTCAGTTTTGAGCCGTATTGTAATCAGTTATGGAAAACAGACTCCCTCAAAGTCTGTTAAATGTAATTGAAAATTACACTATGATACCCATTGTGAAGGTCCCACCCCAGTCATTCAGTTTTTGAAGGGTAAGGCTGTTGCCTGGATTCCTCCAGGACTTGCTGTATGCTCCCTAATAAACTTTGATTAGATCAGTATTTTACTATCTAGAGAGTTAAATATCTATCATGTTTGTTGAGTATAAAACTTTATTGTGATAGACCTTAAAAAAATTGAATTTAATTAGCTTTAGTCATTAGCTGTTAAATATTGTGGAAAAAAATCACATGATCTGGTTTCTTCTTTTGTTATGTTTTATTTCATCCAATTTAAAAGTCATTCTCTTTTCTAAATGGCTTTGTGCTTCCTCTAAAATGTCGTCCTACATGTAATAGGCAAATCAGAGGTTTAATAAACTAGTATGTTAAGTTTATTTCCAAGGTAAAGTGAAGATATTTATTTTTATATTTGTGCATTTTACACATCACCTTACTTTCAGAAGTATTTCTAACTTGTATTTTGTGTTTTTTTTTAGTGAAAATATTCTCTTTGGAATGGGAAATCCTCTTCTTGACATCACTGCTGTGGTGGATAAGGATTTCCTTGATAAGTAAGTATTAAGCTCTTCATATGTACTATGTGAAACTTACATCTAAAGAAAAACTGAAAATTTTAGAATTGAATTTACTGTTTAACATCTTCAATTGGAGGAAAATTCAGGAAATTTAAATCTGATAATAGCAAGTGCACCATTATTATTTATTGAGTAATTGACTGCAGTTTTCCCTGGGAAAACTTAGGTACATTTGTTCATTCCTGTTGCTACTTTCACTTGAAATTTATTTTTTTATTCTTTGCAAGGAAGAAGTATGTGAATAACCTAATGATTTAATTTCCACATTTTAAAATTACTGTCAGTGAACTAAATCTATAGTGGTACCATAACATATGGGAGAAGGAATAGGATTAGAGAGGGCAAGAAGAATATGTAGGACTTAATTCAGACACCGTGAATCTCCACTGTTTCCCCCTAATAATAACTTTTGATGTTAATTTAGCTGAGAAATCATTTTGTTTATTTATCTGTCTGTGATGATTTGGTGCAAGGAAAAAAAAGTACTAAAAAAAAAAAAAAGTACTAAAAAATATTTAATAATGAGAAATTAAGATCCCCTTCCCCTTGAACACCCCAAGTTCTATGCCCAGGGACAACCACTTTTAAAAAAATATTATTGAGGTAAAATTTACTTAAAATTAAATCATAATTTTAACTATTTTAGAGTGTATGATTCAATGACTGCTAGGACATTTGCAGTGTTGTACAACCGTCACCACTATCTAACTCCAGGACATTTCATCACCCCCAAAAGAAACACATAGCCATTTAAGTGGTCATTTCAGTATTCCCACCTGCCCTCCCCACCTCTCCCCAATCTCCTGGGAGCTACCAGTGTGTTTTCTGTCTCCATGGATTTGCCTGTTCTGGATATTTTATTTCATATAAGTGGAGACATACAATATGTGGCCTTTTGTGTCTGGCTTATTTTACTTAACATGATGTTTTTCAGTGCTCTTCCATGTGTCATCAAAACTTATTATTAGGGGGCAGTAGTGGAGATACATGGTGTTTGAATGGTGGATGGATGTTTGAATGGATACATGGTGTCCTACATATTCTTCCTGCCCTCTCTAATCCATGTTGTAGCATGTATCAGTACTTCATTCCTTTTAAGGCAGAATAATATTCCATTGTTTGTATATACCACAGTTCGTTTATGCATTCATCAGTTGGTGGAGCCATCGGTTGATGGGCACTTGGATTGTTTCGGTTTTTAGCTATTATGAAGAAGGATGCTGTGAACGTTCATGTACAAGTTTTTGCATGGGTATATATTTTCATTTCTTTTGGGTATATGTATTGGAGTGGAATTGCTAAGTCAGATGGTAATTCTGTGTTTAGCTTTTTAAAGAAGCATATCCTTACCAAAACGTGGTCTTTTTTCCCTTTTTAAAATTATAGCCATCCTGGGACTTCCCTGGTGGTCCAGTGGTTAAGACTCTGTGCTTTCATTGCAGGGGTCATGGGTTCGATCCCTGGTTGGGGAACTAAGATCCCACATGCTGCGTGGCATGGCCAGAAAAAAAAAAAGGAGAAAAAATAAAATTATAGCCATCCTAGTGGGTGTAAAGTAATATTGTGGTTTTGATTTACATTTTTCTAATTATTAATGATGCTGAGCATCTTTTCATGTGCTTATTGGCCATTTGTATATCTTTGGAAAAATGTGTATTGAAGTTCTTCACCCATTTTTTAATTTGTTTTTTGTTGTGGTTGTAAGAATTCTTTATATATTCTTTTTTTTTTTTTTTTTTTTTGCGGTACGCAGGCCTCTCACTGTTGTGGCCTCTCCTGCTGCGGAGCACAGGCTCCGGATGCGCAGGCTTAGCGGCCATGGCTCACGGGCCCAGCCGCTCCGTAGCATGTGGGATCTTCCCGGACCGGGGCATGAACCCATGTCCCCTGCATTGGCAGGCAGATTCTCAACCACTGCGCCACCAGGGAAACCCTATATATTCTTAATACTAGACCCTTAATAGGTTTATGATTTGCAAACACTTTCTCCTATTCTGTGGGTTATTTTGACTTTCTTGAGAGTATCCTTTAATGTGTAAGTTTTAAATTTTGATGAAGTCCAGTTTATTTTTTCTTTTGTTGCTGTGCTTTTGCTGTCATATCTGAAAATCTGTTGCTAAATCTAAGGTCACAATGATTTATGCCTATGTTTTCTTCTAGGAGTTTTAGTTTTAGGTCTTAAATTTAGAGCTTTGATCCATTTTGAGTTAATTTTTGTATCAGTTGTGTGTTAAGGGTTCACTTCATTTTTTTTGCATGTGGAAATCTAGTTGTCCCTGCACCATTTGTTGAAGAGAGTTTTCTTTTCCCCATTGAGTGGTCTTGGCCCTCTTAAAAATCCGTTGACCATAGGTGTTTGGGTTAATTTCTGGCTTCTCGGTTCTATTCCATAAGTCTGTATGCTTGTCCTTATTCCAGTACCACACTGATTTGATTACTGTAGGTTTGTAGTAAGTTTTGAAGTCAGGAAGTGTGAGCCCTCCAACTTTGTTGTTGTCTTTCAAGGTTGTTTTGGCTATTCAGTGTCCCTTGCAATTCCTTATTACTTTTAGGATCAACTTGTCCATTACTGTAAAAAAGGCAGTTGGAATTTGGAATGGGATTGCACTGAATCTGTAGATCAGTTTTAGAAGCATTGCCATTTTAACAATATTAAGTCTTCCGATTCATGAACAGGAGATGTCTTTCTTTAAGTTGTTTCAACAGTGTTTAGTAGTTTTAAGTTTAGAAGTCTCGCATTTCCTTGGTTAAATTTAATCCTAAGTATTTCATTATTTTTGATGCTACTGTAAATGGAATTGTTTTCTTAATTTCATTTTCGGATTGTTCATTGCTAATACATAGAAATACAGCTGATTTTGGGGGATAACCATTTTTAACAAATTCTGTTTTTTAATGTCTTGGAGATTATCTTTATAACTCTTCATCTGTATAAATTCGAGTGTCAAAGGATCAGGCAAGAATTTATAAATGTGTAAATTTGCCCTATTGTAATATAATAGGAAATAGGTTGAGGCGCCAAGGACAAACTGGAGAATGTGTCTTATCCTAAGAAATTCAGATACAAATTTTTAAAATATACTTTGCTAATCAGAAACACTCCTGCATACAATTATGTTAATGGTTTTACTTCTGATTGCCTTGTACTTTTAAATGATATAATATACACACATTAAAATATTTTCTTGTATCAACTTTCAATAGAATCCTTAGACTTCTCATTATATAGAATTAGAAGTGCCTCTATTCTTCCGTCTGCTACTTCGCTCCTTTTAAGTTCTGTTAACCTTCTACTTTAACTCCTGACTCTAACTTCTAGTCTAACTTTTAACTTTCTACTTTCTAACTTCTGTTTAACTATATTTTTTATTTTAATAAAGATTGATATGTTTTCATTCTGTTAGCTATCTATAATTGTCTTACCAACTTTGAATACAAAGTGGTAGTGAAGATTGAAACTCACTTAAACATACTTAATACTAGTATCACTGTATTTATCCCTTTTTTCAGAATTAAATAGTATACTAAGAATGTAGAGTAGGTGTAACGTTTGGAATGTAATTAGAGCACTTAACTCTATTAACAAACTAAAGAAAGAAAAATCACATTGTCATCTCAATAGATAGAAAAACCATTTGCCAAAACTACTATCTATTCCTGATAAAGTTTCTTATAGCGTTCTTAGAATAGAAGGGAACTCCTTTAACCTCATAAAATTTGGGTTAGGGAAAAGCCTACTAATAACATAATTCCTAATGGTGAAAGTCTGCATGCTTTCCCCTCAGATCAGAAACAATTCAAGGATGTCCACTCTCACCACTTCAAAATGTATACAGTGGTCCTGAAGATTCTGTTCAGGACAATCAGGCAGGAAGAAGTAAAAGACATCCAGGTTGCAAAGGAAGGAATAAACTGTTTTTATTTCCAAAAGGCATGATCATTTATGTAGAATAACTGATGGAATCTACAAAAACTACTACCTGATTTCTAGAATTATTATAAAGCTACAGTAATCAAAACAGTGATATCAGTGTAAAGTTTGATGGCATAGAATAGAAAGTCCAGAAATAGACCCACGCAGAAATGGACGACTGATTTTTTTGTAATTAATTAATTTTTGGCTAGGTTGTGTCTTCGTTGCTGCACACGGGCTTTCTCTAGTCACAGCGAACGGGGGCTACTCTTCGTTGCGGTGCATGGGCTTCTTATTGCCGTGGCTTCTTGTTGCGGAGCACGGGCTTCAGTAGTTGTGGCTTGCAGGCTCTAGAGCGCAGGCTCATTAGTTGTGGCGCAAGGACTTAGTTGCTCAGTGGCATGTGGGATCTTCCTGGACCAGGGCTCGAACCCGTGTCCCGCTTTGGCAGGCGGATTCTTAACCACTGTGCCACTAGGCAAGTCCCTGGACGACTGATTTTTGACAAAGGTGCAAGGCAGTTCAGTGGAGAAAGGATTGTCTTTTCAACAAATAGTGCTTGAACAATTGGTTATCAACATGCATAAAAATGAATTTAGATCTGTATTTTGTACCATATACAAAATTAACTGATAGAACTAAACGTCAAGCCTAAAAGTATAACACTTCTAGATGATAATATGGGAGAAAATCTTTGTGACTGTGGTTTAAACCAGAATTTCTTAAATGTAGAACACCAGAAGTATGTTCTATAAAAGAAAAATTGATAAGCTGGACCTTTTCAAAATGAAAATTTTTACTATTGGAAAGACACTGTTATAAGAATTAAAGGACAAACCACAGGTTTGGAGAAAATCTTTGCAAAGCGTATGTCTGATAAAGGACTACCAGTCAGAATACATAATGAACTCTCAAAACTCAATCAGAAAAGAAACAACCCAATAAAAAAATGGGCAAGGCATTTGAACATTCACCAAAGATATATGGATGGCAAATAACCACATGGAAAGGTACTCAGTCTCTTTCATTATTAGGGAAATGTAAATTAAAGATACGGTGAAGTACTACCACACATTTGTTAGAATGGCTAAAATTTTAAAACAAAGCATACCAAATGTTGGCTAGATAATGGAGGAACTACAGCTTTCTTCTCATGGGGAGTTAAAGTGCTGCACTGAATTTCAGTTTAAAAAGTTAAACACACGTCTATTTGATCCAACCATTTCATTCTTAGATATTTACCCAAGAGAAGTGAAAACATGTGTCCGTACAAAGATGTGTTCACTAATGTTATGGTGATTTTTGTTTTTAATAGCTAGAACCTGAAAGTTATCTAAATGTCTATCAACAGGTGAATCATTAAACAGATTGTTTACCCATACATTAGAATTCTAGTCAGAAATAAAAAAGGAATAGAGTATTGTTTGGATGAAACTCAGAATAATTGTGTTCATTGAAAGAAGCCTGACAAAAAAGAATACATACTGTATCATTCCATTTATATTGAGATTATAGGGAATTCAATTTATAGTGACAGAAAGCAGATCATTGGTTTCCTGTGCATATGCCAGGGTGTGGCGGAGGGCAGGAAGGAGAGATTACAAGGCAGGAAGGAGAGATTACAGAGAGACAGGACCGAGCTTTTAGGAGTGTGTTCATTACCTTGATTGTATAATGATTTCATGAGCATATACATGTATCAAAACTTACCAAATTGTATACTTTAAATATTTAAGATGTATGTCAGTTACATGTCAGGAAAACTTTATAAATAGAACAAAATAGAATCAATTGACATGAATTTATGCGTTTAAAGTTAGAACTCCTTTGTTTGCTTAGTGTGAGATGTTTTGCCCAGGAAATCAACTAATTGATTGTCACTGTTTTAAAAAAATTCTAATAGCATATAAAAGTACAAAGAGGAAGTAAAAAATCTTGAAATTTTATGACGTGTAACCAGTGTTAAACTGTTTTGATGAACGTGCCCCGGACATCTATGTATAACCCAGAGAGATATTGTATATGTTTGTGTTTATGGGATAATACTCTGTGTAGTCTTAGGAAATTAGCTTTTTTTTCACTGTACACTATGTTTTTAAAGGTTCATGCAAATATGATCAGAGTGATTATGATGTGGCAGCTGTGTGCTGACACTATTGGGAACTCAAATAGCTTCTTTGTTTCACTAGCAGCTGATCCCAAATGGCCAGCTGAAGTCTTATTTTTTTTATTTTAGGAGGGTTTTAATCAGTAAAACTGACTTTTGAAATCAGTACTTGGAGATAAAAGGCACATTTTTGAACTCTAATCATAAAAAGTAGAGCATTCTCTTTCTTATATTCCTGACCATTTCTTCCAAAATACACTTGAAAGTGTTCCTCATCATTTCAACAGACTGTGTTTAACTTATGTTTTAGACCATGTTTAGATGAGTGTTTTATATTTGCATGGTGTAAAAATAAATTATCCAGGAATAATTTGCTAGGTACTGTAACAAATGAATTAAATATATACTTATTAGTATCTTACACTATAAAAATGAATTAACTGTTAAAATTCTTATAAAGTATCTGTTTTTGTGATTCTGATTTTTTTTTAAAAAGTACTTGGCCTTTTCAGTTAAAAAAATAATTATTGTAAAACTAGTACTAGTTAAAAAGTAAGCTAGTACTGAAGGTTTTTAAGGAAAAAATCAGTTCTTTGCAGCATCTTCCATCTTTCCCCTTGCTTTTACCCCATTCTGCATAAGTGCTGTTTTTCCAGAAGATTTTAAATTCTATTAGCTGTTTTTTCCTGGTATCTGCCTATTTCTAAATAATATGCTAGTATTTGTGTGATTTTTCATAAGGGTGATTGATTGGAGAGGCAAAGGACAAAAGTTCCTTTAATGTTAGGAAAGGATACAAGAACATGATTCCATTAGGAAGGATTCCAGAATAGAGGATACAATAGCACTGTGTGGAGGGGCACACTTGGTCTTCAAGTCACTGGGAGAATAGATGACCAAATCTTGTTACTGGGTGATGGTGGAGAGGATTCCCTCTGACCTTCTGAGAACTTTGCTTTTGCAATTCTCTCAGCATTTATACACTCTCTTGATTTTTTTTTTTTAATTGTTGGAGGGTCTCTGATTACTCTTGTCCTTGTTAACCAGGTTCTAGTTACTTGTCAGAAAGCCTCTGCATTCCTGAATGCTTACTGGGAGAATAGGTGAATTGGCGGTTAATGTCTCATAAATACCCATCCACCTAGCCGTCCTAAGCTTAGGGCTTTCTGAGGTCTATCTCTCTAGCTATTTCGATATTATATATAGTCTCTGTTATGATACCTAAGGATTTAGCTCTCTTTCACTCACACCATTTCCTCTTCTTCATCTTCCCCATTTTGTTATATTACATTAAAACAAATATAAAAAATGGTACAAATGAACCTATTTACAAAACAGAAATTGAGTCACAGATGTAGAAAGCAAACTACGGTTACCAAGGGGGAAAGGGATGGGGGGAGGGATAAATTGGGAGATTGGGATTGACATATATACACTACTATATATAAAATAGATAACTAGTAAGAACCTACTGTATAGCACAGGGAACTCTACTCAGTACTCTGTAATGACCTATATTGTAATAGAATCTGAAAAAGAGTGGAGATATATATATATATATATATATATATATATATGTATAACTGACTCACTTTGCTGTACAGCGGAAAATGACACAACATTGTAAATCAACTCTACGCCAATAAAAAAATAATTAATAAAATAAATAAAAATTTAAAAACCAGATCAGTAATCATTGTGAACAGAATTGTAGTCTTTGATTACTTATAAAACTTTTTTTCTTTCAGTGTATCTTGTGTTCATTTGCACTATTTTCTATACACTTATTCAAATTTTCAATAGCCACTCTATTAAGTCTGTAATGTGCCTAATAAGCACTCTCTCCGCTACCCGTTCTCCTCAAAATCAGTAAGTCTATCAACCTCTTTTCCTCTGGTGACCTCCCTTCTTCAGTTCTCCATCTTTGTGCTCCAAACTGAACTGGTTGTGTTGCTAGACTTGTCTTTTCTTTTCTTTTCTTTTCCTTTTAAACAGCAGTCTTCCTTTATCTCATGTCTTCTTTATTGGTTTTCTGTGTGTGTGTGTGTATAGCATATCCATCAGAGAAAGAGTGCATAAGCATATGGTAATTTTTTGAATCTTTGTATATGTCTGATGATCTTTAAAATTTTTTTCCCCTCACGTCTTATTGATTGGTTAGTATAGAGTTTTCTTTGAGAATTTTGAAGGCATGTGCCATTGTCTTCCAGCATCTAATAGAACTCTTTATATTACCAGTTTTTTCTCTATGCAAGCTTTTAGAACTTTTTTTTTTACCTTGGTATTAGTAAATTATCATTATGTAACATTTTGTTCTTGTGTTATGGATGCATTTTTCCCCCTTGTCTGTCTAAGTGTATTAGAGTTGGTTCTGTTTGGTTTTTGAATGTCTTTTCTTTCCTGCTTTATCTTTGTTCCCTGTGGATTGTTCTTTTCTGGTTGTTTATTGTGGCCTTTCTCCTTCATGGTGGAGCCTTTCCTCCAATATTAGGTGATCTTTGGCTGTCTGTTCTTATTTAAGGGTAAGACATTAAAACTTATTCTGTTTATTTGCAAAGGAATAAGAAAAAGTCTGGAAGGATATGTTCTAAACTCCAGCAGTCATGGGAGGGTGGGTTGGCTAAGGTGGGTACTTTTATTTCAAAATTCTATACAATTTAATATTTTTGTAACAATCCTTAATTGCTTTTATGAGTTTTTTTTTTCTTAAAGCTTTAATGAAGTTATCTGTTGCTATGTAATAATAGTTATCTATTGCTATGTAATATATAACCACAAAACTTGGCTGCTTAAAGTAACAAACATTTAGTCTTTCACATGGTTTCTGAGGGTCAAGAATTTGAGAGTGTGGCATCGCTGGGTGGTTCTGGCTTAGGATCTCTGATGAAGTTGTAGTCAGTCTGTTGGCCAGGGTGGCAATCATTTCAAGGCTCAACTGTGGCTTCCAAGCTCATTGATCTGTTGGCTGGCCTCAGTTTCTGAAGTGCTGTTGGAGTGAGGGCCTCAGTCCCTCACTTCATAAATCTCAGAGTGTCCTAAAAACATGGCAGCTGTTTGCCCTATTGCGAGTGACTTGAGAGAGAGTAATAGTGTAATTTTCCCTAGATGGAAGCTGCAGTCTTTTTTTTTTTTTTGCGGTACGCGGGCCTCTCACTGTTGTGGCCTCTCCCGTTGTGGAGCACAGGCTCCGGACGCGCAGGCTCAGTGGCCGTGGCTCACGGGCCCAGCCGCTCCGCGGCATTTGGGATCCTCCCGGACTGGGGCACGAACCCGTGTCCCCTGCATCGGCAGGCGGACTCTCAACCACTGCGCCACCAGGGAAGCCCTGCAGTCTTTTTTATAACCTATTCTTGGAAATAACATGTCATCATTTTTGCCATATGCTTGTTATTGGTCATACAAACCAAACCTGGTATAATGTGGGAAGGCACTACACATGGATTTGAAAAACAGGAGGCAGGGATCCTTGGGGGCCAGAAGGCAGGCTGTGATCGTCAGCCTCCAAGATGGCTCCTGATGATCCCCTCTTCCTGGCATTCTCGTGAGTAGTTCCCTCCCACATTGCACCATGGCTGATCTGTGTAATAGGGCAGAAGTGATGGTATCCTACTTCGGAGATTATGTTGTAAAAGACAGTGTCTTCCATTGTGGCTGCTCTCTTCTTTCTCTCTCTCGGACATTCAGACACCTTGTGAGAGGCTCACATGACTGGAGGTAGAGGCCTCAGGCCTATAGCTATTGAGGAACTGAGACTTGCCAACAACCATGTAAGTGAGCTGAGAAGTGGCTTCTCCATTCTCTGTTGAGCCCTGAGATGATTGCAGCTCTGGCTGACAGCTTGACTACAACCACGTGAGAGACCTTGAGCCAGAAAAACTCAGCTAAGCTACTCCTGGATTCCTGACCCTCAGAAACTGTATGGGATAAAGACTGTTGTTTTAACCTTCTAAGTTTTGGGTGAATTTGTTACATAGCCAAAGAACACTAATAAATAAAGCCAAAAAATTTTTTTTCAGACACACACACACACACACACACACACGCATACCCCACATTCAAAACCTCATTGGCAGGTTGGTATATGTGGGTTTGAAACCACTAGGTGGCGTTTCAGGGGGCTCTGAGGAGCTCCGGTTCCTTATGTCTCAGCGCAGAAAGAATTCAGTGAGAGGCAAAGTGATAGATAAGAAGTGAGTTATTAGAGTAGGCCGCTTGTGAGGCTTACAAGTGGGCAGATGAGAAGGTGCTGCGCCCCAAGAACTTAGTGGGCTACAGTTTTATAATCAAAGGAAAAGTGGGAGGGGGAGAAGACCACCTTCTTCCTCATTCTTGAGTAGACATCACACTTCCATCATCAGTTCCTCCTCTGTGTCGGGCAGGGGAGTTTTCTTGTCCCTACGTGGTCAAACCGGGACTGTCATGGCACTATGGAAAAATTATTCCATGTCTCAGTACAATGAGGGTCTTTCACTTTGAAGTGTCACGTTTTTATAAATTATTGTTTTTTATGTGTACAGAGAGCATGTCCAAGGGGTCATTAACTTACTGAGCTCACTGGGCAGGATGTGGGTCTCATGCCACCATTGTTTTATTGTTTGGGGGCATGTCTCATACTTCTGTTGCATGGTTTTGTTGCTAAGCAAGCCAGCTTGGTTTTGTGGTTAAGCAAACCTGCTTTCTTGAGTGATCAATAACTTATAGGGGTGTCCCATACTTTTTTTTTTTAACTTACAATCCTCTGGTAGGATTAACTTATTTAATTACCTACTTCGTCCCTTTACTCTGTGCCTATCAGGTTGGGCTTGTTTACTGATGGGACTTTATTGTGGCTTGGTTATGCTAAAAACCTATTTTGGGCTTGTTGACTGATGGGACTTTATTGTGGCTTGGTTATGCTAAAAACCTATTCTGAAAGTCTAAAGAGTCTGTTCAGTTTCTTTACAGAAAAGTCTTCCATTTTCCTTTCTGAAGGTTTAAGCTTGGCTGCTTTATTCTGAGTTGTCCAGGGAAAGGGGGCTAGAGATACCATAATTAAGTAGGCAGTTTCACCTGTCTCTCCCTATTCCCCCTGGTTTGCCTGTTGTTCCTTAGTTCTGAGATACTTCTCTTTGGTTTCTTGAGGGAATAAACCTCTAATTTATCTCTAATTTATTTTAGGAATTGTAAGTTGTGATGGTGAGATGGTAGTCCATTCCCTTACTTGTAGCTCCAGGCCTTATCTGTAACCTCTGAGATTTAGGGTTTCTGCAGGTGGACTAAGCTTGCTTATCATAAGTAGTCTCTTTCAATTGCAAATGAGATTTTAGTTTCTTTAGTGCTGCTGAGTTCCTCATCTGCTTTCCTTTTTCTGAAAATTTGTGGAAACCTTTTGACCATTAATGCTTAATTACATTAGTATTCTTTTTTTTTTTAACATTAGTATTCTTTTTGCTCCTGTAGGTGTTTGCCTTTTTTTGTGCCTTTATTATCATTTTAACAGTCTTGGAAGGAAGAGTAGATAATCTTTCTGCCATACATAAGTGGAAGTCCAAGGGCTGTGAGTGTGTGTATTTCACTATTATTATATGTACTATAGCAGGAAATGTATAACCATGGACTCATAGGATTTTTGAGACAAATTGGAATTTGGAGATAATTTAGTCTTCTTTATTCATTTTACAACAGCGGAACAGGCTCAGCAAAGTTAGATGTTTTGCCCTTGATTACAGTTAGCATTGCAAGCCTGAGATGGAATCTGTATCTCCTGACCCTATTTGTTTCTTTTTCTACCATGCTACACTAATTACCTTTATTTTTTAAACAGATGATTAAATTATTAACAGTTTGAACCTATTGTACAAACTAAGAATTAATAACTACATGCCAGATTTTGGGGATTCAAAATGGGTAAGCCTGGTTTCTATGTCAGAGCAGTCTCTGGATAAATAAAAATGATTTTCTTACTTTCCTTTAGTTCATATCTTTTGTTGATTACTGGCTTCATCTTTTGTTTTAACTGTTTAACAATTTGTATATTTATGTGATGATCTTAACTTATGATTTGCCAAACAAGCAGTGTTTTGAATAAAAGAGAGGGTTTTTTCCCTTTAATTTACAATTTCCTTTGACTTTCTTGACTCACGTTACTCTCTTCTGCTTTCTAATTTCTTACTTGAGAGGAAGCTCAATATATATATTTTTTTGTACTAGGTTTACAATTTAGTATAAGCGTTGCATGCAGTGTTTATAAACATTGCTGGGGAGAGAGGCAATTAAGGAAAGTATCTTACTAAATCTTTTCTATATACAGTAAGCTCTTGGTGCAAAGGAACTGCACTATGCTTTTTTCTTACATGACCCTTGGCATGGTGCTGGATACATGTTAGGCACTTGGTGAATAGCGTTTGGCTGAAAAACATTTTTTTATGAAAGGCTTTTTTTGAAGTGGAGTTTTAAGTGTTCAATGTTAAAAGTTAATGAGAGGGCTTCCCTGGTGGCGCAGTGGTTGAGAGTCCGCCTGCCGATGCAGGGGACACGGACGGGTTCGTGCCCCGGTCTGGGAAGTCAGCCATGGCCGCTGAGCCTGCGCGTCCGGAGCCTGTGCTCCGCAACGGGAGAGGCCACAACAGTGAGAGGCCCGTGTACCGCCAAAAAAAAAAAAAAAAAAAAAAAAAAAAGTTAATGAGAGAATTGATATTTTCTTCACATACATTTTTGTGAAGATATATTTTTCACATGCTATGTTTGTCAAGCTTTTCAGAGCAGTTTTTTAAAGAACAAGAACCATCATATTCTAATGGTCTTTGCACACTGGACTGGTATACAACAAAGGGTTGAATCTAAAGAAGGGCCATGGAGAATCCATCTGAAAAACTTTCAAGAGTAAGGAGAAAAAACAAGAGTATAATAATTTTTAACAATTATTATCTGACAATAAAACATTATTCAACATGTATTAGGTACGTTTTTATATGGTATTAGTTTAGTCCTCATGACAACTTTATAAGGTAGTTATCCTCGTAAAGAATAACAGAGCTTAAGTCATTTGTTCATGACCAAAAAGTGTATCAGTCATTGTGCAGTAATTTGAAATACATGCTTGTTTTAATTGTAAAACCTGTATTCTTTATTTTCTACTATCTTACTATGGAAGTATTAATTTGAAAGTGAAAAACTCAATTATATATCCAGATTTTTTGAGTGTAAATTAAGTAGATACATAAAGGCTCATAAACTTAATGAAATTCTATTTTCCTTTTAGTATAGATATAGTGTAGATGAGAAAAATGTGTGTAGTTTGCTCCAAAAATTGTTAACATTTAGTTTTAATTAGTGCATCAGAGTAGATTAATAATTTCTTTGTGAGAGATTGAAAGACTCAACAATTCTCTTTTTGACTGAACTTTCAAAACAGTGCACTTCTTATGTTGGGAGGATGGTATGTTGTCTACAATTGACCTGTTTCCAGAATAGAGCAAGCATTGCCATGATTCAGAAATATCAACTAGATAATTATTTGATATTCAAAAATTAAATTTCTTCTAGAGTATCCTAGTCTTTATTTGAAGATTGTAAAGCTGGTTTTTCCCTTGAATAAGAAAAAATTAGGATCTGAGAAAAGCAGAATTAAGTTAGTTTGGATGTATCCAATTTGCCAAAATATTACAACTGAAAATAAGTAGGACACGTGTGGTAGGAAGTAGGCTATTGAGAATAATCTTTTCCAGCATATTGAAGAGACACAGTGGGTGTGAGGGGAGGAGGAAATATGGAACATATAAATACTTCCAGATGAGTATTGGTGTAATTATGGGGAATAAAGGAAAGGAATGTATTAATAGGGATGGAAAACAAATATGTAAGACAGATTTGCCTTAATTTTTCCTGACACCATATAAATACCACAGAAGTAAGAGGAATGAGAGAATTAATGAAATGGTAATCGGGAAATAAAAGTCATCATTAGAAATAAAAATACTCAGTTTTAAGAAGGGAAGCTAGAGTAGTTCAGGAAATGTGTTTCTCTCACAGACATAAATCCTTAATAATATAATGATATGAACCTTAGGTAAATGTTGATTAATGTAAGCATACATGAAAGATACTACTTAATGTTTACTCCAAAAATACTCAAAGTAAAGTTGATCATAAATTTCAATGCTGATTATTCAATGCCAAAAATTTACAGATGAATTATTTGTATAAGTTAAGATGAATTACTTTGATAAATGATGTATATTAGGTGTGAAGGTGAAACAATATTTGGAGTGTCAAGTGAGACTCCTTATATACAGTTAAAAGCTATCATTGTTTTGTTTAAAACTAATTGTGAGATGCTCTGACACTTTTGTAGTTGTCTCTGTATAGCTATTCTGCAGTATTTTCTTCTACAAGTTATAACATTATGCTTTGTGTATTTAGGTCCTTAATTGATCCTGAATTGATTTTTGTATATGACGTGAGGTAGGGATCCAGTTTTTTTTGTTTTTTGCACCAAAATATTTTATTATTTTACAGATGTAAAGAGGAGAACTCTTTGATTCTATTTTTAAAATAAAGCAAATAATTGCTGGTCACAATAATCCTGAATACTCCTCAACTTACAACACCTTTTTGTTTGGGACTGAATAATAATGTTTCAAGATTCAGTAAAATTATTTGTCTTCATATAAACTAAACTTCTAATGTTGGTCATAACAGGAGTTTGCTACACTCAGAACATGTAGAAAAAAGAAGAGAGAATGAAAAACATGTTACAAAATTTGTCTCTGTTAACATTTGCAGAGAAAAACGAGAACAGACAGAGATTTAGAGAGAGAGAGAGAGAGAGAGAGAGAGAGAAGGAGAGAGGAACCATAATATGAATTACCATCCTCCCACCATCAAAATCTTCAAGGTGATAGGCAAATAAAGACAAACTTAGGACCAGAACTCGCAACAGGATAGACATGTATGTGTATTGGGATCCAGTTTTTAAAAGGTTTTCCTTTTAGGGAATCAGCTATTATATTACTATATTGTGAATAGGCCAACTTCTACCCACTGATCTGCAATGACAATTTTTATTTATCTATAGTTTGGTCTCTGGCTTCTTAACTTTTTTTTTTTTTTCCCTTCTAGTCTGTCTGTCCTTGAACTAATATAGCCCTATTTTTATTTTGTTACTAAAGCTTTACACTAAGTCTTGATGTCTGATGGGCAAGTCCCTACACTTCGTTTTTATTCAGGAATTTTCTTAGCTGTTCTTGGCTCTTTTCTTTTGTCCACAGATTTTAGAATAGCTTGTCAGGTTCTACAAAAATTGTTTCTGGGATTTTGTTTGGAATTACATTACCTTTATAGATGAATTTGGGAAAAATGAGATCTTTAACATATGAGTTTTTCTATCTATACATGTATTTCTCCATTTAGTTTATGTATTCTTTTATATATTTCAATAACACATAGGCTCTAAGTACATTAGATACAGGGTTGCAAAATGAATAGTTTTGATTTTTTTAGACTTACATATCTTATGGAGTGGTCATTGCTAAATTTGTTAGCTTCAAAAATTATAAAAATAAATGATTCTTGGAAAAAATTCAAACCATGTAGAAGAGATTAAAAGTAAAAATGAAATCTGGGGTAACTTACTGTCTCTGCAGCAGCAGTCCACTAGTACTTTCTGCAATGCTGGAAATGTTGTATATCTGTGTTTTCCAATATGGTAACCAGTAGTCACGTTTAGCTTTGAATGTTTGAAGTGTGGTTAGTGCAACTGATGTGTTTTTTTTTTTGGGCTGTGCCGCAAGGCCTGTGGGATCTTAGTTCCCCGACCAGGTATCAAACCCGTGCCCCCTGCAGTGGAAGCACAGAGTCATAACCACTGGACCGCCAGGGAAGTCTGACCACTGATGTATTGAATTTTAAAATTTTATTTTATTTTAATTAATTTAAATTCAAATAGTAATGTGATTAGTGGTTATAGTATTAGACACTGTAGCTTAGGTCTTATTGCAAAATTTAGTTTTCTTCATAAGTGTACATTTTTGTTAGGTTTATTCTAGGTATTTTTAAAATATAGTTGTTGCTATTGTGAGTAGAATTTTTTTTCAACAACTTTTTAAGATTGTTCGTGGTATTTGGAAAGGCTACTGAATTTTGAATATTTCCTTTAGCTTAGTTACCTTTGCCCTTCTTTAAAAGAAAGGTGATCTTCGGCTATTTTGATTTTTGTTTAATGAATTCCAGATTCTTAGAATTTGAAATAAACTGGTATTGAAATTTGAATTTGAAATAAACTCTGAATCTTTATATTATTTCATATTAAGTAATTGGTTTTGAGTTGTTCTGGAGCTTCTTCAAATAAGACCTAAATTATGGATGCTAAATGAACATAGACTCATTTATAAAGATTTCATTTTGCCCCAGATATTGTAAGACGGTATTCCTCGTGGCTTCTCTGATTTTCAGACCTGATTTTTTTTTAAAACAACCTTGGTCTGTCTGTCTTTTTTCTTTTTTAATATTTATTTATTTATTTGGCTGCACTGGGTCATTATTTGCGGCATATGGGATCTTTAGTGGAGACATGTGGGATCTATTTCCCAAACCAGGGATCGAACGCAGGCCCTCTGCATTGGGAGCACAGAGTCTTAGCCACTGGACCACCAGGGAAGTACCTCCAGACCTGACTTTTGAGGAAATATTGAGGAAAATGGTATTCTTAAGGCTTACCTAAGCATGGATTCATTTTTAAGAGTTCATTTGAGCTCAGTATACATTTTTTGGAGCACCTGCTTTGTGTTCAGCATTTTGCCAAATACTGGGACTACAGTGTTAAATAAGTTTCTTGCCTTTAAGCAGCTAGTAGTGTAATTGAGGAGACAAATGTAGAAAGAAATTGATTCATATACTGTGGCATTATAGAATACAGGTTAAGATTGTGCTCTGGAGTGACTTGTAGTTGTGTGACTTTGGTTATATTTCTTAATCTGTGGAAGCTCAGTTTCCTTGTGAATAAAATAGGAATATTATAGTAGGAATATTAAAATAGGAGTATTATAATGTGAGGATTGAATGAGATAATTTATGTATTTGCCATGTGCTAGCTAATATTATTGGCTACTAGACAGCTTGGAATGTCTCACATCTCTGTTACAGACAGTGGAGACAACTTGAGGGGGGTTAATAAGCAGGCGGATGACATGGTCAGATTCACGTTTAGAATGCTGTAAATCACTGTGTCTGCAGTAGGTCAGAGAATTTGAGGAGATAAATTAGAGGAGGCTGTAGTGATAGACGTGTTGAGAGATGGTGACCTAATCATTACAGTTAGGAGAGAATGGTCGGGAGAAAGTTCAATAATACTTCAGTGTTATAAAGGTAAGACTTGATGATTGATTTAATGAAAAGGGCAAAGGAGTCAGGGATGACATTCCAATGTTTAGTTTTGGTAAATGACTAGATGTTGTTATTTATAACTGAGTTAGGGAGTATGGGAGGGGGAGGACATGTTAGAGGGGATGGAGAGATTGAGTTGTTTTGTTCATGCATGAGATGAATGTGTGATATCTAGGTGGGCATATTTAGGAGAGAGTTTGATTTATGTTTCTGGTGGGTAGAGGATTCATGGTGGGAGAGACATGTAATAAACATTATATTTAATTGTAATTTGACATAATGCCATTCAATAAATGTTAGCTATTTTTACCATTATCATCATCATCATTATCACCACCACTGCTGCCACCATTATTAAATAGGTAGTGTTTAAGGCAACCAATAGATAAGCCTTTCTAGAGGAAGGGCATAAAGTAAAAGGAGAAGTGGGATGGAAGATAGAACATGTAATGGATGGGTAGATGAAGAAGTATGGTAGGAGATGGAGAAGAAATGGTGAGCTTGTAGCAGGAGAACTAAGATAAGGTCTCACAAAGAATAGTGACTTTGTATGACAGAGTGGTTAATAATATCAGATGTAACAGATTGGTAACATAAAGCCTACAGGAGTCCACTGGACTTGACAATAGGATGTCAGTGGTGACCTCAGCTAAGTAAATCACAGTGGAGTGACATGTAGGGACAGAATCCAGACTAAAATATACTTAGAAATATATAGGAAGTGTGATACAACGTGGGCTAGTTTTGTTCATGTGGCCCAAGAGCCAAGTGGTGACATCTTACAAGTACCAAATTTAAAAAATTTCCTTTAATGAAAATATGTGGCTGGTTGTTATGAATAATTATCAATGATTTTTTTAAAATACAAAGAGTATAGTTCTATGTGTTTAGGTTTAAATCTAGCTTAATTATTATTTCCTCCAGCTTTCTCTAATTGAGTTTTAATCCTCATCTAGTTGTTTTTTTTTTTTTTTTGCGGTACGCGGTCCTCTCACTGTTGTGATCTCTCCCGTTGCGGAGCACAGGCTCCAGACGCGCAGGCTCAGCGGCCATGGCTCACGGGCCTAGCCACTCCGCGGCAAGTGGGATCTTCCCGGACTGGGGCACGAACCCACGTCCCCCGCATCGGCAGGCGGACTCTCAACCACTGCGCCACCAGGGAAGCCCCCTCATCTAGTTTTTTAATGAGAATTTAAAATATTATTTTCATAAACCTTGTAACTTATTGCTGTTATTTGCATTCAAACCCCATGGTTTACTCTCTTAAAAAATTAATTAATTAGTTAATTAATTTTTGGCTGCCTTGGGTCTTTGTTGCTGCCCGAGGGCGTTCTTTAGTTGCGGTGAGCGGGGTTTACTCTTCATTGCGCGGGCTTCTCATTGCGGTGGCGTCTCTTGTCGCGGAGCATGGGCTCTAGGTGCACAGGCTTCAGTAATTGTGGCTCGCAGGCTCTAGAGCACAGGCTCAGTAGTTGTGGCACACTGGCCTAGTTGCTCCGCGGCATGTGGCATCTTCCCAGACCAGGGCTTGAACCCACGTCCCCTGCATTGGCAAGCAGATTCTTAACCAGTGTGCCATGAGGGAAGCCCACCATGGTTTACTCTTAATCTGTTTCTTTATAAGCCTCTTAAATTTCAGCTTTAGTGAAAGCTGAAAGATTAGTGGATAAACACTTTTGATCTCCTTTTTCTTCCTTTCTGTTTTTTTTGTATTTTTTTAAATTGAAGTATAGTTGATTTATAATGTTGTGTTAATTACTGTTGTACAGTAAAGTGATTCATTTATACATATATATACCTTCCTTTTTTAATATTCTTTTCCATTACGGTTTATCGCAGGATATTGAATATAGTTCTCTGTGCTTTCTAATATATATATATATTTTTTTTAATTTGCTTTTTTTTTGGCTGCATCGCGCATCTTGCAGGATCTTAGTTCCCTGACCACGGATTGAACCTGGCCCCCGGGCAGTGAAAGCACAGAGTCCTAACCACTGGACTGCCAGGGAATTCCCTCTAATATGTTTTTATAAAAAAATATTTATTTATTTTGGCTGCACTGGGTCTTAGTTGCACCATGCGGGATCTTCGTTGCGGCATGTGGGATCTTTAGTTGTGGCATGTGAACTTCTTAGTTGTACCATGCAACCTCTTAGTTGTAGCATGCATGCAGGATCTAGTTCAGGAATCAGACCAGGGCCCCTGCATTGGGAGTGTGGAGTCTTACCCACTGGATCACCAGAGAAGTCCCTCTAATATGTTTGAATCAACTTTTATTTTACAATTGCAAGAGCCATTTAAACATGTTACGTTGTTTAAAATCTCACTATATCCACACTATCTGTATGATTGATTCTGTCAACTTTATAAAACTTAACAGGAACCATTAGGGTTCTTTGGTTTATATGGTAATATTTGTAGATTTCTAGAATTTTACTCATTTAATTCTCACAGGGCAATCTTAGTTGCAAGTATTTATGGAATATTTTATTATCATCCTGCTATATAGCAAGTCTTAGCTTGACATTACTATCTGTGACATTGGTAGGGCATTTCGTTTATGACTGGGCTGTTCTGGACTTCACAGTCTCTTCAAGGACCTTTCTGAGCCTGAAATTCTAAGTTATGCTAATCTTCAGGGAAAGAACACATCTGAATAAATAGTGTCTGTTTCAGTTTCTTACAAAAGGTCCAAACTTTGTTTTATTACTGTTAGTTGTACACTACTGTTGTTCTGGCGTATCTCAATAGTTATCTATAATGTATTAATACATTTTATTTATGTGTTCTGATACTTAATTATAAACCTAAATAATAATACCATTTTCCCATTGCCCATGGTAGGAATGCCATTATTGGATTTTATTCTTTCTTTGCTTTAAGAGTGTCTTCCTTAAATAGCTCAGACAGGATTGAGGGAAGTATTTCTCCTCCTTCTCCTCTCCCCTCCTCCTGTGTCCCTTCTACCCCTCCTTCTCCCTCCCTTCCCACTTCCCTTCTTCCTACTTACTTGTCACCTGTTGCTGTCAATATTTATATAATAAAGTATTTAAATTAAATTTATTTAAATTTTTTTGTACAAGAAAAGTTTTCATGTAATCTTTGGAGGCTTACAAGTTCATTGGTTGAAAAGTTTAAGTGGAAACTGTATCCGGATGAGTATCATAACCACATTCTAAAGTGTTGTATGTAATTGTTTTTAATATAGTTTTTCTAATTTCAAAATAATATCCTTATTATGTACATTTTAAAAACACAAAGAAAAAAATAAAAATCATATGCAATGATATATAATATTTTGATATATATGTTTCCAATTCTTTTTGGGAGTATATTGCAAGCTTTTTCTTTTTTTTTAAAAAAAAGTATTCATTCATTCATTTATTCATTCATTCTGGCCGCGCTGGGTCTTAGTTGTGGCATGCGGGATTTTTTTTTTTATAAATTTGTTTATTTTATTTACTTATTTTTGGCTGCGTTGGGTCTTCGTTGCTGCTCATGGGCTTTCTCTAGTTTCAGTGAGTGGAGGCTACTCTTCATCGGTGCACGGGCTTCTCATTGCAGTGGCTTCTCTTGCTGCGGAGCACGGGCTCTAGGCTGCGGGCTTCAGTAGCTGTGGCACGCAGGCTCAGTAGTTGTGACGCACAGGCTTAGTTGCTCTGTGGCATGTGGGATCTTCCTGGACCAGGAATTGAGCCCGTGTCCCCTGCATTGGCAGGTGGATTCTTAACCACTGTGCCACCAGGGAAGTTCCAGGATTTTTTTTTTTTTCATTTGTGGCATGCGGACTTCTTACTTGCGGCATGCAAACTCTTAGTTGCAGCATGTGTGCAGGATCTAGTTTCCCGACCAGGGATCAAACCTGGGCCCCCTGCCCTGGGAGCACGGAGACTTACCCACTGGACCACTAGGGAAATCCCTCTCCTTTTTTTAAAAAAAAACAATATTGAACCATTTCCCCATGGTTGAACTGTAATTTACTGATGCAGTTGGGTACGTTTTGGATGGTGTAATAGTTTACAGTTTTACTTTTCCATAAATTATGCTCTAGTTGACATCCTTGTATACAACTGTCTGATGTTCCCTTAATGGAAATTTGTAGTTGTGCAGTTGTTTCAAAACAAGTGAAATACTTTAACAACTCCCCTCCCCACCAATCTACTTTTGAGCTAATTTAATTATTCATTTGGTAGAGGTGGAGGCATTCCAAGAAAGGGGGGAGGGGTGAGCCTTTATATCTGTTAAATAATGTGCTGGGCCCTTTTCAAGTATTATCTTTTTTTTTGTTTTTTAAAAATTTGTTTATTTTATTTATCTTTGGCTGTGTTGGGTCTTTTTGCCCGGGGACTTTCTCTAGTTGTGGCGAGTGGGGGCTACTCTTCCTTGCGGTGCGTGGGCTTCTCATTGGAGTGGCTTCTCTTGTTGCGGAGCACAGGCTCTAGGGGTGCAGGCTTCAGTAGTTGTGGCACACGGGCTCATTAGTTGTGGCACATGGGCTTAGTTGCTCCACGGCATGTGGGATCTTCCCAGACCAGGGATCGAACCCGTGTCCCCTGCATTGGCAGGCAGATTCTTAACCACTGCACCACCACCAGGGAAGCCCCCTGAAGTATTATCTTTTTTGATCCACATAGCAACCCTGTCACATAAGTAGTTTTATCCTCTTTAGAGAAATTAAATGGCTTGTCTACTTAATGGCAGAATCAGGACAATGACACAGGTCTTTGACTTTCAATCTAATGTAGTTTCATTGACTCAGAGGCTCTCTTTGTGGAGACTAGAGGCAGGGTAAAGAGGGCCCTTCCCTGTGCTCTCTCCTGCTTCCTCATTTTCTGCTGATTGGTGTGTATTTCTTTTCCTTCTGGTAAATTCAGGTAGAAAAAAGGTTGAGAACTACCACTATACCATTTTGCTGTCTCTGGCTTTTTTAGGGACTATGTTCATGTTTGAATCAAGAAATGGATATAAAAGCAGAACATCTGTTTAATCATGTTTTTAGGAAACAAAACCCAACTAAAAAATAGTCTGTGCTTTGTATTATTCTGGAAAAGACGTAGTAGATAGTTGAAGTATAGCGCTCTACTTTCTACTTCCTACTAAGTTGAATTTTCCTTTTGACGTTTATTAATTTAAAACTGAATACTCAGAGAATAAGTTAATTGTAATAGATTCAAAAGGCTGTGTATCTTTTTTTTCTGCCAACAGCAGTTAGGTTGACAGAACAGCATACATTAAATGAAAATAAGAACTACATATAATTATAGCCCCACATTTAAACAGACATTTAACAAACAAACATTAACATTAAATGTTTCAGTGAGAAATAGCTCCATTTCATTAGTAAGAATTATGGACCTGATGGTGTATTTACTTTTACATTTATAATTCTAATTTATATCTTGCCTACTTCCAAAATAAATTTGAGGCAGTCCTTTTAGTATATAACTGTGTCCTCAAACCTAGCAGTCTGGCTGATTCTGGGTAGTATATGTATAGGTCAGGTTCTTAAGAAGAAGGGTGCAAGAGTCAAGGAAGAGATAAGCAAGATAAAATTGATAAAAAGCAGCAAAGATGAAGAAATGTAAAGGTTATTGAGATCTGATGGAAAATTCCCTGGTTTGGGGCAGGGGAAAATCAGATCAGAGACAGAAATACTATGGGAAGACTGAACATTTTTTTTTTTTTTTTTTTTTGCGGTACACGGGCCTCTCACTGTTGTGACCTCTCCCGTTGCGGAGCACAGGCTCTGGACGCGCAGGCTCAGCGGCCATGGCTCACAGGCCCAGCCGCTCCGCGGCATGTGGGATCTTCCCGGACCGGGGCACGAACCCGTGTCCCCTGCATCGGCAGGCGGACTCTCAACCACTGCGCCACCAGGGAAGCCCAAGACTGAACATTTTGAAGTTTGGGGTTAGACAACTAATTTGCCTGGAGGATAGTGCAAAATGGATCTTGCAAATTTATTGTTGAGGACCTGAAGATGTACTCTGTGAATCTGGCGAGTAGAATTTCCCTTTGGGTGATTTGATCACAATTAGGCTATCCTAGTCTGGTTCTTGCCTATACTATGGATCTTTTTTACGGGCCACCTTCACTATTCCCTTCAAATTCTTGTCCTCAGACTTTAAAAGGGAAGGTTGTTCATGGGGAAGGAGCAAAGAAGAGATGAAATAGGAGAGGAAGAGAAAGTTGGGCAACAGATAAAAGCTGTCCGTTTTTTGACTCTCTTATGAAGGAGACTTATTACTTCCTCTTTTCTTTATTATAATAAGCATTATACATTATACTTAACTTTATTGTAATATTTATCACACTATGAGCAGTTACTTTTATTCTGATTTGTCTACTGAATTGTGAGGTCCTTAAGGGCAAGAAATGTTTGTTCTTTCTCTTTTACTAACCAACTAGAGAAAGAAGGAAGGTAACATTGAGTTCCTATTTTATATGTACCAAGCACTTTGCTAAGACATAGATATCATCAAATCCACTGGTTGAAACTTTTTAGCTTCCATAAAATTTTTTTTTTTTTTTTTTTTTGGCGGTACACGGGCCTCTCACTGTTGTGGCCTCTCCCGTTGCGGAGCACAGGCTCCAGACGCGCAGGCTCAGCGGCCATGGCTCACAGGCCCAGCCGCTCCGCAGCATGTGGGATCTTCCCAGACCGGGGCACGAACCCGTGTCGCCTGCATCGACAGGCGGACTCTCAACCACTGCGCCACCAGGGAAGCCCCATAAAAATGTTTTGATGAACAAGTACTTCCTCACTCATTAAGTTAATATTTATGATTTTTATATTGTAATGTTAAATAAAACTGATAAATCACTCTTAGTGCATGCTAAATACCATTGTGGTTTGATATCCACCATGATTCATTTATAAAAAGACACAAACAGGCTCTTTTTAAACATTTAAAAAATTTATATTCCTTTCTCTGTTTAAATTCGTATCTCTATCACACTTTTCCCCACCAGATTTTATCCTTATGTGGTGTATTTTTATGCATGGATTATGTTTTGCATGTACTGTACTATGCATACATTATGAAGGCAATATATTTTTATGCATGAAAGCCTTTCATGCATATTGATCACCCTATTGTATGTCTCTGCAACATATATATATGTGAAGTCAAGTTTAAAAGAAATTTCCTAGATTTTAAATTGTAATTAGCATATAGTTAGTAAAACAACATAAATGTATTAAAATGTTAAATCATTATTAAACAAGAAAATAAGTTATTGGAAATGCATGTTTGAATGAGATGGATGAAGCTGATCTTCAATGTTTTTCAACTAATTCAACCTTTTGTAGATAAATAATACTCAATGCTGCAATAAGACAATGGTCAGCATCAATTTTATTTCCTCCTTTTTTCTTCAAGAGGTGTAAATCCTGAGCAATTTGTTTACATAATTAATTGAATGGTAATGCACAGTTTTGTTTCAGTAGTTGTCACCCAGTTATTTGAACTCTTCTGTCATCAAATGATTTATCATCAAAATTATTTTTGTTTATCTGTCAGCTGGTAATTTGATTAAGTCCTTCTTCAGTTTCGTTGAAAGCAAAGACTAGAAACCACCTGACTTGCCAGGATCATTAGAGTCATTAGAGACATGCAGTTCTGGGATGTATACCAAAAAAGGCTTTATTAAGTCTTCTTAATATAATTATATTAGGTAGTAATTATATCTATTAGCGTTTTACTTATAGGCATTGTTCAGGAGCTATTGAGAAAAGCTAAATATTGTTAACTTCAGTATACCTATGTCAAAAGGATATGTTTTTGATAAGATGTTTTTATCAGATGACTTAAAGATGTTTTTTTTTTTTTGCCTTAAACATGTTTTAACCAAAGCCATTTATTCAGTTTAAAGCCATTGTCTGCCTTGGAACCTTGCTGGCAAAACTGTTCTTTCATTGTCAAAACAATCAGATTGACTTTCATGATCTAAGAAGTCTGACTTTATTTTTCAGTTCAAATAAATGATTTGATTTGTGTTCCTGTGACAGCCATGTTTGATATTTAATCCTTGGTAGATAAATGGAAGGCAAGGAGACTTGTTTTAAAAGTGTGTTGCTTGGGACTTCCCTGGTGGCACAGTGGTTGAGAGTCCCCCTGCCGATGCAGGGGACGCGGGTTCGTGCCCCGGTCCGGGAAGATCCCGCATGCTTCAGAGCAGCTGGGCCCGTGAGCCATGGCCACTGAGCCTGTGCGTCCGGAGCCTGTGCTCCGCAACGGGAGAGGCCACAACAGTGAGAGGCCCAAGTACCGCAAAAAAAAAAAAAAGTGTGTTGCTTGGAAGAACTGTCTTTCTTGTTCTTTTTAGAAACTCTGAGCTTTGCTTCACAGAACTCTCCCTGAAAGGTAATGTAATCTTTGATGATGAACATAGGCTAGAAATGATGAACTTTTAAAATGAAAATTGTAACCAACTTCTGCCCCATTCTATAATATATCTGAAAATAGAACATCCTATCACAATTACTCATTTTTAATTTCTATCTTCATTCTTTACAGTAATTATAGAACAGGAAGCCCTGTAGTCAGTTTGTAGTAATTTAAGTTAAAGAAGGCTTTGCAGACAAAATATTATGAATCATTCCTTGTTTAATACTTCAGAGATTTTTATATCTAGGCAATGCAGTTTGGTTTCATTCAGGATGGACAAGAGGTATGCCATTCTTTTTATAAAGTGAGTAAAGACTTGTGGAAGGGGAGTCAAGTGAGGAGAATTTGGATGACCTCTCCGTTTAGACCTCTGATCCATTGTCAGGCAGATTAGTTTTAGGAAAGGAATGAATACAAGTGGAAATTGAAGACCTGTCCATTGTTGTTTATCTATTTCAGTGTACTCCTCAGAGAGTCTGTTTACCTTCAGTAGTATAAATATATGATATTGGAAGATCCCTGTTCTAATATTTATGGTAGCCTCTATTTTATAGCCAGGGAAACTTAGACTTAAAGAGGTGAAAGCATTGGCTGTGGTCATTAAGCTAGTAAATGGTTCAGTCAAGAACTCCAAAACTTACTTTTCCTCATATGTCTCACTACCTAGTACATAGTTTGGTACACATAGATGTATGCTATGTATTTAATAAAAGAATAACTTCATATTGTTTTGTGAACTATTAAATACTTAACATTTTAGTAGTCTCTTGAATTTTGAACTGCTGCGTGAAAGTAACAGATGATTCACTGCAGAAGAATATTGAAGATAACTCACTTTTTTTTTTTTTTTTTTTTTTTTTGCATTACGCGGGCCTCTCACTGTTGTGGCCTCTCCCGTTGCGGAGCACAGGCTCCGGACACGCAGGCCCAGCAGCCATGGCTCACGGGCCCAGCCGCTCCGCGGCATGCAGGACCCTCCCAGACCGGGGCACGAACTCGTGTCCCCTGCATCGACAGGCAGACTCTCAACCACTGTGCCACCAGGGAAGCCCGATAACTCATATTTTTAAAGCATGATCAAGTTCATCTCCCTTTAGTTCTTGAGGTGGTGTCTGTGGAAATGACTAATAGACCATCAAAGAACTTAGGCACTTTGGGGGACTTCCCTGGTGGTGCAGTGGGTATCCGTGTTCCCAATGCAGGGGGCCTGGGTTTGATCCTTAGTCAGGGAACTAGATCCCACATGCATGCCTCAACTAAGAAGTCTGCATGCTGCGACTAAAAGATACTGCATGCTGCAATGAAGGTCCCACGCGCCTCAACTAAGACCCGGTGCATCCTAAATAAATAAATAAATACTAAAAAAAAAAAGAACTTAGGCAGTTTTAAATGTTTTATCAATTAAGATAGAGACCTGTTAACAGTGTAGTAGTGTTTATTTGATAGGGGTCAACTGGCTGTATGTTGATATCACAGTCAGATATCCATGAGGCAAACGTATGTTTATATGACCAGTATATTTTTGTTTCTGTGTTAACAGGTATTCTCTTAAACTGAATGACCAAATCTTGGCTGAAGAGAAACACAAGGAACTGTAAGTGCATTAAACCCTAGGTTGTACATAATTTACTCTGTCTATGGAGTAGATACATGTAAACAATCTGATTTTTAAAACTCTGTGTGGTATAAAATATAAAGATGTAATCAATATTATGACCTTAATCCTAGTAGGATTAGGATAATTTATACTACATAAGGTTAACACAGGAAATAATTGTTCCTATGCACACATTAGAATATGGAGTATTGTATCCCATCCTCTAGACTAAGGGCATATTCGGAAATCGGTCGTTTCATCTTCTTTCCCCAGATAAAATGTTAAATTGTCATTGTTAATTTTGGCTCTTGCTCAGTTGACTTCCACCCTTTGCTTAAGGTGGAGAAATATGATTTTGTTCGTTGTCTTATGAAAAAGTAAATGCCTAACTCTGTTTAGCACAAGGTAAAACACTTTAAATATAAATAAAATTTTGTTCCTTTAAAAAATTTTAATGTTTGTAGGATCCTATCTTTCGGGTAGGTTAGCTGTATACATGATTCTGGGATATCTCTGTTGCTATTTTTCTGCCCTGTGGTAGTATCTAAAAAGATTACTACCTCACAGGAACTGTGAGGTTTTTAGTTAAAAATTACAGACTTGGGAGTTTTAAAAATTCATCTCAGGGACTTCCCTGGCGGTCCATTGGTTAAGACTTCGCCTTCCAACGCAGGGGGTGTGGGTTCGATCCTTGGTCAGGGAGCTAAGATCCCACATGCCTCAGGGCTAAAAAACGAAAACATAAAAAACAAAAGCAGTATTGTAACAAATTCATTAAGGACTTAAAAAAAATGGTCCACGTCAAAAAAAAAAGTCTTAAAAAAATTTAATCTCTTTTCAATATCATAGGTTTGTCCAAAGAGGGAAGCTAAAATAAAGTATATGCTTCTGTTTTCTAGTAGGCTACTTTTTTCCTCCATTGTGCAGTAAGAAAGTTCTGATAATTGTAATTATTATTGAAACACCTAATGTCAAATAATAATGTAGAATTAAGTTTGAGGAATTTGAGGCTAACTATGTCACAGGTTGGACCTCACTTATTATTATTATTATTTTTTAATTGAAGTATAGTTGATTTACAGTGTTGTACGGACTGCGCTAATTATTGATGATAGTCAACGTTCTATCTATCCTTTTTATAAATATATGGGTGAATTTTACAAACTTCCTTGGGAGTTTCCTTAATGTTTGACACTCTCTTATGTTAAAGATATTTTAATATCTAACTCAAGTCCCTCATGGTTTAGTTTAAATGTAATCTTCATTTGTACTCAAGTTATGGAGAATAACTTTTTCTGTAGATTGAGTGCTCCAAGACTATTATTTTCTTCTCAAGGTTAAGTAATGATTTTTCTGAGTACTTTTTAAGGTTCTATTTACAAACACTGTCCTGAATGTTTTCCAAATTATTTTCTTTCTTCTGTCTTATAGAAGAGATTATAGTAAGTGTTAATCGTAAAATGGTAGGCTCAATGTGTAAGAAAAGGATTTAAGAGTTCCTAGAGTTGATATATCCCATTGTTACATGCTAGCCTTTCATCAGTATTTTTATATTTATTATGTCTTCATTTGATTATAATCTCCATCGTGGGTTCTCAAATTTATTGTTAAGGAATTTTATATAATTTCTTTCTTTACTGCCTAGTCAGTGAGGGTAGGTGATTGTAACTGTACCATTGGTTGGTTGCTTACTTATAGATTTGGTAACAGAACTTTTTTGTTTTGGAAATTAGGTAGTCAACCTAGAGGTTCCTTTGGCCCTCGGAGACTATGACCAATATTAAAAATACCAGAAAACTGCAATAGTGTGAATATTTTCATATTATTTAATATGTAACACATATGAATGTGTTAATTCATTTATAGTTTCTTTAGCTGTCTGTGATATAGTTCACTCTCATGGATAGACTGATTTTTTTTCTTAGATTTTATTATGGAAAATTTTAAATGTATAGTATATAATTACCCATATATTCGCCACCTAGATTTTATCATTAACATTTTACTCTCTTTTTCACCTTATCCATTCTTTTGTCTATCCATTACTTCATCTGCTTTTTGAGTGCATTTCAAAAGTAAATTGCAGACATCAGTATGTTTCCCCATAAATATTTCAACATGCATACCGTCACCTAGAATTCAATAGTTTAGAATTTTTTGCCTTTACCTGTAAATATTTTCATACAGTGAAATGCACAAATCTTAAGTGTACGTTTGCTGAGTTTTGAAAAGTGCATAAATGTTCGTAACCCAGTTCTCTATCAAGAAATTCCCTTATGCCTCTTTGTAGTCACTCTCTGCTCCTACCCTCCAAGAGGTAAACCTTATTATGATTTTTTTTCTACTATAGATTAAGTTTTTCCTGTTCTGGAATTTCTTATTAATGGAATCATATGTATGTTATGTTTTATATAATACTTCTTTCACTCAGTATAATATTTTTTAGATTCTTTCATGTATTAGTTAATTTTTTTTATTGCTGATTAACATTCCATGATTTATCTGTTTTCTTATTGGTGGACGTCTAGTCTGTTTCCTTTCATTTGGATACTATGAATAAAGTTGCTGTTAATATTTTTGTATAAGTCTTTGTGAACATGTTTTTATTTCTCATGGATAATTACTCAGGAATAGATTTGCTGCTAAGTCACTAGGGTAATAGTATATTTGGTTCTATGAGGAACTACTAGATTTTCTTTTAAAGTGGTACCGTTTTACATTCCTACCAGCAATATATGAGAGTTCTAGTTGCTCTACATCCTCATCAACATTTGGTATTTGTTGGTCTTGCTAATTTTAGCTATTCTGGTGGATATGTAGTGGTATCTCAGACTGGTTTAATTTGCATTTCCATGATGACTAATGATATTGAGTACTTTTTCATTAGCTTATTGGCCATGTATATTTTCTTTGGTGAAGAGTCTGTTCACATCTTTTGCTGATGAAAAAAATTAGATTGTTTTCTCCTTTTATTGATGACTTGTTGGAATTCTTTATATATTCTGGATACCAGTCAATGTCAGATGTATGTTTTACAATTCTTTTCCTCCAATCCCAGGCTTACCATTTTTTCTTAATAGTGCCTTTTGATAAGCAAGTTTTAAATTTTTAGTCTAATTTATCACTTTTTACCTTTATGATTATTACTTTGTTCATCTAAAAAACCTTTGCCCTCAATTTATGAAGATACTCTTATTTATATTTTTCTTTAAAAACTGTATGATTTGAGCTGTTTTGTTTAGGTCTATGATCTATTATGCATTAATATTTGTATATGATGTGAGGTAGATTCCAATGTTCATTCTCCTTTATCTATATGGATATCTAGTTATTTCAGCATTATTTGCTGAATAGACTTTATTTGTCCACTGAATTGTTTTGTTGCCTTTGTTGAAAATAAAATAACTGTCGAAATATGGGTTTATCCTGTTCCCTTGATTTACTTGTCACTCTTTATGCTAGTCACACAGTATAGTAAGTATTGAAGTCAGGTGCTGTAAGTCCTCGCACTTTGTTCTTCATTTACAAGATTGCTTTGGATGTACTAGATCCTTTACATTGCCATATATTTTAGAATCAGTGTATCAGTTTCCTCAGAAAAACCTTTTGGGATTATCATGGGGATGTTGAATCTATTTGAGAGAGAATTGACATCTTAACAGTATTTAGTCTGTCTTTTAATTTCTCTCAGCAGTGCTTTGTAGTTCTCAGTGAAGAAGTTTTGCTTGTCTTTAGGCCACATGAATTTTAATACCAGCCTTGCTTTATGACTATGAATTTCGAAACAAAAGATTGAGGGTTTCAAATTATATTTTCACCTAGAATGTGTTAAATTTGGATAGATGTTTTTTTTTCTCACAGTGCCTGATATGTCTTCTGGATATTCCGTAGCAGACCTTTGGTAGGGCAGTCCTGTCTCGTTAACAGTATTGGTATAAAACATACTAGCTGAGTGTAAATAATAAGTACTTTACCAGAATTTTCTTTCTTTTATGTTAAGCCACTTGGAATATCTTCTGGATTTGATTGTTGTATACTTTTTCTTGTCATTGTCCTTGCAGATTTTATTCCTCTTTGAATATATTACATAGTAATTATTTTATAAGTTAGCATTTATCACTAAAAGTATATTGGAGTTATTATTTTTCTACCATAACTACATATTTAGCTGTGTAGGAAAATTAGTGATGTCCCTAATCTTTGCCAGCTATGGTTAAAATGAATATCATTAGGCCATACCACAGACTGGAAAAGAGAGATAGGTATTTAGCTCAAATCTGTCATAATTCTTAGAGAAACTCTTCAAGGCGTGTAGTGTGATGATAGATTAATAGCTCAAATTTTTAATCTAATGGAAGTGCTCTGGAAAAAAGATTGTATGGCGTTATGACAGGAAAAATACATTTTATTGATTGAAGCAGATTTTCAGGTTAGACCTTTTCTTTTGTCACTATTTAGCACTAAAAAATCACATCTTTTCTAGGTTACTCTTCGCTTTACTTACTTTATTTCAATTAAAAAAAGATGTTGGAAAGGAGTCTAAATCTTATTAGGAGCCAAATGACCTGTGTGCATACTTAATATATACACATTTTATAGAAAATACAAAATTTTCAATTCTCTTAAAAAGCAAGTGCCACACTATTGGATTAATCTTAAATGAGCTATTCTCTTTTTCTAGTGCAATTAACTAAATTAACTCTGTGGAATATTATGCAGTTATTTATTTTATTTTATTTTATTTTATTTAACATCTTTATTGGAGTATATTTGCTTTACAATGGTGTGTTAGTTTCTGCTTTATAACAAAGTGAAACAGCTATACATATACCTATATCCCCATATCTCTTCCCTCTTGCATCTCCCTCCCTCCCACCTTCCCTATCCCACCTTTCTAGGTGGTCACAAAGCACCGAGCTGATCTCCCTGTGCTATGCAGCTGCTTCCCACTAGCTATCGATTTTACATTTGGTAATGTATATATGTCCATGCCACTCTCTCACTGTGTCCCAGCTTACCCTTCCCCCTCCCCATGTCCTCAAGTCCATTCTCTAGTAGGTCTGTGTCTTTATTCCCGTAGTGCCCCTAGATTCTTCATAACCTTTTTTTTTTTAGATTCTATATATGTGTTAGCATACAGTATTTGTTTTTCTCTTTCTATGCAGTTATTAAAATGTTTTTAGGAAAATATTTAATATCGTGATGATTTAAGTAGGTGAAAAAGATTGCTTGTAGATATCATAAAAGAGAATTGTAGTAGAATAGTAGATCTGTGGGTGATTGATAATGGGTGAATTTTAATTTTTTTCTTTGTACTTTTATGTGTGTTTTATTTATTTATTTATTTATTTATGGCTGTGTTGGGTCTTCATTACTGCACACGGGCTTTTTTCTAGTTGTGGCAAGTGGGGGCTACTCTTCGTTGTGGTGTGTGGGCTTCTCACTGCAGTGGCTTCTGTTGTTGTGGAGCATGGGCTCTAGGTGCACGGGCTTCAGTAGTTGTGGCATGCGGGCTCAGTAGTTGTGGCACATGGGTTTAGTTGCTCGGCGGCATGTGGGGTCTTCCCCGACCAGGGCTCAAACCTGTGTCCCCTGCCTTGGCAGGCGGATTCTTAACTACTGTGCCACCAGGGAAGCCCTATGCTGTTCTAGATATGAAGTATATTTTCCCTTTTGTTACTGAATGAATTCTCCTTATTGACTATTTTTTTATGTCAAAATTGAATTATTTTGTTAGAATTCCCCCTTGAATTTAAAAGTTTTATCTTGGAATAAGTATATATAAGTTTTTATTGGTTTAGGATTATGATGAAATGGAAGAAAATAAATGAATTATGTAAGAGGTATGAAGCAGGAGTATTGGAAAGGACACTCTTAGACCTTAATCTTTGGTTCAGTGTAAAAATATTATAATTTCTTAGAGAACAATGCCAATTTCTAAACCAGCAGGGGAGATTTTTAAGTATTTAAGTGGCATGTTTCAGAACATGTTCAGAGCCCTTAGAGAGAATCAGTAACATCTGATATGCTCTTAAATTCATTATTATTGATGGTGTGGCTTAGTAATTCTTTGAAAATATCAAGATTGTCTTGTAAGAGTAGTGTTAGAACTGATTGCCTATAAAGCTGATAGATTTTGTTCATGGCAAATGCCAAAGAGAAAAAAAACGCCTGGGAAGTGAAAAGTCAAAATTGAAATAAAGAACATCTAGGACCAGCAACAAGGTTAAGTGGTTAATATGATTTCAATATTCATAAAAGCTGCAGTATTTTAAATACCATGAACATTTTTATGATCCCTTTCTCAGGGCCCACTTTCTTTTACATATTTTAAATTATAGAATTTAAGATTCTAGAAATGAACCCTAGAACTAATTATTCATATTTTATGATGAATGGGTGAGATCCACATGATAAAGTGACTTGCTATAGGTTACACTGCTCTTTAATGACAGCGCTGGACCAGACTTCAAGTCTTGTGATGCCCATTTAAATGCTTTTGTATCACACCAAGCAGCTCCCTAAAAATACAATAATTTTTTTAAATAAAAAGGATCGATATTCAGTGCAAGTCCCAGTACTAACTGATTATAATGAACCCTATGGCTATATCAAGGCTCTCAATGGCTGATTAATTTTACAGTATTATATTATGCTTTAGAAACCACCTCAGACTCATTCAGTGAGTTGAGGAGAGTCAGGTATACTATGTATACCTGAATTCCAAATGCAAGGCACTTCTCATTCTTCCAAGGAGATGGTATAATACAAAGCTTTTTGGCCAAGTTGACTCTAAAAGCTTTTAGAGAAGTTTCACAACCACATATTATGTGAAATAATTTTAAAATTCTTTTTTCTTTTTTACTTCTCATTTGTTTGAACATTCAGAATTTTCATAATCTTTGTTACCAGTAGAAGAATCTTTTTCTCTAGAACACAGCAATCTTCTTTGATCGAAGTTGTTTGATTCCACGTATGATCCTTTCACTGGACATTTTATCCTAAGCTACAGATGCCTCTTACATGGGAAACATTTTCGTTCTTGTTGTTGTTTGTGAAATATTTTTGTAATTGAGTTTTTAATATATAGTCATGATCTTTGTACGGTAGCTGTTTACTATATTGTTTTTTAAATTGATCTTTAAAAAGCTCTACAATAACATTCACCATTTGTGCTTATGAAGCTGTGCCTCCAGGAATAAGTACTAAATGTGTGTTCAAATTCTTTGCTCTTTGTTTTTTTATACTAATATCATCAGGTGACTTCTGTAAGAATCCCAAACTAGCATTGATTGAATTCATTCCAGGCAACTATTAATGGTTCTAAACTAATCTGTGAGCAGAGGTCACCCCTTTGGTGAACTTTTGACTGTGCTCTCACTTTAGAATTCTAGGATTTCATAGTTTCTTGTTATCTGTTGTTATAACTGGATTATGAAACTTTCGAAAGGTTTGCTTAAATATTGTTTAAAAGAAAATTATTAACTCTGACATAAAGAAGTACTCATTACAAGAAATAATTTTAGTATTAAACTTTGTCATATATTCATGCATATATGATAGATGAATGAAAAATGTATGTTATTAGTGGTAAGACCTTAAAAGCCTCAAAGGATTAATCCTAAATTGCCACCTTCTGTTTTTGAAGAACTGTATGGTGCTCTGGATTCAGCACTAGAAGAAACTGAGTTTATGTATGTTTTGCCACAGATTGTATCCTTGGTATATCAGGTAAGATTCAATTCTGCTATGAGTAATGAGAAATAAGAAACCTATTATAGGGATTAAACCTTACTTACTGCAAGAAAAACTAGGGAAGTAGAGGTCCAGAAAGGATTAGAGAAAAGTCACTAACCAGTCCTGGTGTGTGGATTAATGAATTGGAGCTTTCAAGAAGCAGCTAGGAATGTATAGCTGCTGGAGTAAACTGTGAGGAGAGTTGGTGGATTGTTGGCTCTTTGAAGCTACCACTTCTGTGAGTTTTCAGTGGAGCATTTGGTGATGGGCTTAGGCCTGGTTGGAAAGGTGAGCTGGAGGTGGAGTGGGGATACATAAGGATAAATTGGAATTCCTCCCATACCTTTCTGTCTTCACTACCTCTAGCCAGTAACTACCCTTGGTGTGAAAGGGCCGCTGCTTCACTTGTACCTCCCAAATTGTACACAGCTTTCTCTTGTGGCTAATCCCAACCTAAAACCACATAGGGAAGGAAATTCTGGTGATTGTAGTTTTTAGTTGACACAGTATAAAACTACCATACTTGGGTTAATCACTTAATCTCTTGAATACAACATCGTCATTTGTAAAACAGTGATAATTTCATTTTATCTTGTTAGGTTTAATGAGGATTAGATGAAATTATATATGTGAGAAAGTTTTGATCTACAAGGAATCATAAAGGTTAGTTGTGATGTAGGTTGTTTTGAGTATGATGATGCTTATAAAAACACTGTTTAACTGGCTTCGGCTCTTAGAGAAGCTTAGCTGTCTGTCGCATATCACTGTGGGTTTAGATTAGTGCTTTGCTCTTTCATTATTATCCATTAAGCAAATAGTTTCTTTAATTAGCTACTTCTCTTTTAGTCTATTCCGTAATCCCTCTGAATATAGTTTTTGAGTTTCAGGCATAAAATTGTTCAGAAAAAAATGGTGGTGGTCTTTTTTGCTTTCTACCTCTTTGATTTTTTTAGTGGGGAAGGGTAAGGTGGTTCCTGAAACTTCATCCAGACCTTTTCAGTCCAAGTGTAGTTCATTGATCTTTTGCTGCAAATAATTTACTTGACAGTATTTTACTATGTGGTATCAATAGGGTGAATTTATTCAGGTCAACATGGGTTGAATAGAGTAGAAATTGCTGTGTTGAATTCTTTTTTCTTCTTGGTCTACAACAGACAAGAATATTTTGAGAGTGCAGCTATGACAGATATCTACCTGAAAAACAATGTAAGGGTTATGCCAACATGGTCTATATTCCCTTAAGGATTGAGTCAGACTATTTGGGAATGATATGAATTTAGGAGTTTTGGGGAACTTTAGTATCTGTTAGCAGCTAATCTAGTTCTTGAAAACTACTAACTGTATATAATTAGTATTTTCTCTACTAACTATAATTAATGTTTTCTTTTTGGAAAGTATTGAAAAATTGAATAACACTTAAGAGCAAGGAAAGAGGGCATTACTTTAAGTACTTTTATGCTCTAATTTAATCCTCACAGCAACCCTATGAGGTAGGTATTATAATCATTCCCATTTTACAGGAAACTAAGGCTTGGAGAGACTCTATTACTTTTCTTATAGTAGGAAAGGTAGGTTCCAATTTGATTTCAGATCTTTTTTATTGCTTTTTACTTTGCTTAAGTTCAGTGACTTAGGAAAAAGAATATTCTAAAAAATTCTTTAGAAGAATGATATTATTTAAAACACATTTACTTCACAAACTATTTATGGTGGATGTTATATTTCATTAGTTTAAAATACCATAGTTTGTAGGTAATACTGTGGTTTTTTGGGGTTGGCTGATGGCTAAGGTGTAAAACCTTAGAGGATAATCTGAGCTTATGTTGATGACTAGAAATCCAATATTTCCAACCAAATAGGTCTTCTTCTTGAAGTTCTGTGTATTATAAATTTATTCCTTGTGATGCTAGCTCCCTCTGTAGAACTTCATTAAGATTGCAACTTGGCTTTTTCAATCATTTTGCAAAGTGATTGAAGCATTATCTAGAATAGATTTAAAATTTTTCTTATAAAATTTTACTTTATATTCTAATCACTTCCAAGTGTTTTTTCTTGTGAAGATGTTACCTTTATAAAAATGTCTTACTTTATATATACTAAATTTTAATAGCATATACAAAGGGAAACCATCTTCCCCAAATATTCCTACTACTTTAATGTCTTTTTGTTTGTGAAGGCCAGAGACACTTGTGATTTCTACATCTGTAGGGTCTGTGTTGGGTAAGACCAGAGGAGGTAGAAAAAATCCAATGGAAGATTTGAAAAAAAACTTTTTTGGAAGTGTAACTGGTTGCCATATATCATATTTGAAATGATCTTTTTTAAAGAGTTTTTTCATTGTTAAATTGGATGAGAAAATGGTCATTAAGGGAATTTTTTGGGGGGAGAGGGTCTTGCAGAAAGGAGACAAAATTTCTGCGTGCTAGAAAGATTCATTTATTTTCAAATTGAATTCAACAAAGAAAATCAAAGAAATGCTGGATTTCAATCCTCAGCATTTCTTTTTTTTTTTTGGCCTTAGGTTGTTATGGTTCTAAGATTCTCTGCTTATGGCCATTTTACATGCAGAATTTTTGGTGGTAAAAATTGTGTTTTATCAGCTTAAAGTGAATCCATTTCCCATATACAAAGTATTCATAGGGTATTACTTAATGCTTAATTTATGCCTGAATATTTTTGTTACTGAACTCAGGTTCAGCTACTTGCCACTCAAAAGCCAGTAATTCGAGAGGCAGGTGTCAGTAGAAAGGGAAATTGCTTTAATCAGAGGAGAAGGTGGACTCGTGTCCTGAGACCAACTCCAAAGATTCTGCTCAGCCATGACAGTTTTTAAGGGGAAAAGTGGGGGAAGAATCTCTGAATCATCAAGGCAGGAGGTTGGGTTCTGCATCATTCTCCATTGTGGGCAGGCTGGCTGACTCTTCAGATGTTATCTTACCCGAGTGATCTGCCTGCAGGATTGCTAATGGGGTCTGTTGGAGGTAGAGAGCTAGTCATTCTTTAACTACTAAATACTTCATTCTTACTTCTTTTAATCTTGGAAAAGAATCAACAGGTTAGGCAAGGCATGGTGTGCATTCAGGAGAGCATAAGTCAGGAGTTAGTTTAAATTGCCTAGTGATCTCATTCTTTTTTTTTTTTTTTTTGGCGGTACGCAGGCCTCTCACTGTTGTGGACTTTGTCGTTGCAGAGCACAGGCTCCGGACGCACAGGCTCAGGGGCCATGGCTCACGGGCCCAGCCGCTCCGCAACATGTGGGATCCTCCCAGACCGGGGCATGAACCCGTGTCCCCTGCATCGGCAGGCGGACTCTCAACCACTGCGCCACCAGGGAAGCCCTATTTATTTATTTTTAATTTATTTTTGGCTGTGTTGGGTCTTTGTTGCTGTGTTCAGGCTTTCTCTAGTTGTGGCGAGCTGGGGCTACTCTTCCTTGTGGCGCGTGGGCTTCTCACTGTGGTGGCTTCTCTTGTTGCAGAGCATGGACTCTAGGCACGTGGGTTTCAGTAGTTGCAGTACATGGGCTCAGTAGTTGCGGTGCGTGGGCCCTAGGGCACGCGGGCTTCAGTAGTTGTGGCGCGTGGACTCAGTAGTTGTGGCGCATGGGCTTAGTTGCTCCATGGCATGTGGGATCTTCCTGGACCAGGGATCAAACCTGTGTTCCCTTCATTGGCAGACGGATTCTTAACCACTGCGCCACCAGGGAATTCCCCCGTCCCTCAATACATTTTTAATGAATAAATAACATGCTTTAAATGTCTCCAACTCGGACTTCCCTGGTGGTTCAGTGGTGAAGGGTCTGCCTTGCAGTGTGGGGGACACGGGTTTGATCCCTGGTCAGGGAGCTAGGATCCCACATGCCGCGGGGCAACTCAGCCTGCGCACCACAACGATGGAGCTCCTGCACCTCAGCTAGAGAGCCCACGTGCTGCAAACTGCAGAGCCCATGCGCTCTGGAACCCACACATTACAACTACAGAGCCCACGCGCCCTGGAGCCTGCCCGCCACAACTAGAGAAGAGAAAACCCACAAGCTACAACTAGAGAGAAGTCCACGTGCTGCAATGAAAGATCCCGCGTGCGTCAACAAAGATCCCGCATGCTGCAACTAAGACCTGACACAGCCAAAAATAAATAAAATAAACAAATAAATCTTAAAAAAAAGTCTCCAACTCTATGTATTCTTCTTTTCATAATTCTTGCCCAGAATGTTACAGTAGCACCTTATATAACCACCCTGCCTCTATTCTCACCTATTCTCTTTACTTCACATTCACATTCTTTACTTCACATGGTTGCACTTTTGTTTCTGTCCTATTGATTGTCCACCTTTCTAAGACACTAGTTTGTCCCATCACTTGACCATGTTGTTAAAACACATTAATAGTTCTCCATTGCCTACTGGATGAATTTCAAGTTATTATGCATGACTTGGAAGCAGTTGATGATCTGAAACTGGCTTTCCCCCATTATCGCTATCCCTAGCCAACAGCTTTCTTCCTTAAGCTCCCTTAAGATCTGATTGCTTGTTTTTGTATCTGGGTCTTTGAATGTACAGTTCTACCCTTTCCCAATCTTATCTGCCTGATAACTTCAAAATTCAACTGCTTCTGCCAAAAAGCTCCCTCTTCACCCCTAATAAATTCGCTTTTGTTATTGTACTAAAACTTGTCTGTTGTCCATATTAGACTGAATTTGAGACCTGTGACTATTTCATATCCAGTTCTACTTGTGTGTCATACAGAGGTCTGCTTATTAAATGCTGTAGAATCAAATTAAATGCCTGTGGGTTAAGGAATAAGTATTAGTTGAATTGGAAGTTAATTTTTTTTTTTTTTGGCTGCATGGTGTACAGCCTGTGAGATCTGAGTTCCCTGACTAAGGATGGAACCCATGCCCCCTGCAGTGGGAGCTCAGAGTCTTAACCCCTGGACCGCCAAGGAAGTCCCGGAAGTTAAAGTTTAAGAAAATGATGCTTTAGGAATTTTAGGAAAATGGTATTAGTTTTTAAAGCATAATGTCCAAAATGATGGTACTTTTAATTTTTATTTATAGAAGGATTTTTAGACAACATAAAATGATTCTGATTTCTTTGTATTGAATGTTCTAGGAAAATATAAAAAAAAAAATTGGTCCATAATTTAATCCTTTTAAAAATAGAGTTAATTATCAGAACATTTCTAGAGCATAATTTTATTCCCATGCTGACTTCATCGTTCCACCTTATTTGTTGTCAAATAAGGATGAGAAAGAAAGTGGGGAAGGGGGAAGGTGGAAAGGAAGAGATAGGGAAATGGAAAGGAAGAGAGGAGGAGGGATGGGTGTGTGGAGGTGTGTGTGTGTGTGTGAGAGAGAGAGAGAGAGAGAGAAGTTCATTTTGCCATTCATTGTGCAGACTTTTATTTAATCTGTTTCCTTTTTAATATGAATGCATATCCCTTTCTCCAGAAATTGAGTCATTTGGTGATTCTGCAAATAAATTGACTTGCTTCTTATTTCTTCTTTCCCTTCTTCCTCCTCAGTCTTTGGTTTTAGCTTTTGTCTGGTGTGCTGGTTCAGCCATCAATATTTGTTACTCTAAAGACTTCATCATCTTATGGACATTTTTCACCAAAAATGTTGTTTTTGTAGGCTTCTTGTCATTTTAGTGCAAGGAGCAGAGATGAGCTTTGCTTTAAGTCTTTTGTGTTGAAGTAAAATAATGGTCAGTGTATTTTTAATATGAAAGCTGTATAAATTGAAATGTTCAATTCCTTTACATTAGGAAACAGCAGCATAATTAAAAGGGAGATGAATTGCTCCATCTGCAAGGTGCTCAGGAAGTGGAGAGAAAGATAGCTACATTGTAAGCTCCAGGAGAGAATGGGTTTACCTCTTTGTGTATTTGTCTTTCCTTTCCATTGTATACATAGTGCCTAACTTTGTGTAATGTAGTGTGTGGTTCACCAATAGTTATTGAAAAAATATAATATGTAATTAAAAAAATCATTTTAGATAGAAAGTACATCAAGAAATATGCTACCCTCTTTTGGGCTTTTTAGTATTTTGATCATGCTCTCATTCTCCATTTCACCTTTAAAAGCCTGTAATTAGTGTCCTGATTTTTGCCTTTAGTTTGTTTATATTCCTTTTCATAGTTGTTACTGTTAGCTCATAAAATTATGACCTAATTTATGTTTTCACCATTATGCAGCACAGTTAGTATTCAGAAAGATTTTATTGTTAATCAACCTTGAGATCAGCCTTAACTAATTTCAGTTGATTTGGACACACCTATTTTTTTAAAAAATCAGCCCTGATATAAACACAAACAACAGAGAACACTGTCTTTCCTGAAGATTATGTTCACATTTCATCCTCTTCATTGAGTAGTGTAGATGTATTATTTCAAAAATAAAAATTATTTTTTGTATTAAAAATTGACATTTCTTTTCTTTTTTTTAAACTAAGACCACAAGGTTCTGAGGAGATTTTATCCCGAATGACCTTAGAATAATGGTTAACTTCTTAGTAATTAAAAAACAAAATAATGCTGCAACCTTGATTCAGTTTTCAAGTATACTTTTGCTTGCTAGTCAAGCCATTTTTTATTATTCATTTGTAGTACTTTAAATGAGTCCCTATTGTTGTGCAGGTTTTCCAAAATAGTGTTAATAATGTAAATGCAGAAATTTATTTTAAAACTAAGGTGATACCCACCAGATGGTGCTATTTCGCCTGTTTTGTCTGTGAAAAAAAAAAAGATGAATATAGAACTTTTTAAAAGTGTATGGAATATCTCCTAATATTTTTGGGGACATAGTATTTTGGGGATAGAGGAGTTCAATGGAGAGAAGTATTCAAGTATTATAAACTTACAGAATATAGAATAAATTTACATATATGTTATACTAATATGTTTATCTTAATAAAGGTAGAGACCATTGCTAGAATTAACATGGCTGAGAACTTTTTATTTAGTGTAAAAATATTAAGTAGATACTCTTCTTAAGGTTTACATAATGCAAATGCTATCAACTGTCATAATTCCATAATCATAAAAAATGTAATTATTTCTAAAAGGAGGTATTACCAAAATTTATATTTCAGTTTTCTTTTTATTTTGAAGTAAACAGTATTACTGTCCAGCGGAGTTACATAGTTATTTACAAATAAGAAAACATTTTGATTATTTTTTATGTTCTTGAATATATCCCAGATCAAGGAGAGAAGATTAGGCTTGAATTCATTATTTTTACAAAGGAAAAATAGCTCTTCTAAATTAATTTGTATATTAGGAAGAAGGCAACCACGCGGCACACTAGTCATTTAGATGCTGCAATTGAATGATTGACTATCCATTATAGTTTAATTGGCTAGCTAATATACTTTCCAGTGATGTATGAAAGATTCAGCCAGTGTTTCTAGGATTTTAATATACTTAACTTTTTCTGGTCTTATTATCCCTCTGTATTTGCATCTGGCCATGAGACTGAAGCATAAAGGTGTGTAGGTGCTGTTATAAGTATTTGCCAAAGTCATTGCTGATAATAGCAACAATGATTTTATTTGCATGTGTGAAATTAGAGATTAAACTTGCTTTTATATCTTACATTTGAATTTTTCCCCTGGAAAGGTATGTGTGTTACTTTGTAGGGGAGGAAGATTTTTTTCCTCTACTCTTCTTGGTTATTTTGGCTGGTCTGCTAATTCAGTTGACGAAAGACAGATTAACAGGAGAAAAACAAATTTAATTACGTAGGTATGGGAGCCCCATAAAAATATGAAACCCAAGGGCAAGCGTGGCAGTTGAGGCCTTCCTGAGCTAAGGAATGGGATAGGGGACTGGGGCTTCAAAGGGGAGGAGGGTAATTCACAGAACAATAAGAAGAGCAGATGTTTGGTAATTAGCTGCCGTAGGGATAGGTCTTTCAGATAAACTGTTAATCTCTGGTAGCGCTCTCTCTGAGCCAGGCCCCTTATGCAAAATTTTTTAGGTACTTAAGGGAGAGGTAAAAAGGTCTTCCTGAGTCTTTTGGGCCTTGGTTGTCTTCAGTTCAAAGTAATCCAAATGCCAAAGTGTCACATTTTGGGCAGACTTGTTCTGAACCCCTTCAACTTTGGATTCAGTGAATGGAACTTAACTCTATAGGCTAGGAAATACAGATAGTAGATTTTCTTGTATTTCTAGATTTTGTGAATGAATACTTTAATCATAACTACATTAACATTGTTGACATTCTCATAACAACCTGAAGATTGTGAACCACCATATTGCTTTATCTTAACTTGTTTTATAGCATTTTAAAAAAACTTTGGGTTATAGTTTTTGAGTATACCTCAGATCTCTCTTGCAAGAGTATAAAGTTCTTCCTGCTTTATTTCCCTTACTCCGCTTAGCACAGTGCTTTATATATAGTAGATGATCTGTGTATATTTATTACAAAAAAGAGTTAATTTTTTCATGCCTACTATTAGTAGTAGTATTATAACACAAAGGAAGTTATTTAGATAGCTTTTCCTCCTTGTACTAATTTCCATAGTAACAGAGTATACTATGTTCTATTATTTTTAATCTTAAACATCTTTTCTTATATGACTTTTTATAGTTGGTTTAAAAGGACCATCTCACTGAAATCTCATAAAATCGTACTAGTGATGCGTTCTATCCTGGTGAAGATAAGTGTATTTTCAGTTTTCTTAAAAATAAAAAATCTTGTCATCAGTCTAGTTTCATGTGGATCTTGAGAATTGGAGATGGTCTTGTCCAGTAGTTGGTTCAGGGCCTCTTGCGGGGGTTCCTAAGACCTTTTCAAGGGGGTCCACGAAGGCAGAGCTATTTTCAAAATGATAGTAAGACATTGTTTGCTTTTTCATACTCACTCTATCATGAATGTAAGTAGTTTTCCAGAGGTTACATGACATGCGATATTGATTGAATGCGTAAGCATATGAGAATGTAGCTGTCTTCTATTAAGCCAGACATTAAAGAGAGTTGCAAAAATTATAAAACAATGTAACCCTTGGCACTAAATTTTTTAGTTTGGAAATTTTTTTTTTCTTTTTCCATAAAATGTTACTTGTTTGACATTTAATGCTTCTATTATTAAAAATAATAAATTAGTAAATATTTTAAAATATGTTTTAATTTCTAATATGGTAACCAGGGATAGATAAAAAAGCTCTTTGAAGTATTCAATACTTTTTTTTAAAGTATAAAGAGGTCCTGAGATCAAAGCATATAAGAACTTCTGATCCTAATTCTTTATCTTCATTTCACAGATGAGGGTCCTCAGTGGCCCAGAGAGGTGAAGTGGTTTAATCAAGTATACTCAGCCAGTTTTTGGCTTAGCTGATACTTGTATCACTGACTTCTGACTGCTTTGATTTATGTTATTAGCTGTTTTGATATTTAGGTATTTTCCAACCTAATACCAATTCTGAGTTCCTTAAACTGTTTTTTAGTTTGATATTTTAATTGACTTTATTAAGTGTATGAATAAATTGGGAATATTGACCTGATTTTTCAGCTACAATAAAAAAGTTTTTTAACACATAAAATTTCTAGTATAACCTTGCTATAAAGTATGAACTTCCTAGCAAGGAAAGTGAATTGATAGATGAAAAAGTGTAGCCTTAGTGTCAAAAAAAAAATAAAGTTGAGGGCAAAGAGGTAGCCTCTTGTGTTTTAGAGACTCTTTTACTACTCTTTACTTGTTTTCTTCCCATTCATCCACAATAAAACATTGGTTACAGGCTTCCCTTGACATTTATGGCAGTCCACTCATAGAAGAATGAAGTGTCCTATTCTTAGGTTTCAAAAATTAATAGTATAATAATTCTACATTGCTATTCTGGTGGATATGCATTATTTCTCATGTTGAATTTCATGCTTGGAGGATTGAATTCTAAAACATTCTCCATTTTTTGAAATTGATGAAGGAATTTAAAACCACATCATGAAGATAGATTGAAAACCTGGATAGTTTGAGCTTGAAGAGAGAGAATCAGGAGATCCATATATTAGCCATCTTCATTTGAAGGAATTTCTTTATGCGGAAATAAGATTAGATTTATTGATTTATATGTGAAACCTCAAGGATAGAAGAACCAATGGGTGGGTGACACAGACTGAATCATTTTAGCTCGATAAAGGGAAAGTCTCTAGAAGTAAAGAAATACAAAAATAGAATCAACTTGTATTGGTAATAATTTCGCTGTGTCAGGAGGGGTTAAATTGCAGACCAGATTCCCTGGTAGGAATGTTGGCAAATGAATAAAGGAGTTCTGGTTAATTGGGTTAGATGACCTTTCATAAGATTCTTTCTATTATCTGTTTTGGTATACTTGTTGAAAATAACTTGTTTTAATGATAAGAGTTTCTTTTAAAAAGGTAATTGGTTTAGCAGATATATTCTACTTTTATATTAACTAGTCAATAAACTTTATGGATCTGTGGTCTTGGCATGAGCAGTATAATCGATTCTCCTAGAAGGAGTGTGTGTTTTCTTTGTTCCTTTTATTGCAAGCCATTTGAAGAGATGATGGATTGGTAGCAGAAATTTAGAAGTGAAAGGAATGATAAACATTAGAAAGGAAGATGAAAGCCATTTTGAACATGTACATTGAATTGATGATATTTTGAGATTTATTTTAGTATTTGCTCATTGATCACAAATATTTTCTGCCTTTTGTTACTACTCTTTTCCTGTCTGGTTCTTTTCCAAGTATTCCAACAAAGTAAACTATTCTGTAACTAATATTTTTGTGAAATTCTTTCAGTTGTTGCTGTTTTTACGAGTTGTAGCCTCCTTTATAATATAATCAAATGATGACTGCATTAAAACATTCTTAATTTAACAGAGTATGGGTCAGGGGAGGATCTAGACTAATATTTTTAACTGTTTTTTTCTTGGCATACTAGATGAAAAGACATGTTCATACTATTCCTAGAAGTAAATGGATTATAGCAAAATATTTGGCTTTATTTTCATTTGTGAGTGGGTGTCTGTGTTTTTGTGTCTATGCATGTATCTTTCTCTGTATATCATGTATATTCTTAATACTTCCAAAAATAATTTGAGATCTTATAATGTCTTATTGTACACGTAAACACACACACACACACACACACACAGCGTGATTCATTTTTCATCAGACTTTTATTGAAGGCCTGGCATAGGAGTTAAATTAAATTATTATAGGGTTCAGGTAGGAAATGAATGGGGGAAATGAGCCAAGTTGGAGCAATAGATTTTGATTGATAGGTAGATTACAGCCTCTTCAAAATAAGATTTGTCGCACTGTGGAATCTTGCCCTCTGTTATACAATGTAAATAACATTGTTGTATGTGATATTTAAATAGTTAAGAAATTCTACCAGAACTTAATGAAAGGACTTCTTGGTCAACTTGTCATTAGACAAATTAAGTAATATACCCATTCTTCAAGTATGTTGAGGTTTTAAAAAATTTATTAATTCATGTATTTATTCATTTCATTAACATTTATTAATCTCCTACAATGTGTGAAGCCTACTTTAGACATTGGATACAGTATCAGACAGTAATTTTCCTTCACTCATAGTGTTTATAGTCTAATGGGGAAGACATATTTGAGCATTAAATTTCTTATTCAATAAATATTTCTAGTAAAACATAAAGTACAAAAGCAGAGAACTTGGAGTCTAATGATTTGAGTTCTTTTTTCTTTTTTATGATTTTATTTATTTATTTTTGGCTGCGTTAGGTCTTCATTGCTGCGTGCAAGCTTTCTCTAGTTGTGGCACGCGGGCTTCTCATTGTGGTGGCTTCTACAGGCTCTAGGCGCGCTGGCTTCAGTAGTTGTGGCTCGTGGGCTCTAGAGTGCAGGCTCAGTAGTTGTGGCACACAGGCTTAGTTGCTCCACGGAATGTGGGATCTTCCCGGACCAGGGCTCAAATCTGTGTCCCCTGCATTGGCAGGCGGATTCTTAACCACTGTGCCACCGGGGAAGTCCCTGATTTGAGTTCTTATTCAGCTACTATTTACCTCTTCATCCAGTTAATGCTTTTTATTAAGTGTTTATTATATATACCCAAAATGTGAAAATTAGTAAGATATAATTCTGCCCTGAACAAGTTCGGTGTCTCCAAGATTATAGACAGGTAATAGCTAGTGATAACTTCTGCGATTGAATTATGTATAAAATCCTACAAGAGTAGTACATTCCTCTAGCTATGAGGGACACAAGAACCTATCTCAAAAAGCTGATATTTGAGCTAGGCCTTGAAGGATGAGTAGAAATTATTTGGGAACAGAGGAATCTGTGTGAACAAAGGAGGAGTTACCCTTGTCGACTGAACAACAATAACAAAAAACATCCCACAGTGTGAGGGCAATGAGTTCAGTTTTATTTGGGACTTACTGAGGAGTATAGCACGGGAGACAGCCTCTCAGCTCTGAGGAGCTGCTTCGAAGAGGTAGTGGGGGAGGTCATTACATATGTGATTTGGTCAAGGGGGTATGTGCAACCAAGCACACATCTAAGCAGAAGGTTGCTGCTGGTCACAAGAAGGTTGCTTCTAGTCACAAGGAGCAGATGTCTTCATTAATGATTTAAGTGCTTTTCTAGGTATGAGAATATGCAAGAAATTGGATTCATAAAATTTTCTACTGAAAATATCTAACCAGCTGAAGGTCTGTTCTGCCAGTTTTTCTCAGCACACAGAGTACCTCATTCCTGATCTCCACCATGAAATCCTTTCATGGTGTGTTAAAGTTCTGGGACTACAGTGGCTAGTGACTTTATTCTCTCTCTCCTTTTTTTTAAAATTATATTTTATTTTTGGCTGCGTTGGGTCTTTGTTGCTATGTGCAGGCTTTCTCTAGTTGCGGCGAGTGGGGGCTACCCTTCGTTGTAGTGCGTGGGCTTCTCATTGTGGTGGCTTCTCTTTGCGGAGCACGGGCTCTAGGCACGTGGGCTTCAGTAGTTGCAGCACACATGCTCAGTAGTTGCGGCATGTGGGCCCTAGAGCGTGCGGGCTTCAGTAGTTGTGGCGCGTGGGCTCAGTAGTTGTGGTGCACAGGCTCTAGGGCACACGGGATTCAGTAGTTGTGGCACGCGGGCTCTAGAGGCTACAGGCTCAGTAGTTGGCACACAGGCTTAGTTGCTTCGTGGCATGTGGGGTCTTCCCAGACCAGGGATTGAACCCATGTCCCCTGCACTGGCAGGCGTATTCTTTTTATTTTTTTCTTTTAATTGGAGTAAAATTGCTTTACAATGTTGTGTTAGTTTCTGCTGTACAATGAAGTGAATCAGCTATATGTATACCTATATCCTCTCCCTTTTGGACCTCTCTCCCACCCATCTAGGTCATCACAGAGCACTGAGCTGAGCTCCCTGTGCTATACAGCAGGTACCCACTAGCTGTGTATTTTACACATGGTAGTGTATTTATGTCAAACCTAATCTCCCAATTCGTCCCACCCTCTCCTTCCCCTGTGTCCACATGTCTGTTCTCTACGTCTGCGTCTCTATTCCTACCCTATTTAGGTTCATCTGTACCATTTTTCTAGATTCCACGTATATGTGTTAATATATGATAATTTGTTTTTCTCTTTCTGGCTTACTTCACTCTGTATGAGAGACTGACTCTAGGTCCCTCCACATCTCTGCAAATGACCCAATTTCGTTCCTTTTCATGGATGAGTAATATTCCATTGTATATATGTATCACATCTTCTTTATCCATTCATCTGTTGTTGGACATTTAGCTTGTTTCCATGTCCTGGCTATTGTAAATAGTGGTGCAATGAACATTGAGGTACACATGTCCTTTTGAATTATGGTTTTCTCAGGGTATATGCCTAGTAGTGGGATTGCTGGATCATATGGTAGTTCTATTTTTAGTTTTTTAAGGAGCCTCCGTACTGTTCTCCATAGTAGCTGTATCAATTTACATTCCCACCAGCAGTGCAGAAGCAAGGTTCCCTTTTCTCCATGCCCTCTCCAGCATGTTTTTCTTTTTTTTTTTTTTTTTTTGCGGTATGCGGGCCTCTCACTGTTGTGGCCTCTCCCGTCTTGGAGCACAGGCTCCGGATGCACAGGCTCAGCGGCCATGGCTCACGGGCCTAGCCACTTCGCGGCATGTGGGATCTTCCCGGACCGGGGCATGAACCCGTATCCCCTGTGTCGGCAGGTGGACTCTCAACAGCTGCACCACCAGGGAAGTCCTGTAGATTTTTTGATGATGACCATTCTGACCGATATGAGGTGATACCATGTTGTAGTTTTTTTTTTTTTTTTGCGATACACGGGCCTCTCACTGTTGTGGCCTCTCCCGTTGTGGAGCACAGGCTCCGGATGCGCAGGCTCAGCAGCCATGGCTCACGGGCCCAGCCGCTCCGTGGCATGTGGGATCTTCCCGGACCGGGGCACGAACCCGTGTCCCCTGCATCAGCAGGCGGACTCTCAACCCCTGCACCACCAGGGAAACCCCATGTTGTAGTTTTGATTTGCATTTCTCTAATAGTTAGTGATGTTGAGCATCTTTTCATGTGCCTCTTGGCCATCTGTAGATCTTCTTCAGTGAAATATGTATTTAGGTCTTCTGCCCACTTTTTATTTGGTGTTTTTTTTTTTTTTTGATATTGAGCTCCATGAGCTGTTTGTATATTTTGGAGATTAATCCTTTGTCTGTTGCTTCATTTGAAAATATTTTCTCCCATTCTGAGGGTTGTCTTTTCATCTTGTTTATGGTTTCCTTTGCTGTGCAAAAGCTTTTAAGTTTAATTAGGTCCCATTTGTTTATTTTTGTTTTTATTTTCATTACTCTAGGAGGTGGATCAGAAAAGATCTTGCTGTGGTTTATGTCAAAGCGTGTTTTTCCTATGTTTTTCTCTAAGAGTTTTGTAGTGTCCGGTCTTATATTTAGGTCTTTAATCCATTTGGAGTTAATTTTTGTGTATTGTGTTAGGTTGTGTTCTAATTTCTTTTACATGTAGCTGTCCAGTTTTCCCAGTACCACTTATTGAAGAGGCTGTCTTTTCTCCATTGTATGTTCTTGCCTCCTTTGTCATAAATTAGGTGACAGTATGGGCATGGGTTTATCTCTGGGCTTTCTATCCTGTACCATTGATCTATATTTCTGGTTTTGTGCCAGTACCATACTGTCTTGATTACTGTAGCTTTGTAGTATAGTGTGAAGTCAGGGAGCCTAATTCCTCCAGCTCCATTTTTCTTTCTCAAGATTGCTTTGGCTATTCAGGGTCTTTTGTGTTGCCATACATATTTATTTTATTTATTTATTTTTGGCTGTGTTGAGTCTTCATTGCTGCACATGGGCTTTCTGTACTTGCAGCTAACAGGGGCTACTCTTCATTGCGGTGTGTGGACTTCTCATTGCAGTGGCTTCTCTTGTTGCGGATCACGGGCTCTAGGTGTGCAGGCTTCAGTAGTTGTGGCATGCAGGCTCAGTAGTTGTGGCGCATGGGCTTAGTTGTTCCCCGGCATGTGGGATGTTCCTGGACCAGGGATTCAGCCTGTGTCCTCTGCATTGGCAGGCGGATTCTTAACCACTATGCCACCAAATAAGTCTCTTGTGTTTCCATACAAATTGTAAAATTTTTTGTTCTAATTCTGTGAAGAATGCCATTGGTAGTTTGATAGGGATTGCATTGAATCCGTAGATTGCTTTGGGTAGTATAGTCATTTTCACAATATTGATTCTTCTAATCCAAGAGCATGGTGTATTTCTTCATCTGTTTATGTCATCTTTGATTTATTTCATCAGTGTTTTATAGTTTTCTGAGTATAAGTCTTTTGCCTCCTTAGGTAGGTTTATTCCTAGGTATTTTATTCTTTTCGTTGATATGGTAAATGGGATTGTTTCCTTAATTTCTCTTTCTGGTCTTCCGTTGTTAGTGTATAGGAATACCAGAGATTTCTGTGCATTAATTTTGTTTCCTGCAACCTTAACAAATAAATTGGTTAGTTCTAGTAGTTTTCTGGTGGCATCTTTAGGATTTTCTACATATAGTATCATGTGTCTGCAAACAGTGACAGTTTTACTACTTCTTTTCCAATTTGTATTCCTTTTCCTTTTTTTCTCTGATTGCCGTGGCTAGGACTTCCAAAGATATGTTGGATTGATAGTGGCTGGAATGGACATCTTGTCTTGTTCTTGCTCTTAGAGGAAATGCTTTCACTTTTTCACCATTGAGAATGATGTTTGCTGTGGGTTTGTCATATATGGCCTTTATTATGTTGAGGTAGTTTCCCTCTATGCCCACTTTCTAGAGAGTTTTTATTATAAACGGGTGTTGAATTTTGTCAGAAGCTTTTTCTGCATCTATTGAGATGATCATATGGTTTTTATTCCTTAATTTGTTAATTTGGTGTATCAAATTGATTGTGTATATTGAGGAATCCTTGCATTCCTGGGATAAATCCCACTTGATCATAGTGTATGATCCTTTTAATGTGTTGTTGGATTCTGTTTGCTAGTATTTTGTTGAGGATTTTTGCATCTATATTCATAAGTGATAGTGGTCTGTAATTTTCTTTTTTTGTGATATCTTTGGTTTTGGTATCAAAGTGATGGTGGCTTTGTAGAACGAATTTGGGAGTGTTCCTCCCTCTGCAATTTTTTGGAAGAGTTTGAGAAGGATCCGTGTTAGCTCTTCTCTAAATGTTTGATAGAATTCGCCTGTGAAGCCATCTGGTCCTGGACTTTTGTTTGTTGGAAGATTTTTAATTACGGTTTCAATTTCATTACTTGTGATAGTTCTGTTTATATTTTCTAATTCTTCCTGGTTCAATCTTGGAAAGTTGTACCTTTCCAAGAATTTGTCCATTTCTTCGTGGTTGTCCATTTTATTGGCATATAGTTGGTTGTAGTAGTCTCTTATAATCTTTTGTATTTCTGTGGTGTCTGTTGTGATTTCTCCTTTTTCATTTCTAATTTTATTGATTTGTGTCCTCTCCCTTTTTTTCTTGATGAGTCTGGCTAAAGGTTTATCAATTTTGTTTGTCATTTCAACGAACCAACTTTTAGTTTTATTGATCTTTTCTGTTTTCTTCGTTTCTATTTCATTTATTTCTGCTCTGATCTTTATGATTTCTTTCCTTCTACTGACTTTGTGTTTTCTTTGTTCTTCTTTCTCTCGTTGCTTTAGGTGTAAGGTTAGCTTGTTTGAGATTTTTCTTGTTTCTCGAGGTGAGATTGAATTGCTATAAACTTCCCTCTTAGAACTGCTTTTGCTGCGTCCCATAGGTTTTGGGTTGTTGTGTTTTCGTTGTCATTTGTTTCTATGTATTTTTTTTATTTCTCTGATTTCTTCAGTGATCTCTTGTTTATTTAGTAGTGCTCTGTTTAGCCTCTATGGATTTGTGTTGTTTACAGTTTTTTTCCTGTAATTGATTTCCAGTCTCATTTTGTTGTGGTCCGAAAAGATGCTTGATATGATCTTAGTTTTATTAAATTTTTCAAGGCTTGATTTGTGACCCAAGATGTGATCTATCCTGGAGAATGTTCCCTGCGCACTTCAGAAGAAAGTGTGTTCTGCCACTTTAGGGTGGAATGTCCTATAAATGTTTCTCCTGTTAAATCTGTCCGGTCTGTTGTGTCATTTAAAGCTTGTGTTACCTTATTTATTTTCTTTTTGGATGATCTCTCCATTGGTGTAAGTGTGGTGTTAAAGTTCCCTACTGTTATTGTGTTAATGTCAGTTTCCCCTTTTATGGTTTTTAGCATTTGCCTTTCGTATTCGGGTGCTCGTATGTTGGGTGCATAAATATTTATAATTGTTGTGTCTTCTTCTTGGATTGATCCCTTGATCATTATGTAGTGTCCTTCCTTATCTCTTTTAAGAGGTTTTATTTTAAAGTCTGTTTTATCTGATACGAGTATTGCTACTCCAGCTTTCTTTTGATTTCCATTTGCATGGAATATCTTTTTCCATCCCTTCACTTTCAGTCTGTATGTGTCCCTAGGTCTGAAGTGGGTCTCTTTTAGACAGCATATATATGGGTCTTGTTTTTATATCCATTCAGCCAGTCTATGTCTTTTGGTTGGAGCATTTAGTCCATTTACATTGAAGGTTATTATTGATATGTATGTTCCTTTTACCATTTTCTTAATTGTTTTGGGTTTGTTCTTGTGGGTCTTTTTCTTGTCTTGTTTTCTGCCTAGAGATGTTCCCTTAGCATTTGTTTTAAAGCTGGTTTGGTGGTGCTGAATTCTCTTAGCTTTTGCTTGTCTGTAAAGCTTTTGATTTCTTTGTAGAATCTGAATGAGATCCTTGCTGGGTAGAGTAATCTTGTTTGTAGGTTTTTCTCTTTCATCACTTTAAGTATATCTTGCCACTCCCTTCTGGCCTGCAGAGTTTCTGATGAAAAGTCAGCTGATAACCTTATGGGGATCCCTTTGTATGTTATGTTTTGCTTTTCCCCTTCTGCTTTTAATATTTTTTCTTTGAATTTAATTTTTGTTAGTTTGATTAATATGTGTCTTGGTGTGTTTCTCCTAGGGTTTATCCTGTATGGGACTCTGCGCTTCCTGGACTTGGGTGACTATTTCATTTCCTGTGTTAGGGAAGTTTTCCACTATAATCTCTTCAGATATTTTCTCAGACCTTTCTTTTTCTCTTCTTCTCTGTAACCCCTGTAATTCGAATGTTGGTGCCTTTAGTGTTGTCCCAGAGGTCTCTGAGATTGTCTTCAATTCCTTTCACTCTTTTGATGTTTATTTTCCTCCTTGGCAGTTATTTCCATCATTCTGTCTTGCAGCTCACTTATTCGTTCTTCTGCCTCAGTTATTCTGTTATTGGTTCCTTCTAGTGTATTTTTCATTTCAATATTGTGGTGTTCATCTCTCTTCTTTAGTTCTTCTAGATCTTTGTTAAACATTTCTTGTATTTTCTCAATCCGTTCCTCTATTCTGAGATTCTGGATCATCTTTACTGTCGTTACTCTGAATTCTTTTTCAGGTGAGTTGCCTATTTCCTCTTCGTTTATGTGGTCTTGTAGCTTTTTACCTTGCTCCTTTGTCTGTGACATATTTTTTTGTCATCTCATTTTTTGTTTTTTGATGGGTGGGATTGTGTTGCTGTGTTACTGGTTGTTTGGCCTGAGACTTCCAGCACTGGAGTTTGTAGGTTGTTGGGTAGAGCTGGGTCTTGGTGCTGAGATGAGGACCTCCAGGAGACCTCACTCCGGTGAATATTCCCTGGTTTCTGAGGTTCTCTGTTAGTCTGGTGGTTCAGACTCTGAGCTCTCACTGCAGGAGCTCTGGCCTGACCCCCCGGCTGGTGAAGCAAGATCCCACAAGCCACGTGGGGCAGCAAAAAAAGAAAAAAGAAAAAACAGAGCAGAACAACAACATAGAGTAAAAAATAAAATAAGATTAGAAAACTGATATCTTAAAAAGAATAAAAAATTAAAATATAGATGAAACAACAACTAGAAGGTAAAACAACCACAATAGTAAAAAAAGAGGAGGGGGGAAAAATAGAAGCCAGAAAAGGCCTTGTCTGTAGGGGGCGGGGTGTAGGTAGGGGTGGGATTTAGGTGTTGGGTGGGGCCTATGCTTGGGACCCACAGGGCTGGAAAAGGCCCTGGGGGTGGGGGTGGGAGGTGGGAGGTAGGGCCTAGGAAGCCATAGGGGCCCAGGAGTGCCTGTGGCCTGGAGGGCTGGGGACCAGGTCCAGGACCCCAGCAGGCTCAATGGGCCCAAGTGGGTGGGGTAAACACTAGGTGCGTTCTCACATTCTCCAATCTCATAGGGCCCCTCCCCCAACCCATGCCCCTAGGACCCATGTGGCCGGAGGGGGCCCCCAGAAGGCAGGGCACCAGTCCTGGAAGCCCAGTAGGCTTCCTGGGGCCCGAGTGGGCGGGGGAAACACCCGCAGCATCTCCCCTGATCCTCCGGTCCTGGAGGGTCCACCCCCCACCATCCGCCTCTCCTCTTCTTCCCCCTCCTCCCTCCCTCCCATGCCCCTAGGACCCACGAGTCCGGAGGCGGCCCCGGAGAACAGAGGACTAGGCCCGGGAGCCCAGGAGGTTTCCCAGACACCCTCTGTGCCTCCCCTGATCCTCCGATCCTGGAGCGCCCCCCTCCGTCCGCCTCTCCTCTTTTCCCCCCACTACCCTCTGCCTCCCTCCTGTGCCCCTACAACCAACATGGCCCAGAGGGGGCCTCGGAGGACAGAGCTGGGAGTCCCACAGGCTTCCCGGGCCCGACTGGGCAGGGGAAGTGCTAGGCATGCTCCCCCCTATCCTCTGAGCCCTCAGGGTTCCTCCAGGTGTAGGAACCCCTCCCCCTTCTCAGCCACCCCTCAGTGGTGCCAGTCCTGTCTGTCCTCCACCACTTCTCCCCCCTCACTCCCCCCACATCCTCCCCGGTCGCTTGGGCGTTCCTCTTGTCTCCTTGGGTGTCGAGGTCCCCCACCAGCGTCTGGCAGGTGCCCTAGTTGTGGGGAGACACGCCTGGCAGGCTGATTCTTAGCCACTGTGCCACCAGGGAACTCCTGTGGCTTCGTTCTTTAGAACCAGATGGCAAGTGACATTCTTTAGTTTGCACCCCTATGCCCCAGATAGAGGGATCTACATGAATACACAGAAGCATGAATGAGTGAGGTGTATGTAGCGAATGATGAGGTATTGTTTAGTTTGGTTTTAACACTAGGTATGCTATGGAAGGAGAGGTAAGAGAAGAAGCTAGCTACACATGTAGGTTGGAGCCAAATTATGAGAGAGGTCTTATATACTAGGCTAAGTTTTTGGGTAAAGTTTAGAGGTATGTGGGACCTGTGAAGGCTTTAAAGCAGGCAAACCTGCTTAGTCTGCATTTTACAAAGATAATTGATAGAATACAGGATGAAGTGGAGAGAAGCTGAGGCTGGAGGCGGGTGTACTAGTTTAAAAACTCTTCGTAATAGATATGAATGAGATACTGAGGATCTCTTGCAGGGTAGTAGTAATGACTTCAGAACATAGGGAATGAATTTGAAATACAATTCAGAGGTTGAATTGACAGGATTTAGTGACTGATGAGGAGGAAGAACATCCAGGAAGGTTTTGAATTTTTGTCTTTGGCATCTGTATAGATAAATGATGATCCTATTAAATTTGAGCGTAAAAGCAACTTGATTTGGGGGAAGTAATAAATTGGGTTTTGTAATGTTGAGTTTGGAGGAGTGAACCTAAAAGGAATGCTGTAAGGTATTTAAGTTGTTAAGTGGATGAAATGCCTATTATAGAGAAAGGAGAAGAATTAGGAGAGAGATAGCTAGCTGTTAGGTATGTCATTGAATCTCTTAAATTCTCAGTTGAGCAATTCTCGGTTGTTATTTATAAACTATGGGAAGTGGGATCAGTAATCTTTATGGTTTGGAAATAAGCAATGTTTTACTTATCACAAGTTCTAAATTAGTGGTGCAGAAATCACAATAATTATGTATGTTATAGACTAATAATATTAGTTAAAATTTATGGAGTGAGTTAAAATTGAGTGCTTCCTATGAAGCTTAGCTGAAATGCTAAGTATTTTATGTTCATAATCCTGTTTAATTAAATATTACTACTCTCTGAATTTTCAGAAGAGAGAACAGGAAATAAGTGGCAGGATGGGTATTCAAACCCAGGTTAGTCTAACTTTAAAATCCAGGCTCTTAACCAGTATGCTAATTGCCTGTCTTTTAGAACATGAGAGCTGTAATAGATCTAAAGACATTATCTAGCCATGCCCTATAATCCAGTATATGCCATAGCTAAAATCTGTGACTAATGTCAAGATTAGCTCTCCAATTTACTTAATAAAAAGCTTACCCAGCAGTCACTCATTACTGCTGTTGTGCTTGAGGCAGATCTTTCTTGTGTGTGTGCGTGTGCATGTGTGTGTGTGTGTGTGTTTACCCCTCTACTGTGTGACTTGAGTAAAATCCTTATCAGTCTAGGCCAGTCATGGTTGTCCCATTTTTTTGCGCTAGTAATTAGTTAAGATGTGGGCATGTGACTCATATCTGGCCAGTGAGAAATGAGGGAGGGGAGGTTTGATGAGGGGCTTCTGGGAAAGTTTTTTCCCCCACATATTTCTGGATGTTATCCATCTCTGTGGGTACTTGGAATTGTGGGGGTTATTTTGTAACCATTTGAGGGCTAGTTGAGCGCAGTGGTTGAGAGTTCGCCTGCCAATGCAGGGGACATGGGTTCGTGCCCTGGTCTGGGAAGGTCACACATGCCGCGGAGCAGCTGGGCCCGTGAGCCATGGCCGCTGAGCCTGCGCGTCCGGAGCCTGTGCTCCTAAGCGGGAGAGGCCACAACAGTGAGAGGCCTGCGTACCGCAAAACAAAAACAAAAACAAAAAAACTCCACTGTATGGCAGAGTGAAAAGTTGTAGAGAACCTGGATCCTTAATGATTTTGTTGAGCTGCTAGATTACCCAACCTTAAAGCTACTCTGCGTCAGGACTACTAAGTCTTACATGAAATTCGAGGAAATTTCTTATGCTATGTGAAATAAATAAGGAAATTTACTAGGCCATTTTGAATTGGATTTTTCTTTTTTTTTTTCGTAAGTACCACTGAAGGAAACCCAATTGGAGTCTAAACTATTTACCCTTGATGTGAAGTACAATAGAAAACATTATAAGGCTTGTATTACTATTAAGGTATAATTAAAACAGGAATAATAGTTTTTAGTGTCAGTGTGCCTAATTTAAATGGGGTAGAACCTGGAGATGATTATGTTCTAGAAAATAGGTATTATAGGTTAAAGTAGGAAAGTGTCATTGAGGAAATAAGGTTGCTTTTCTTGACAGTTTCTGTAGTTAAAAGGAATAGAAAATAGGTCTTCAAATTAGCGTAGGGAATAGAGTCGGATTTACTTTGTAGTCAGTTAGCTTAAGTTTCAGGGTTTCTCACTTACACAGGCCTTTCCAAGGCCCTGAGAGGATCCCAAGCAATGTGTTTGCATAGTTTTTTTTGTTTGTTTGGTTTTTGTTCTTTTTTTGGTAAAATTTACAAGTGTTAGATATTTTAACCAGTTAAAACTGTTGTCTCTTTTCACTTTGACTTTCCCTCTATCTAGTACCCTCATTGGAATGGCATTAGAGTGGCCAGAGGCACTTTTGGGATCCAGTTAAGGGGAAGTTTAGTAGCGGACATATTTATATGGAGTATGTGGTTTGCAGTTTTTTCTGTGTATAGTTATTACTAGCCATTCTGGCATAGGTATGACTTATAGGAATATTCTTATTTTCCACTGATACATAGATGCAGGGCCAAGGGTCTTAGAGCAATGAGTACGTTCTTTGTGTCTGGTACCAGAAGTATCTAGGCTAAGGAAAGGAAACATGATTTAAGTAAATGGAGTCAGAAGCTAGTCTGGAAAAAATTTCCAAATCTTAGAAAGATTGAAATATATGAAAGAAACTTTGATAGGGGTTTTCCTAAATCCAACAACATTTCTAAGAATGCACATGACCTTATCTGTAGTAAGTTGTAAAACTGATATAAGCTTTCCTAAATTATTAATTGTAATCATTGATCAAATACGCTAGCAGAAAGAATTCTCTTTCTATTCTCTTGATATTACAAAATTGTTTTATGAAGAGGCAATAGATGTTATATGAAGAGGCAATAGAATATGCAACCAGAAATGTAGGAAATATGATCATTAGAGAGGTTGGTCAGGTAGTTGATAAGAATATGCCATTCTTTCTGAAATTTATGATGTTTGTGGCCTCTGCCGGCTTTTTAAAGTTTGTAATTTGTTGTAATTTATTTTCACATTCTAATTAAATGTTTACTTCATACCAAATTTTGTATTCTTTTCCTTAAAGAGAATTCCCCAAGTTGTAAAAGATTCTGGCCCACAAAACCTGGATCTATTCCTCATAGGAAACAAAAACTAAGATTTCTTTCGTAGAAGTGTTGAAATAGCCAAGTCAAATGACAGTTAAGCGAGTCCCATGTTTCATTATTACGGCAGAATAAGATAGAGGTAAAAAGTTTGAAATGAACACAGAGAATTGGGGGGTTTTAATAGCTGTGGTGGGTTTGAATGATAATAGTTTCCCTTAACATTTTGTCAGATTATTTCCGGTACATGGCTGTGGCAGCCTTGATGATATTTTCTTTTTTTTTTTTTTGATCTTATGAGGTAATTATCTTATTTTGATCATGTCTTATGTTTTTAAGTATAAAGCTAGAGTCTGATTCTTTATTGTTATCCCAAAATACACAGCACATTATCTTGTTCATGGTAAAAATATAATAAATATTTGCTAAATGAATGAGTCTCCATTGTTTTGCTTTCTTAAAAAAAAAAGCAGTCATTTGTAGCTGCTTTAAAGTGACAGATTGTTTTAGCCATCTTAGACTTTATCTCAACCACTAAACTATGCCCTTGACTAAGATGTAAAAAGGAATAGTTTAAGGAGATACTTTCTTCACTAATATTCTTCAGGAATTGGAATGGGAGAGATTTGATGAGCAGAAAGAAGGCCTCTACTTTGTGCCAGCTGTTGAAGACCAGACAGAATCACTCTTTCTTGTATAATAAAGAATTTGTTTGGTTTTTAGTTGCTGGGTCCTGGGTTCCTGGTACTGAGCAACTAAAACCCTTGGAATTTCCCAAGTGATGGAAGTGTCTTTGTTATTCATGAGCTGCTTGGATCACTGTACTATCACTGTCATGCTAATGAGGTGATGCAGGGTGGGCCCCTAGATAGCTTCAGGTGGGGGTACGCTGGTCCCCCAGGAAGACCAGGCCATGTGATTCCAGGGTTGGGACTTTGAACCACCCCACCTCTGGGAAGGGGGCTTGTAGATTGTGTTCAGTCATGTGGCCAGTGATTTAATCATTCACTGTACATGAAATCCCAACTCTGGGCATTGAAGCTCAGTGGGATTTCCTTGTTAGTAAACAAAGTAGGTGCCAGGAATGTGTCCAGCCCTGATTCCACTGGGGGAGAGGGCATGGAAGCTCCCTGTTTGGGATCCTTCCAGACCTTATCTTATATGTCTCTTCATTTAGGAAAACTGTAAGTATGGTGCTTTCCTGAGTTGTGTGAGTCTTTTTGTGAATTATTCAACCTGAGAGGGTAACGGAAACCCCTAAATTTGTAGGCTGTCAGTCAGGAGTGTGCATGGCATCTTATGAGAGGAAATCCTGCTGTGAACAGTGTCCTTTAACTTGTGGGGTCTGCACTAACTCTGGGTGGTTGGTGTCAGAATTGAATTGCAGTACCTAGTTGAAATTGGAGGAGAATACCTCCAGAAAGACAGATTCTAAAATTATGTGCCAAAATACTGAACACAATTTAGGACTTGGTGGTTTGCAGCACCAAAACAAAAAACCTGAACGGACAACTCACATATGAGAAGATGTTCAACCTCATTCATAAGAGATGGAACTTGTTATTTTTTGTTCTATTATGTGTTTCATTTTCAGGAGAATGTTAATCACCAGTTCATACTGTAACAGAGCAGGACACTATGGGGCCTTCCCAGGACAGGCCTTCCCCCAAATCCTCTGCTTTAGCTCCTCTCTAACGTACCTAGATAATAATATTTGAGGCAAATTTCCTGAGCTGTTTTGCAGATGTGAACTGATACCACCACCCCCCCCCCCAAAAAAAAATGGAAGAACTACTTGATGATCATGAGCACATAGCCTCAGGCCTCCTGGAGCCTAAGGATTGATAATGTTAACCCCTGCGACACCACCCTGCTGCCTCACCATCAGCCAATCAGAGAATTGTGCACAACTGATCACATACCCTGCGACACTCCCTCTCCTGGCCTTTAAAAATGCTTTGCCGAAACCCTTTGGGGAGCTCGAGGCTTTTCAGGGCATGAGCCACCTCGTCTCCTTGCATGACCTTGCAATAAACCTTTGTCTGCCCCAAACTCTGACGTTTCAGTCTTTTTGGCCTCACTGTGCGTCAGGCACACGAAATTGTGTTAACAACGTGTTACGTCAGTTAGGGTTGAGTTTGCATATACTCGGAATTCCAAAATCACAGTGACATAAACAAGATAGAACTTCATTTTTCTTTCATGTAAAAGATATCTAGAGGTTAGCTAGTCCAGGTTGGTGTAATAGCTGTACAGTTATCAGGAGCCCAAGCTCCATTTTCTCTGTGCTGGCTTCCATTTTCAGGTTCACTTCATGGTGACTGTTACTTCAAGAGATGTTAAGTCTTGTGCCTGGTCCTGTTGTTAGAGTAGTCTGTAAAAAGACCCAGTCCCTGACCTCCTGGAGTTTATAATGAGTGAAGAAGCAGCTTGTAAAATTGAAGATGTAGTAGTAGTAGGCATCAAATAGTGGCTTCTCTTGGGGAAGGCAGCTAAGGAGAAGGTGATTTCTGAATAGGGTAGATTAGGAGCAAAAGTAGCAATAATTATGATAATATAATCAGAGAACTGTGAGTGAATTTAATTTAAACAAACAACAGTAAGATAATCATATAGTATGCTAAAGGAAATAATAAAGGAGTTTGTATATGATACCAAGCCAGCTTTGAGGAAGGAATGATTATCTTTGTTGGGGTAGGATCAATGATTCAAGATGAACAGGACAGTCTTTCAAATGACTTGAAAACCTCTATCTAGTTTCTTCCTTAGCCTCTTATTTATTCAGGCTTTCATTTTCTGGTTAGCCTCAGGTACACTATTTGCAGTTTCTTTTTTAATACTTTTTTAATAGATTTATTTATTTTTATTTGTTTATGTTTTTGGCTGCGTGGGGTCTTTGTTGCTGCGAGCGGGCTTCCTCTAGTTGCGGCGAGGGGGGGGCTACTCTTCGTTGCGGTGTGCAGGCTTCTCATTGAGGTGGCTTCTCTTGTTGTGGAGCACAGGCTCTAGGCACGCGGGCTTCAGTAGTTGTGACATGCGGGCTCAGTAGTTGTGGCTCGCGCGCTGTAGAGCACAGGCTCAGTAATTGTAGTGCATGGGCTTAGTTGCTCCGCGGCATGTGGGATCTTCCCGGACCAGGGCTCAAACCTGTGTCCCCTGCATTGGCAGGTGGATTCTTAACCTCTGCCCCACCAGGGAAGTCCCTATTTGCAGTTTCTTGATTGTGCCCTGACTTCACTGCTTATATATAATTCTCTGCCTGGAAGTTCTCCCCACAAGGCTAATTTCTGTTTATTCTTGAAAATTCAGAATTCCTTAAAAGGTTACCTGAAAGCCTTTCCCCTGTCTTCCTCCCTCCATCGTGCTAACCTCTCCTGCATTCCCATAGCATGTTATTGCTTTTTTGCATTATATTTAAGCTGTTTTCAGTTTGTTGCTTCCTAAAAATTGTTTATTATTTGAACATAGAAACTATGTTTGAATTATTTCATCTCTACTGGAAATAGTAAAACATTTACATGAAAAAAATTTTTTTAATGTGGTGTACTCACCTGTACATGCTTTCTCACTGTCTCTGTATGTCTAAATATATAAAGAACTACTATAATTTTAAATACCTTAAAGTATAATTTTCTTAAAATATATGGGCCTTTTGGTCACTTTTTTACCACGTAAGTTATATAATTTTATAAAATCTATTTAAATGCATTTGTACTGAACATGTACATAAAAGTTTTGTTGTACATTTGAAAAATACTAGTATAACCAAACTATTAACAGCTTTCTCTGGAGAGTGTGAATACAGTAAACTCTTATTCTATTTCTTATTTTTTAATTATTTTAAATTACAGTTGAAAAATTAGAAAAATTCATTTTTCTTTGGTTACAGATACAAGCATATTGCATGTTCATTGTGAAGGATCAAGATGATTCATAAATATATAGAAAGAAGAAGTTCCCCATAATTCCTTATCCATGAGACAACCAATGCCAATAACTTGGTATATATTTTTCGAACATCTTCCTTAAAGGTATTTGATATAAACAAAATAATAGGTGTAAGTCAGGCAGAGAAAGACAAATACTATGTGCTTTCACTTATATGTGGGATCTAAAACACAAAACAAATGAATAAATATAACAAAACAGAAACAGGCTCACAGATACAGAGAATAAACTGGTGGTTGCCAAAAGTGGAGGGGGGTGAGGGGTTGAGTGAAATAGCTGAAGAGGATCAAGAGGTACATACTACCAGTTATAAAGTAAGTGAGTCACAGGGATGTAATGTACAGCAGAGGGAATATAGTCAATAATATTGTAATAACATTGTATGGTGCATAACTATAAAAATAACAAAGCACTCACACAAAAAGAATATGTATAATGTTGTGAAGCATACTAATGAAACTGTCATGGACCCATCATCCAGTTTAAGAAGTAAAATGTTTTTAATAGCTTTGAGACTGCCTGTGTGCTCCCTGTGGGTCATACTCTCTCAAATCCCCCACAGAGGTAAGCATTCTCCAGAATATAGGGTTTTTTTTGAGGGCGGGGTTTGTTTTTACAGTTCCCTTTCTGTGTAGTTTTATTATCAATGTATATTCCTTAGCAATATGTTCTTTAGTTTTGCTTGTTTTGAAACTGTAAAATTAATACATTTTTGTGTTTCTCTTATTTATCGTTGTTAGTACATATAGCTGAAGTTCATTGATTTTCATTGTTGAGTAACTCGTATTCCATTGCATGAACATATATCACTTTATTTTTCTATTCACTGGTTGATGGACATTTATGTCATTTCCAGTTGTGTGATTATGAACAGTAATTCTGTGAACATTCTTATATGTAACTCCTGTTGTACATATGCAAGAGTTTTATTTAGGGCAGTGCTTATCAAAATACTGTGAACTGCAACTTGGAGCAAGAAACACATTTTACATTTCAGTGCATGCATGCACACACACACCCCTACAATTGGAACTAACTTAACTGCTTACTGTTACTAAATATAATAAAATATAAAAAGTTAATTACAGGGGCTTCCCTGGTGGCGCAGTGGTTGAGAGTCCACCTGCCGATGCAGGGGACACGGGTTCGTGCCCCGGTCCGGGAAGATCCCACATGCTGCGGAGCGGCTGGGCCCGTGAGCCATGGCCGCTGAGCCTGCGCGTCTGGAGCCTGTGCTCCGCAACGGGAGAGGCCACAGCAGTGAGAGGCCTGCGTACCACCAAAAAAAAAAAAAAAAAAAAAAAGAATGACAAATACGATTTAAAAATCTCCAGAACGAGCAATAAAGAAATGAATGTTTAGAAATATTTTGTTTTGGAAATATTTATACAATTTTGGAAGTTTTTATTATTGATATTCTTGCCTATTCATAAATTCATTTCAATTCACTGCATAGAAAAACAGTGTAGTATGTTTAGTTGGTACACTACTAGTTTGAAATCCTTATTCATTCTAGTAGGTTGTTGTCAGTGGTAATATGCTCTTTCTACTTAGAAATTTCTTTTGGGTCCTAATCTAAAATAATTCATTCTGTTCGGGTATCAAATTTAATGAGTGATTCAAGGTTTATTATCCAAATGTTTTTAATAGATCCAAATAGATCCATTTGGATCCATTATCCAAACGTTTTTCTTTAAAGTTTCAAATTTCTCATTCAGAAATTAATCATGAAATGTTTTACACAGAGAAGTAAGAGTTTACAATACAACTATTTAGTTCAAACCTGTCTTCATTAATGTTCTCTTCAGTAAGCTAGGGAACACTGTCTTTTGGTGTCTTTGGCTATGTCTGTTTTATTAAAATATATCATTACTTGTTCCCTACAGTTTGACATTTATTTCTTTAAGAGTGTTGAAAATAATCAAATATGCCTATTTTGTCCCCCAGGTTTTCAGTAATATTTCCCAGAAAAGATTTTTTTTCACTTGAATTAAAAAAAAAAAAGGTATCTTATTCCTGCATTTCATACCATCCCCTCTGCTTAGTATTTTCTTTCTCAACAACCAATAAATGCACTTCAAATGTAATTCTAAGTGGGTATGGTTAGTTCCAATCTCTGAACAAAATATTTTAGAAAGTTAGCTATTCAATTTGCCTCCTTTCATTACATTAACAGCTTTTATTACATTTTACCCATGAGATTTGGTGGAATTTCTGTGCTAAAGCTTTACTACTACATAAAACTGTGATTCCAACCAATTCTTTGTTTTAGTAGCCTCATAATTTTTAAGAATAACTCTGCTCTTTTCCAGACAGATTTGCTGCTCCATCACTTATAATTCCTGTAAATTATTTTTAGTTTAATTGATCAGCAGTGCACTTTATTTAAAAATTTTTTTTTACATTTTCCGTAAAGTTTTATTGGAAATTATTCTAGTAATTGGTCCTAAATATATTGTCTAGTATATCTGTAGTAGACCTTTGATATTCATGAGGGTTATACCCGTTATCTTTATGAAACCCCAGACTACCAAATGTTTCTCTAGCGTATATTATCACCCATAAAATGAAACCAAGTACAACTGAAAAACGTATACGTGACTCTTTTAGGTTCCATTCTATAAATAAGGAACTAACCGTTAATAAAGCTGGTAAGTGTTGCCAAAGCAATTGGATGAATTGTTCTCTTGTTTGCTTTGGACTTTATCACATCAGAGGGCTGAGCCACCTCTGAATGCTACCTTTTTAATAAACCCAGTCATCTGAAAGTTAACATGTCCAAACCTGTTCCTCCCACCGTCTGCCTCACTTTAATAGATAATTCCACAGCAGAAAACTGGAAGCTATCCATGGCACCACCCTCTCTCTCATTCCCCACCTGCAGTCCAACAGCATGTTTTGTATATTTGTTCTTCTTTCAAAACACCCAAGTTCACATACCTCTTTGTATCTCCACCTGCACCACTCCAGCCTCTTCTCTTTCAAGAGCCTCCTGTCTCTTGCTAACACTGCACTTTATAATTCAATAAATATATTTAAGCCAGTTGTATGAGAGGTTAAAATTGCTACAGTACAAAAATCTTACATTAAATGATCTTCCCACATGTATCTGAGATATATTGAACGAATTCTTATCAAGTTGGGTCATGAAATTTATGCCAGACTAAAACTGAGAAGTAAACACTGTTTCTTGATATTTTGCAGTAGTACAGATTTTATGTAGTTTAGTGGTATATCATCACGAAAAGATATAGCTGTTAATTTATCAGCTCTTTCAAAAAAATACATTTTTTGCCTGTACAATGCTAAAAGTAAAAAAATGTTCAGCGGCTGTATGAGTCATTTTCTTTTGCCGTAAGTTAGGCAACTAAATGATGATAATGAGAATGACTAAGAATTGGTCTTAACTGTCTTTTTTCTTTCTCTGAAACTATTTCAGGAATGTAGAGCATGCTATTTTTCCAAGTATCTTTACTTTTAAAGAGTTTAATCTTTTGTTTATAAAATATCATTATACTCTTGGGTTTACCATTTTTATTAATTTATTGATTTTTTTGTACAGTACTTTCAGTATTTACCCTTCTGGGTCCAGCAACTGAATTTGAATATGCCTCTTTATTTTTTACTTCATTTTTTCTTCTAAAAATAAAACAGTCTATTTTAATGTCAGTGTACTTTTTTATTAATTAATTGTTTTGGCTGCGTTGGGTCTTTGTTGCTGAGTGCGGACTTTCTCTAGTTGCGGCAAGCGTGAGCTACTCTTCGTTGCAGTGCATTGCGGTGGCTTCTCTTACTGCGGAGCATGAGCTCTAGGTGCACGGGCTGCAGTAGTTGTGGCGCGCGGGCTCAGTAGTTGTGGCTCACGGGCTTAGTTACACCGCGGCATGTGGGATCTTCCTGGACCTGGTCTCAAACCCGTGTCCCCTGCATTGGCAGGTGGTTTCTTAACCACTGAGCCACCAGGGAAGTCCCAGGGTCAGTGTATTTTTGTTTAAGATGTTTAATGTTAAAATTGTTGTGAACTTGAAAAAAGTTATTATAGAATATACTTCAAAAAAGATTTTTAAGCAAAACATGGTTGATACTTTTGTGGCTGATGGATAATAATTGTTCCCAACTTTTTCATAGCTATAGTGAATTTTGTTAATATTAAATTACACTGTACGATATTAACCCTCATTATAGTGATGATAAAAATGAACTATCAAAAAATTAGATGAGGCATCAGTGAGCAAAATATTGAACAACCTATTTTCGTCTGGTATGTATATTGATTACAACATTTTCACTATATTAATGCCATCCCTAGATCCTCTCACAGCTCTCTCTTGGCATTTAATAGACCTTAGTTGAACAAATAAAAGTGGGGAATAAATGAAGGAAAATGAACTGAATGTCACATAACTTTAAGTTAATTTTTATCAGAATTGCCACTAACAAACTGACTAGCATTTGGTACTAAAAGGAACTAATTGAGCAAACTTAACTTTTGCAGTTATATTTCCATGAACTGTCAGGACAGTTATTCTTCATTTATCAAAACAAAACATCTTTAAGACCATTCATTTGGCACTATAGAATGTTAGTTATTTTTCTAGACATTTATTTGTTTTATTAGTCACCTAATACCAAGTGCAAGGGATTCAGAGGTAAACAAGGCAGTGTCTCCTTTTTGAGGAGCTCCTAGTCTAGTGGGTAGCCAATGAACAGTCACAGTGCAGATGTGGAATTAGTGTTTAAGGGAGTACAAAACTCTGTGGGTGTTGTTATCAGACAGGCAAAGCTTCACAGTGGAGAAGGACTTAGGCTTAGTTGAAAGAAGAGTAAGATTTTTCATCAAGTGGAGGTGGAAGAGATAGCCTTCTGACATAGACAGCATGTGAAAAGGTAGGGAAGCCTGAATGCAACATTTTTATTAGTTGTGTCTCCCTGGAGCATTTTGTAACTTGTATTGAATATTCTGAGATGACAGAAAAGTGGGCAGGGTTCAGTTCATAGAGGGTGATGCTAAGAAAATTAGAGTATTGTAAGCAGGTGATGTGTTCAAATTTTTTTAAAAATAATTAATTTATTTATTTTTGGCTGTGTTGGGTCTTCGTTCCTGCGCGTGGGCTTTCTTTAGTTGCAGTGAGCGGGCTTCTTATTGCGGTGGCTTCTCTTTTTGTGGAGCACGGGCTCTAGGTGTGTGGGCTTCAGTAGTTGTGGCACATGGGCTCAGTAGTTGTGGCTTGTGGGCTCTAGAGCACAGGCTCAGTAGTTGTGGCACATGGGCTTAGTTGCTCCACAGCATGTGGGATCTTCCCTGACCAGGGCTCAAACCCGTGTCCCCTGCATTGGCAGGCAGGGTCTTAATCACTGCGCCACCAGGGAAGCCTGATGTATTCAAATTTGCAGCTTTGAAAGGGTGCTTGATATTATCCTGGTTATACTTTTGACAGTTTGGGCAGGAACTGATTTTTACGATTTGATAGTAAATTAATGCAAAAAGGAATTTGGAATTCTCTTTGTCTTCAGACACCATGAACATTATCTAACCTAACTTTACAAACTACTTAGTGAGTTAGATGTCTTTAAGAAAAAAAAATTTTTTTCTGAAATTTTAAAGATTTAAACCTTTTCAAGATTTATCTTTCTCAGATAATTGGACTAATGAGTTACGAGCAGAAATGCGTTTTTCTGGGCTGGAGCATTTAATTACCAGTGCAGTTCTGTCCAGAGCTCTCTTTCCATCTATCCTGATGACTGGCAGAGTTTGAGATGGTGATTGCTGCATCATCTTGGGTAGTGAGATGAAAAGACATGGAGTGGAGCCTTTAGGAAGACCCATGACCATCTAGTGTAAGTGAGAAAAGGACCTTATCATCTTAAGCCACTGAGATTTTGCAGTTTTTACCTGATAAATGTTACCTGAACCTAGCCTGACCTTTCTCCATTGATGCAACCTGTATATTAAAAATCTTAGCTTATAAATAAAAATATCTTAGAAGGAATCATTGTAATATAAAAATATGTAGAGAAAATTTTCCGATCTGATTTAGAGATATTTAAACCACAATAATTCATGTATGTTGTAATGTAAAAGTTTTCATAATATATGTAGACTATGAGTTATTGCAAGTATCTATAAGAAAAGTCATTTTGAAAGAGATTAAAATGACCTTATCTCTAATTTTTAAGATAAATACAGTAAATGTGATATAAATCCATTACAAAACTGGGTAAAAATTGGAGACAACTGCAGTTTTATAAGTCACTGCATTAATTTTTACACTCGATAATTATTTTCCAGTAAGTATTTACGTAATCAGGAACTTAAGGGGTTCGTATGTACTTTGATATTCAGAGTTCCAAAGTAATCTATAGGTACATTTTAAAATAAGGAGTGTGGTGGTATTAATATTTATTTGAAAACAGGAGTTACTAAAGCAGTTTACACTTCATTGACATCATGTAATCATTTTGGATAATCATCATTATCCAGTATCATTAGTTTAATCATCTATATAGATATAGGTAACTTAATCTTTATATAAGATACTTTTGTGATATTTTGGTTATTATCCTAATAATAAATAATGAGTAACAATTTTACTACAAAATGTACAAACCAATATATGCTTAGGATTGTTACCATTTACTGATAGTAAATTAGATTTCCACACTAAATGATTTCTGCTTATCTAGGCAATACATTTAAACTATAGAAAAAAAATGCAGTGTAACTTGTACTGTAAATAAAATACTAGTAATGAGCATCACAGTGAGAGCTGGTAGTGTATGAATTATTCACTGCAAACTTATTATCTCTATGTCATTAGCATGTAAGATAATGAATCTAATTACCATGGCTTTAAACTCAGAGGAGTTAGCAGTTTATGTGTGGAACTTTCTGGGCTGTAGTCACCCACAAGGGTATTGAGAGAACTACTACTTTTGTGTTTTGTTGCTGAGATACTCTTTCTCCTTACTTGCTTCTTTGTTGGTAAATTAGTTTTCGTTTATTTTTAGGTAAAGATGAGATTTTTCTGTTTGAATACATTTTAAAGGAGTTACGAGAAATACTTAAATAGTTTAATATGGGGTTTTTTTAGTGTAATTTAAGGTAGTAGGTAGACAAAATATTATTGGTTTGCTTTCATTAACCCACATAGGTTACCATCACCTATTATAGTAGATTACCATAAATAGTGTAATTACTTGAAAAATCTAGGCTAAAAGGTTAATAATCAATTTTTTCCTTTTATAGAACTTGGGGTAAAATGCTTTACTTTCAAAGTACTTGGTATTAGCATATACCCCTTTCAAATCTATGATATTGTATCTCCGATCTTAATTTAAGGTTTTGATGAACTTCTTGATTTTATTTTCTTATATTATAGTGTAAATTATCTGTAATAAGACATTTTAATTAAAGTTGGTAAATCTACAACTGCTTCAATTATACAGTAATCAATTATACACTAATTTAATTCTACTTAGCAGGGTACGGCACATCATTAATCGGTTTCAGACTTAATACAACAGATTTAGAAGTAAAAAAAATTTTTTTTTTAATTTATTTATTGGCTGTTTTGGGTCTTCGTTGCTGCGCGCGGGGGCTACTCTTCGTTGCGGTGCGTGGGCTTCTCATTGCAGTGGCTTATCTTTTTGCGGAGCATGGGCTCTAGGCACATGGGCTTCGGTAGTTGTGGCACACGGGCTCAGTAGTTGTGGCTCGCGGGTTTAGTTGCTCCGCAGCATGTGGGATCTTCCTGGACCAGGGCTGGAACCTGTGTCCCCTGCATTGGCAGGCAGATTCATAACCACTGCACCACCAGGGAAGCCCGAAGTAATCAAAATTTGTGAAGTATTTTATTTAGCTGGGAGAAAGTGAAGGATCATAATGTCAAGTAATTCACATATCGATTCTGCTAAACTAAGAGGTTCATCAGTTTAAAAATGAAAGCATGCAGCTGCGATTTATGTTCATTGTTGAGTGCTGTGGGCTGCGAGAGCGATTATATAATATCTTTAGATATTAATAATATAGTAGTTTTGTATTCTACCCTTAAAATTTTTGTTACCAACTTAATTTCTATAGCATGGTTTTATCTCTGTATCTTATATGTATATTATATATATAAATAATATATGAGTATACCTTAATTCATTGCTTTTCAACCTTCTCCTTGTCATGGCCCACACAGAATATTTATTAGTAGTTGGTTTTGAACATGTAAGCATGTGCTAAAGTGTATTTTTTCCAGAATTATGTTAAAGAAATAAGGTGATTAAATATAACTAACTTAAGTCTTTAGCAACGTGATCTTTTGTTATGGTTTTATTCTTATTGAGGTGGTGACTTAAGTGTGCCTCCGAAGTCTTAGGAATGAGTTATGAACTCAGTGTAATAACTTTTCTCAATTAACTGCTCATTGAATTGAATGATTAAGATTAAATTTCATTACTCATTTATTCTCTGCATGTTCATATTATTAGGAATACTCCTTGCCCTGCCCAGCTTTCTTCCCAATAAATTCTTTGTAAGAATATTATAGATGGGGGTTTTCTAGTTTGTGAAGACTGTGTTAAATGCATTCCACTCTTTTGAAAAAGTTATTTTTGGTAACAAGTTTAAGGGAACCCCATGGGCCTTTGATCTATTATATCTCAGGGCCACTTTAAAAAAAACTCCAAGTTAATATATGCACATGGTTAGAACTCAGATAGAACAGATGGTCTTATAATGAAAAACAAGAGAAATCCTACCCCACATTTCCTCTTCTCACTCCCCCAAAGGCAGCTACTTTTAACTCAGTCTGTTTTGAGTGTTTGTTGTGGTTATCTCTACCTATAGTAGAGACTGTATATTATTTCTTGATATTTCTGCTCTTCTATGTTCTTCTGTGATTAGATGAATCTTTGTCTCATACAATCTCTGCCTTTCCTAGTTTTGATCAGTTTCAGTTCTTAAATTGTTTACTTTGTATTTGAAATAATAATAGGAATGTTACATTTCATGTTTTATTAGCTGTTCCCTGCTTTCTTTCTCTCAGCTTCTTTTAATTTTAACATTATCAAAGTTGATAAATCAATATTAAGAATGTTTTTGTATTAAAATAATTCTTGGCCTTCCCTGGTGGCACAGTGGTTAAGAATCCGCCTGCCAATGCAGGGAACACGGGTTCGAACCCTGGTCTGGGAAGATCCCACATGCCACGGAGCAACTAAGTCTGTGCGCCACAACTACTGAGCCTGAACTCTAGAGCCCGTTGAGCCACAACTACTGAGCCCGTGTGCCACAACTACTGAAGCCCGCGTGCCTAGACCCCGTGCTCCGTAACAAGAGAAGCCACTGCAGTGAGAAGCCTGGGCACAGCAACAAAGAGTAGCCCCCGCTCGCCACAACTAGAGAAAGCCTGCTCACAGCAACGAAGACCCAATGCAGCCAAAAAATAAATAAATAAAATTAATTAATTTTTTTTAAAAAAGAAAACTGGATACCCTTAAAAAAAAATAATTCTTGCGTATAGGTAAAAAACTGATTAGTGCCAAAAGGTTTACAATGAAATATAGCAGTTTCCTACCTTCCCCTCAGTTTTCTACAAGCGACTGCTTTTAATGCTATTAATTTCTTCCTTATTATACCACTTTATTTCTAGATAATATGGTTATTCTGCTTTTCTTGATTAACCAATTTTAGATGTAATCTATTGAACTTTTAATGGCAGTTTGTGATTTGGATCATATTATGCACCTACTCCTCCAGTTTAAAAAATATATATAGGGCTTCCCTGGTGGCGCAGTGGATGAGAGTCCGCCTGCTGATGCAGGGGACACGGGTTCGTGCCCTGGTCCAGGAAGATCCCACATGCCACGGAGTGGCTGGACCTGTGAGGCATGGCCGCTGAGCCTGTGCATCCGGAGCCTGTGCTCCACGACGGGAGAGGCCACAGCAATGAGAGGCCTGCATACCGCAAAAAAAAGAAAAAAAGAAAAAAGAAAAAAAAATAATTTTGGTTAAATCTGTGAATAATCTGTAGTTAATATTTACATTATTATGACCTTGTAAGCATTGAATAACTAATGCACTATATTACATCCATTAACTTAAGCAAATGTTTGTGTCCTTTCCACCTCCTGTATGGTTTATTGCCTTGCTTATTCATTTGCTTAGTTTCCTATGGACTTATTTGCTAGTTTTTCCCTCTGTTTCAACAGATCTCTTAGGCACTGCTCAATTTTTTGTGTTTAAGTGTAGTTCTAAAAGCTCAGTTTTTTTTTTCCTCTAGAGCTTTCTCTCCCTCAACCTGATGTTTTGCTTCAATCTTTTTTTCCCAGTTTCCACAGCCCTGATCCTGATCCTCTGACTTTCTTTTGTTGGATAATTTGCTTTTTTGGTTGTTTTCTCTCTTATTAGTTTATTCCCTCATTTTACTGAAGCATATCTTTTGAAGATTCCTAAAGAAAGAATGTGTGGGAAAAATTTTTTTTGACGACTTGGAAGTCTTAAATGTCTTCATTCTTTCTCTACATTAGATTGGTATTTCAACTAGGTATGGAATTGTAGGTTGAAAGCAATTTTTCCTCAGAAATTTGAAGGCCTTGCTTCATTAGTAGCTAGTGTTGCCTGTGAGCTTCTATACATGACCTGCTTTTTCTCTTAGGAAACATTTTGATAGAATCTTTTCTTTCCCTCTGGTATTCTGAAATATCTTTATGTGATTTTTCTTAGGAGCATTTGATGGGCCCTTACTATCCAAAAACTTTAATGTCCTTCCTGCCTTTTTTTTTTTTTTTGGCTGTGCTGCACAGCATGTGGGATTTTAGTTACCCACCCAGGGATTGAACCCACACCCCCTGTATTGAAAGGCAGATTGTCAACCACTGGACCACCAGGGAGGTCTCCTTCCTGCCATTTTTGTTAAACATTTTTGGTAATTTCCTCTCTACCATTTTCTCTGTTTTTTCTCTGTAGAACTGTAAATTATCTTTATTAACCAGTTTTCTATTAATGAACGCTGGGTTTTTTTAGTTTTTCATCACCAAAAGTACATTTATTATCTTCTTGCATGTATTTTTACACAATTGTGTCAGTTTTTAAATAAGATATAACTTAAAAGGATACACGTTCTAACTCTTGAGAGATGCCAAATTGTCTTTCGTAAAAGTTGTATCACTTATGATAGAGTATAATGGTGTTTATTTACACATGCTGCCAATGTGACAGGTGAAAATATGACATTTATCAGTTCTAATAAGCTTTCTTTCCCCTGATTGTTGCTGAGGTTGAGAACATTTTTGTTTTATTGGCCATTTATAATTATATATTTTGCCAATTGTACTCAGTCTGCAGGCAGACCTTTTGGGCCATTTTCTTCTATATTTATAACCTGTTATTGGTATTAGCATTCTAATAGGGGGAAACATCATGAGAGAATCTATTTAAGTGTTAATGGGGCAAGGAAAAGATCTCTTTTCCTTTAGGGTGAGAGTTGCTGGCCTAAACCATCCATTCCAAGCCTTTCTCCTGGCTTTGTCATTTTTCAGACAGAGGGATTGTTCCCAAGTTTAAATGTACCAGCAAAACGGAGCACTGACAGAAGACCTGGCTGTAAAACACGAGATTTTAACCTTAAAATCGGGATTGGGCTTTCACCCTGTTTATCAGTGCTTCCTCTGAGAGGTGGAGGGGTGGGGGGCAGAAGGCAGTGAGAAGGAGAAGTTTTGAGATTCTCCTACTCATATTCTGGTGTGAAGCTCCAACACGTAGAATTACTTTTTCAAACATGTTTATTTTCAGTTTTTCGTATTATTTTGTCCTACCAAGTCATGAAGCATAACAAACCAACATGGAACACATTTGATACTGATCATAGATAGTTTCATTCATTGATTATTCATTTATTCATTCAGTCACTTACAGTAACACTATACTTGATCTCATGGAACATACAGTCCTAGGGATTGGTAGGAGTCTAATTGATAAAACATGTAGTTTGTGCTTCTTGACAATAGAAGGATTGAATAATTCAGGAAAACTTGAATCGGACACAGACTTGCTTTAAAGTGGAATGCCATATTTGCTTGTTTGTATTTTCATAAATACATTTCTTAGGTTTTGATTTTTAAAGCTAGGAGAGAGCAGAGTGTCTTGGTAGAAAGACCTAATATGTGATCCTTATGAGTTTCTCTGTTGTTGCCAAACATAAAACATTTAATAAGGCATTCAACAAAGTAGATTAAGTGTTATTCAAAACATAGCTTATAGTTGACCTAATGGCTAAATGGCCTGGTTTATGAATCTATGAATTATTCCAAGGGTAATTCTTATGTAACAAAGTTTTTTGTTTTGTTTTGTTTTCATGCTGAAATACTTGATTTCTGCAAATACTACACAGGGAATTGAATAAGAAGTCAAAAAGTCATAAGAAAAAGAGAAACCTTGCCTTTTTAGTGCTTTAGCTAGGACATAGAGAACATTTTTAGTAACAGGCTACGCTTCATCGTGAAAATACAGTTGGGTGTTTTAGGCCTTCACAAATTTGATTTCATTGTGTTTAGTGATGAATGTTAGTAAGCTGAATGAGATGGGAAGAAATTAAACAGGAACTCTCAGACTGTCATGTGGTTGTGTTCTACAGTTGGTAGCATGGATTTTCTTGCTTTTAGATTTTCCTTATGAAATATTTTTAGTGTATAGAAGAATTTAACAATACTGAAACATGCACCCATGTACCCAATATCATAACACTGTGCTATTTTTGTTGACGGTTTGAGTGTGGCAGCGAGGGGGAACAAAACAGATACAGATACAGTTAGGACTTTGTATATACCAGTCTGCAATCCCTTTCTCCTTCTTATCCCAGGTCACTGGTATTTTTAGCTGTTTTACATGTTTTTTGTTGTAATACATTTCTTAATGCTTAAAGTGAATATATATGTATTCATAAACAATATCAGGGGTTGATTTGAAGGTTCTAAAACATTATGTAAATACTATTTTACTGTGTCTGTCCTTCATGGGTTTTTTTTGTGCAGTATTATATTTTGAGATTTATATATGTTAAAATATTATTTGTATGTTGTATAGTATATTTTATGAATATATATGTTATAAAATATTTATTTTCTATATAGTACTGTATGAATGTGTCACAATTTATACTCTGGTTGAGGACTTTAAAAGTTTTTCAGTTTTAGAAACTTCACTGCATTTAAGGTTCTTATATTTACTTATGTATGCGTATGTGAATGATTCTCTAGGACTGTACTGTCCACAACAGTAGCTACTAGTCACATGTGGATATTTAAATTTAAATTAATTAAAATTTAATAAAATTAAGTTCCTCAGTTGCACTAGACACATTTCAAAGTGCTCAGAAGCCATATGTAGCTAGCAGCTAATGTACTGGGTATTGTAGATAACAGAATATTTCCATTTTTCCAGAAAGCTCTGTAGGACAGTGCTGCCACAGATTTATACCTGTGTGTAAAATTGTTGGTTGTGCACATCTTGCACTTTACTACATAATGCTGAATTGTTCTTGCCAACAGCCTCTGAGCATTCCCTTTCTGAACTGTCATGCGAAGAATTGCTCTCAATAGAAATTTTAATTTATTTTTATTTCGATAGGTGTGAAATGTGTCTCATTGTGGTTTTCACATGCACTTTAAAAATGTCTGGTGAGGTTGAGCATATTTTCCTACATGTATATTTGCCTAAAGATTCCTGTTTTGTGATTGCCTCTTAGTGTCCTTTGCTCACTTTCTTTTTTCTGCTGTAATATTTAAAATTACTAATTTTTATATTTTTGTATTTTATGGATGCTCATTCTTTGATTGTATTTGTTACATATATCTATCTGTGCCCTGTGTGTGACTTGTCTTTGTGATATCTTTTGTTTCATGTAAGTTTTATAATTTGATGTAACTAAATTTACCAGTCTTTTTCTTTTATGCTTTACGTTCTTATGCTTTGTTTAAGAAATTCCTTCCTACTTCCAGGTCAAAGAATTTCCGATATATGCTCTACAGAGTTTGATCTTTCATCCATCTGAATATAATTTTCGTGTATGGTGTAAGGTAGAGTTTGAGACTGAATTTCTTTGTATATGTATAACCATTTATTCTGGCATAATTTTTTGAACAGTCCACTGTCATATACTGAGTTTATAAATATGTGTGAGTCTGTTTCTGGGTTTTAATCTGTTTCATTTGTCCACTTATCCCTATACCAATATTTCATTTTAATTTTCTTAAAAGAACAATAGTGGTTAAGTCTAACTCCTCCAGATCCCAGAGTTGATTTAACTGATGTTAAGATGGAGGATTATAATTCATAATACAAAATATTAGAAAATGATATTAGTATAACCAACAGAAGTGAACAAAAACTTGTGATGGTATTTGAGGAAAGCTTTGGCTTAATTTTTGAGGATTGGGAAAATAAAGGATAACATTTTGAAAGTCAGAACTTCTAGACTTTAAAGCGGTAGATTAAATTTTTTAAAATCTAATTTTCACTTTTAGTGCCTTTTGTTTTCTTCTGATACACAGATGAATCACTTGTTACCAGTTTTATAAATGGAGTTTGTGGTTTGGTCATAGTATGAAAAGGAGAATTAACAAAAAGCAACATGGGTCTTAGGAGTAGTAATTAAGCAAATGGGTTTTGGAGTCTTACTGTCTGTCCAGTGATTTGTGATCTTGGGCATGTGAATGGGATACTCAGAGTAGTGACTTTACAGAGTACTTGTGATGATGACCTACATTAAACACCAAGTGCCTGGCAAAGGTAATGGGCATTCTAAACAGTTGTTCCTAAAGTAACTGGACCATTATTGAGAGAAGGATGAGGGGAGGCTTAGGATAACATGTATGTACATATGAATAATAAAGCAATGGACTTTGGAATAGTTATTAAATACAGAACAACAATAGGAGACTAGCCTTTGCTTTAGCTGCAAAGGGAAGTAGAAGACAGTGAGTCTCAGATGGTGACCAGTGCAGGACACTAGGTGGTGCCATTAGTCTAGACTGCTTATTTGATCTCTCTGGAGGCTGAATAGCCTCAGAGTAGAAAGATAGAAAGGCAGTCACAAATTAGTCAGGAATTGCTTGTATATTAAAGTGTGAATTGTTTTATTGAGTATATTTCAAAGTAATATGATAGTTCTTGATATTTTCTCCTCCAGTGATCATATTGAAAAAGTTTGTTTTAAAGCAGTTTGTTACTTTTTAAATAGTTTATTTGGTGGACAATCATTTGTTTCTAATTTTAAATTAAAGATTATATATAAAAATGTACTTCTATTTAGAATTCATGGTAAAACAACAGGTTTTCATATTGAGATGAGTCAGAAGGAATGCGGTGTTTTAATAAGGTTTAGTGACCTTATCTCGGATTGGTGTACAACTGCATTAAACTTTCTGAAATACTGAAAATAGTTTGTTGATTCCTGTTAATTTCTTTTAAGATTCCAGATTGAGAATAATTAAATGCATTACTTGATTTCTGTTGGTGATTTACACCACTAAGTTTTTATTGAAACATGCATTGAACAAGTGACAGAAACCCCCAATTCAGACTGGCTTAAGCAAATGGAAATTTATTGGGTCATGTAATTTAAAAGATCATATGGCTTTGCTGATTTCAGGTGAAGCTTGACCCAGTGGTTTAAATAACATTTTTGGACCCTCTTCAACTGTTAGCTGTGTTTCTCTTGGTATTGGCTCCTTTTGCGAATAGGCTCTCATCTCCTGGAGGTAGGGTAGCTTTCAGCAGCTATAGGTTTATATCCTTCTCATGTTTTTGCATCTAATGGCTCCAAGAAAAGTTGTAGCTTTAGATCATGTTAAGTCTGTTTGGCTTGGCTTGGGCTACATATCTGCTCCTGTGATTGGAGATAGAATTAGCACTCTTGGAAATTTAGGAATTAAGAGTGTTGGAGGGATGCTTTCTCAAAAGCAAATTTGAACCTTGTTATGGGAATAAAGAATGGTTGTAAAATGACAGTCATTTCATTAAGAAGGTTGTCTTTAAAACGGTTTTCATTCCTTTGATTTTATTTTGCTGGAGTTTGTTTTTACTTTAATCCCATTTCTGCTATTTATTAGTTGTGCAACTTCTCAGAATCCATTTCCTCATTTCCTCATACCTAGCCGAGTGCCTGGAATATATTAGATATTCCAGAAATGTTTGTTTACCTCTAAGCATGGCTATTAGCCAGACACTTTTGGGTTTAATCAACACTTAATGTGTGTCTCATATTAGTCTATAATCAGTAAATATTATAAGTGTAGTAACTTGTAATGATAAATTTGTGAATTCTTAATGTAATTTATTGATTACCACTTTCAGTGATTAAAATGATAGTTGATAGATGCCATCCTATTCATGACTTACCTGTATTTTTTTTATATATATAAATTTATTTATTTATTTTTAGCTGCTTTGGGTCTTTGTTGCTGCGTGCAGGCTTTCTCTAGTGAGCGGGGGCTACTCTTTGTGGCGGTGTGCAGGCTTCTCGTTGTGATGGCTTCTTTCGTTGCAGAGATGGGGTCTAGGCCTGCAGGCTTCAGTAGTTGTCGCACGTGGGCTCAGTAGTTGTGGCTCACGGGCTCTAGAGTGCAGGCTCAGTAGTTGTGGCGTGTGTGGCACACGGGCTTAGTTGCTCTGCGGCATGTGGGATCTTCCTGGACCGGGTCTCGAACCCATGTCCCCTGCGTTGGCAGGCGGATTCTTAACCACTGCGCCACCAGGGAAGCCCCTACTTACCTGTATTTTTATATTTGTATTGAATGTGCAGATTTAGCTCATGAAGATTTTTGTGATTAATCTATGTTGGGAAATATTAATTATCTTTAAAGACAGCAATAAATATAGTGAAATTATGATAAATGTTTTCATTGTTTGGGGAAATAACATACTCTGTTTCATGTGTTTGAAGAATAGAAGGAAGTTGGCAGCGAGAGAGAAAGATGAATGATTATGGTTTAAACTTGTCTTTTTAATTAAGGTGCCTCATTGCTGTGTGCAGTATTCAGAAATGTATTTTAAACGTAACACTAATTTTCAACTACCATTAATCTTTATTAGAAAATATTGCTTATATTTATCATAATATTTTTTCACCAACTGTATGGCTTTTATAATCCATTTAGGTTAACTGGTGTGTAGTCTCAAGAAAAGAACCTCTAATGGTTTTTGAAGTATTTGAACATTAGATATTTGGTAACCTACATTTCTAATAACTAGCCATACACATAAAACTCTTGATAGTGATGGCATAGAACTAATTATTTTCTTTATAGTATAACATAGTGGTAAATGTGGTTAGCAATAAACTGTTATACCGAAATCTTTTATTCAGAAGTGACAAATATCAATGTCAAATATATAAATATTTCAGTATATAAAATTTTGTAACGAAAAATAAAGCCACATCACATCAAAGGATGTTGTAAACTGATGTGGCCCATCATTTTATTGTTGGTTATTGTGTTTATTATTTGTGTCTTAATTGCAGTTTATTTTTTAAAACACTGTACTAAGTATATATAAAAGCAGTAAAAATATGAAGTGCTAATAAGGAGAGAGGTATCAATCTGATGGTAATTATAAGTAGAGAAAATTTTTTTAATTGAAAATGGTGAGGGCTTCCTTGGTGGCGCAGGGGTTAAGAATCCGCCTGCCAATGCAGGGGACATGGGTTTGAGCCCTGGTCTGGGAAGATCCCACATGCTGCAGAGCAACTAAGCCTGTGCACCACAACTACTGAGCCCGTGTGCCACAACCACTGAGCCTGCGCTCTAGAGTCCGTGAGCTACAACTACTGAGCCCACATGCCACAACTACTGAATCGTGCGTGCTTAGAGCCCATGCTCTGCAACAAGAGAAGCCACCACAATGAGAAGCCCCGCACTCTGCAACGAAGAGTAGCCCCCGCTGTCCACAACAAGAGAAAGCCCGCGCACAGCAACGAAGACCCAATGCAGGCAAAAATAAATAAATAAAATAAATAAATTTTAAAAAAAAGGAAGGTGAAAAATTAGTTTGTGCAACAACAGGAATTATTTTGAAGACAAAGCCAGTGATTAAATATGTGAAAAGTAGTGTGCCTGTGCCCCAGAGAGCTCTTGCTTCTTGGTTATATCTCTTGATATTTACCATATCAGAAACTAACATGAAGACATTTAAATTACTTATTAATACATTTAAAGATAGCTGTAATAAGCCCATTATACGTTAACATAAGTGACATATTTTTGTGAAAAATGATTATATTTTCCAAACAGAAAATAGTATAAAAAGATTGCTATTGTTTTACTCTTTTTTGTTTTACAGTTTTGCTAATCTTTTTAATGTCTGACATAATAATATGTCATAATAGAAGCAGGTGGATTTTCATCTTCTACATTCAGTCTCTTTCAATATATTGTTTTGATTGAAGTATACGGATGAAATAATGGCCTCACACCGAGATTATAGCAGGTATAGCTAGTAAGAGCACCTTATAGAAGTAGCAAGAACAAATTTATTAGTTAATCTTTGAAAATGCACGTATTAACATCCTAGCTGTATTACCTTAAAATCTTCTCAAAACAAAATGGAACACAAATACATAATCATTCATTCCATTAGCCACCCGTGTGATGTCATCACTTACGTAGCCTCTGCAAAACTTTGCTATATAATCATGCAAGAATAAGTTATAAAAGGAAAATAATCTTAACCTGTGGATTCTCTGAAAGAATTGTAGGGACTCCTGTGGTCCATGGACCACACTTGTGAGATCTGCTAGCCTATACAATTTAAAATAATCACTATGAGGCATTGGTAGAAATTCTTTTTAGTTTACAGTAAAGTTTGGGAGTTAATATTAGATGTCTATTGATTTTATGTTAAAAGACTAAGAGTTAGAGAATTTGAAGTCCAACAGAGTTTGTGAGTGCTGCTAATCAGATTTGTCACAGCCAGGGATAGTCCTTTAGGGTTAAGGTCCTTTAAATTTATGTGATACCCAAGTAAGTGGCGAGGCAGTAATTGTGGATACCATAGCTGCTAAAAAGTTTCGTATGACACTTGTTCAGAAATCATCAAGAAGAGAGAAATTATGTCATGACCAATTTTTACTGTGAAGAAAACTGGAATATTTTGGAGAAAGAGGCCAAATTAGAGTACATGTACCAGCAAGTTAGGAATAGAGGATAACAATGTATTCTTCTGTTTGACAGGGCTCTATATAGGAGCTGGACATGTTTGATTAACAAACAAATGGGATTTAACCTACTTAACATATACGGGCTTCTGTATTGAGATCTTTTCTTAGTATAACATAGATTCACCCCAATATCAAGTTGTGGGGGATTTTAATACCTCCAAACTGGCAGTTGTTCAGCTGAGACATGGAGACAAAACAGACCTTGGTTAATATCTTGCAGTAATTGTCATTTCTAATGTTGGAAATTTTAGCTCTTAACACTACTGGTTAAACAATTTAACATTTTATGTTTTCATGCTTAGAGATTAAAAGTATTTCTGTTTTACACTTTTATCAGGTATGTTTTAAGGCAATTTTCTTTTAAGTATATCGTTTTTTTCTTTATTAATAGTGTTTATCAAAACTAATTATTTGGTATGACAAAGCTACTTGGCACTGTCATATTAGCTTAAACTTCCCTTTGTTATGTCCAGCAAATAAATACTTGCTTTTCCTGAGTAGAACTCAACTATACTGTAAATCCATTGATACTAAATTATTTGTGGAGATTTAACATGTAGGGAAACCTTAATTATGCAGAATATACTTATGAAGAGTAGGTGATTTGTTTACTGTCTTTAACTCAGTCAAAATACATGTAGATATTTGCATAAAAGGGAAGTGTCACTAATATAGTTTGCATTACTTAATGTTACATGTAAAATTAATTTTTCTTGCAAGTGATGTGAGATCTGGCAAGATCTGAAAGTGCTGGCTTATCAGCTTTCAGTCTCAAGTATTTACATAATTGTTTAACAATAAACAGCAGATTAAGTAGGAGGAAGAATGGTTGATCCTGACAGAGACACTTTGAGTATAACTCTTAACTCACTTAAGAGCACTCTTGCTCACAATGCTTCAATGATGCTGATCTTTGTTTTGTTTCTTGAACAGCTGCTGATTCCTACATTGGGACCTTTGCATGTTTCCTTTTTCTGGAATACTCTTCCTTTTGGTTTTTTTGGGCTTCCTTCAGTTCTCAGTTTAAATGACACTTCTCATAGCACTTACGGATATCTGAAGTGACTTTGTTTCCTTGTTTATTATGTGTCTCGAGTATAAGCTCCTTGAAGGTAGGAGCTCTGCCAATTGACTTCTATATATATTCTGCTTCTAGGAGTGGCTGGCACACAGTAGGACCTAAAATATTGTTGTAAGAAAGGTTATATTTAAGTGTTATAAGATGAAATCATTTAAAAATGCCTTATTTTCTAATTCTCATTATAATTAAAAGATAGTTTTATAAATGCTTAATTTTATAGCCTCCAAATAGTGATATTTTATTGTTCCTTGTTGTGATGGATAAATTATAAGCCATCCTGTGTTTAATTCTAGTTGGGTTTAGTGGAAAAGTTTTCTACTTTCAGAAGTTTGCTGTTAGATCATTTTGTCAACTATTCTTATGTAATTACTTATTTCATTTACAGGCTTAGCTAACAATTTACAAATAAACTTAGATCAGTAGGGCCTCCTGTTGCTCCTTCTACCCATATGCAACTTCAGTTTGCCCACAGTCTGTGGTGTACCTCTTGTGAGGTCTTTACAGTTCAGAGCTTCTCTGCTTGGGCTTTTGCCTTAAGCAAGCACAGGAGTATAATTAGAAGTAGAAAAGAGGAGAAGGGAGTAAAGTGGAAGAAGGAGAGGATTTTCAGAATGGATGAAATGGGTTCCTAAGTGGAAGCATGGTAGACATGGAGCTATGCAGCCCAGATCCTTCTTCAAGGAAGAATTACAGCCCAGATGTTTAGAAGAAGGTAATCAGAAAGGCTTCAGCTGTCAGCTCCTTCAAGGTTAGCTTCTGGTAGAGACAGCCTCCTTGCCTAAGGTCCTGCCTTTCCCAGGGCACCTCTCATCATGCAACTGAGCAAGGCAGAGGTATAAAGGCCCAGCCCTTTTGTTCATACCTGAGACAACTCTGACAAATAATTACCTCCAGAGATCCCTGTCAGGTTTCCTGAGGCTTTGTGAGGTCTGTATTGTAATTTGACTTCTCTATCTCTCTGCAATCCTGCTTCTCCCCCTCCCCCCATCCCCTTCCTTTCACAGGAGTGATCCCTAGTAAACATCTTTTACCCCAAACTATTTTCAGTGTCTGATTTTAGAGAATCTTGGTTGCAACAGGGAGATGTATGGGCATCATTGTTGTCCTTGAATCTTTAATAAAATTTATGCAAATTTGTGTGTGTGTGTATCATTCTGAGAGGGTCTACAGCTTTCATGCTATTCTTAAAGCTAGATTGAAAACTACAGGTCTTTTTTATCAAGGAATTAAGGAGGAAAGGCTTTTGATTTTTTTGAATTCAGTGTCAAACTAAATATTGTGAACCTCTGATTTTGGTTAACATGTAAGCCAGAGCTCTGTTAAGAGGGGAGCATTCTCCAGTGACGTAGCAATATAAGCACCCTGGCAAAAGCCATTTTAGCTGGTTCTAATATGCTGCTGTAGTGGCTCTTGGAAGCTTGGGAAAAGTGATGTCCCATGTTAATTGAAGTAGATGTGTGAGAGCTGCATGGCAGACAGTGGGGCAAGGGATCAACAGGCTCAGAGAAGTGAGCATGCTAGACCTACTTTATGAGACTGGAAAAACACTCTGTTTATCAATAATGCACAAGGAAATGCAATAATGAGGGGGCACCAGCATCATTGAGAAGCCTCAAGTGGCTGTTTACTGTAGATGGAGGCTGATGGTAGAAGATGCCTTTACAAAACTGGACTCTTTAGTAGCAAGGGAGAAGATGGGATCCCGGAATAGTAAACCCTAGGGAGCAGCAATTAACTGTCAAGCAAGGATGGTATATTAGTTTTCCGTTGCTGCTATACAAATTGCCACTAATTTAGCAGCTTAAAACAACACCCATTTATTATTTCATAGCTCTATAAGTCAGAAGTAGGTGCAGTGTATCTCACTGAACTGGTTCTCTGCTTCAGGTTTCATCAGACTGAAATCAAAATGTTGGCAGGACAACATTCCTTTCTGGGGTCTCTAGGGGTGAATGCTTCCACGCTCATTCAAGTTGTTTGCTGAGTTCAGTTACTTGGAGTTGTAGGACTGAGGTCCCATTTGCTTGCTTGCTGTTGACCACAGACTTGTATCTGTTGAGTCTCTGTTGTTTCTGTAGTTATACATGTGTGTGTTTTCTAAGTTGATCTCTGTTGTACCTTTGCTTTCTGTTTCCTTGATTTGTGCTCTTATTTCCTTCTTTTTACTTTCTTTGGCTTATCTGTTGTTCCTTTTCTAATATCAGTGAACACTTGGCTTACACATTTACGGATTTATTTTTTTTTCCTTTTCTAAGATTTGCAATTCAGGCTATACATTTTTCTCAGTACACCTTTAGTGTGGTATCATCTACATTTTGAGAGACAGTGTTGTAATTATCATTCATTTCTAAGTATTTTAAATTTCCCTTAACAATTTCTTTTTGACTCTTTAATTGGGAATCTTTTAAATTTTGAAAAATGGGCTTTAAAGAAGTTATCTATTTGTTTTTTAATTTAATTCCAAATTGTAGTTACAGAACAAGTTACATGGGATATTTGATCTTAGAAATTTTTGTAATTTGTCTTATGTCCCAGTATACAATTACTTTTGTAATGTTTTATGTATACTTGATAAGGATATACATTCTCTAATTGTTGGATGAAAAATTCCATATATCATTATATGATCCACTCATGGTCTTATTATTTCTTTTCTTTTTTTTTTTTTTTGGTGATACGCGGGCCTCTCACTGTTGTGGCCTCTCCCGTTGTGGAGCACAGGCTCCGGACGCACAGGCTCAGCGGCCATGGCTCACGGGCCCAGCCGCTCTGCGGCATGTGGGATCCTCCCAGACCGGGGCATGAACCCGTGTCCCCTGCATCGGCAGGCGGAATCTCAACCACTGCGCCACCAGGGAAGCCCGTGGTCTTATTATTTCTCGCATATGTGTGTGTGTGTTTGTGTATTTGTTTATATGCTTGACTGATCAATAATGGAAAGAGGTATATAGAAATCTGTGATGCTAGATTTGCAGATTTCTTTTTCAGATTCTTCTATTTTTGTTTAATATAGTTGACCATTTTATTAGGTGCCATATACTTTAGAATTACTATTCTTCCTTGTAAACTGAGCTTTTAAAAAATCATTATGTAGTGACCCTTTCTATCCTAATTGATATCTTTATTGTAAAGTTTATCTGATAATAGTTACAGTTAAACTTATTTCTTTTCATTAACATTTGACCAGTATATCCTTTTCCTCTTTTTACATTAGAAAGTTAGATGTCCTTATGCTTTTTTTAAATAAATTTATTTCTTTATTTTTGGCTGCATTGGGTCTTCGTGGCCTTTCTTTTTAGTTGGTGGCAAGGGGGGCTACTCTTCGTTGCGGTGTGCTGGCTTCTCATTGCGGTGGCTTCTGTTGTTGCAGAGCATGGGCTGTAGGCGCACGGGCTTCAGTAGTTGTGGTGCGAGGCCTTCAATAGTTGTGGCTCGTGGGCTGTAGAGCACAGGCTCAGTAGCTGTGGTGTGTGGGCTTAGTTGCCCTGCGGAATGTGGGATCCTAGCTCCCCGACCAGGGATCAAACCCGTGTCCCCTGCACTGGAAGGTGGATTCTTTACCACTGGACCACCAGGGAAGTCCCACCACATTCTCTTATTGTTTGTAAGTTTTCTGTTAATTCTTTCTGAATTTTTTTAAGCTATGCAATTATTTTAAACTATGCAACAACATATTCCAACATATCCCAATACTTATACCTCCAATTTCCTTCATTTTGTTTAATGGTGTTGGCTAGTATTCTAGTATGATGGTAAATGGTGATAATAGACTTTCTTGTTTTATTTCTAACTTAGTAAATTAGTGGTATGTTATGCATTTCATGGTACCCCTCCCACCTTCAAAAAGTATATTTTCACAAACTCATTTAAGGGAATTTCCACCAGTGAACTGCCTTGCCACACTTTGTGCTTTCCTTCCTACTGCATGGCAGTTGCTTTTGACAGCTTACAGTGTGTACTTTTAGTTGTTCCATACCATCATTGATTACTCCATCTTTTTCTTATTAATTTGCAGTAGTATTTGTCTCCTACTTTTACTGAAAATAAGGTGCTGTTTTCATTATCCTTAATGTTGCATGATTTCCAGTAGGAGGAACAGAGTGTTCCATGAACATTAGAAGTTCTAGTCAGAAGTTTCTAATAGACTTGGGAGCATCCTACATTAAACCACAGCTCCACTTTTCTTGTTCTCTGCATGGAATTGAAATATTTAGAGTTGCCGAGATTTGAGTGCTCTTACTGCTTTCTTGGAGTACTGGCTATTGTAAAACCAGCTTACTCGAAGCGAGCATTTTTGGTGCAAAGCTATTCTACATCTCAGTAAGTGTATATTTTGCCAAAATTGCCTTTGTGTTTTCAAGGCAATGCTCCATTATCTTCTAGTTTTCAGTGGTGCTGTGATGAAATCCGATGCCATTCCGATTCTTTATCCTTTGTTCAAAACTTGTTTTTTTTTTTCTGCAGAAAGCCTTTAGACTCTTTGTCCTGATAATGTCTTTGTATGAGTCTCTTTTCATCCATTTTGCTGGACACATTGGTGGTGGATTCTTTTGATGTGGATCATGTCCTGGAGTTCCGAGAAATGTTCTTGAATCATTTATATGATTTATTCCTATTTTCTCTATTCTCTTTTTGGTTGGGGACTCCAGTTATTTGGATATTGGACATCTTGGATTGGTCCTCTAAATTTTCTCTTCTAATTTTGTTTACTTTTTGAGAAATTTTGATTTTTACTGTCATATGTTTGATTTCAAAGTGTTCTTATTTATTCTGATACTTTTCTTTTAGTAGCATCTGTTCTTGTCTCATAGATGCAATATCTTATCTCTGAGGATTTTAATAAGATAGGTTACTTATCAAGGTTTTTTTCTAATATAGGTCTCCCTTTCCTCCAAGTTGTTATTTAAATTTTTTGTTTGTTTTGGCTTTTGTCTTTCACAGTGGAGAGTTTCAGATGTCTCGAAATATTCACCTCTTTATTTTTAAGAGTGGGAAATTGAAAGACAATAACTGTGCATGGGTCGGAGTTGGTCACTGTTAAATGACCTGCTGTGCTGTTTTGTAGCAGAATTCCATGTTGATGTCATTAGATCATTTCTTAGACTAGGTTGATTATAGGAAGGTTCCTTTTCCAACTTCCTGCCTTCTGGAGCCAAGAAGAAGAAAATTGGAGGTCTAAAAGTTTAGTATATCAACTTTTGGTTAATCCTTGTGTTTTCAGTATGTTTCCAGCACCCTCCTGTCTGTTTTAGAAAATGGGCCTCTAGTCTTCTGCATGGCTGAGAAAGAGGGCATGTTCCCTGATGTGCAGAGTGCAGTGAGGGATCTTAAGCAAACCTTTATGCCCTACCTTCACTCCCATTCCTAGAAATTCCCAGTGCTACCTAGTGTGGTGCCTTTGGGAGTATGACAGTGTAAATTTGATTACTCCCAGTTTCCTTCTGCCTTTTTCCTCTGTTGTTTGATTTAACTTCCTTGGGTCTGTTAAGTGAATCACTACCCCCCCCACTCTGTTTTCTAGTGTCCAAATTTTTGTCACCATTGTTTCCTTTTCTGTAATTTTTGTCTTTGGGAATAGTTTTAGTGGGGTTCAGGAGGAATCAGAAGTTTATGCAAGTATTCAATTCCTTTTTTATTTCCTGAAAGTATGACACATTATTGCTTTTATCTTATTTTGTCTCTTTTAATTTAGATGGAAAATTATTGTATTATAGTTTGTTTTTTTAACATCTTTATTGGAGTATAATTGCTTTACAATGGTGTGTTACTTTCTGCTTTATAACAAAGTGAATCAGCTATATATAGACAGATATCCTCATATCTCCTCCCTCTTGCATCTCCCTCCCATCCTCCCTATCCAACCCCTCTAGGTGGTCACAAAGCACCGAGCTGATCTCCCTGTACTATGCAGCTGCTTCCCACTAGCTATCTGTTTTACATTTGGTAGTGTATATGTATCCATGCCACTCTCTCACTGTGTCCCAGCTTACCCTTCCCCCTCCTGGTGTCCTCAAGTCCATTCTCTACATCTGCATCTTTATACCTGTTCTGCCCCTGGGTGCTTCAGAACCTTTTTTTTTTTTTCCATTATAGTTTTCTAGTGAGATATTCAATTAATCAGAATTGAGATTTTAAGAGTTACAAGAGGGTTTTCCATATTGTTATATATAATGTTCATTTGAAGTATGTAAAGGAAATAATGAAGGAAATAATATTATATGCAGTGTATGAAAATAGTGTTAATTTGATGCTTTACTTTTTATACAGTTGCTTTGATACTTAGTTTTTATCACTTATCAGATGCCCATGTGCTTTATGGGAAGCTAGGTTTTTCTTTACCTTCAGGGGCTGAATCTGAATATAGTCTAAGCCAATCATTGTTTTTATTTTTTTAATTTTTAAAATTTTATTATTTATTTTGGTTGTGCGGTTGTTAGTTGCAGCAGGAGTGCCCCTTAGTTGTGGCATGCAAACTCTTAGTTGCAGAATGCATATGGGATCTGTTCCCTGACCAGGGATCAACCCGTGTTCCCTGCATTGGAATGCGGATTCTTAAACTTATTTATTTTATTTTATTTTTTGGCTGTGTTGGCTCTTCGTTGTTGTGTGTGGGCTTTCTCTAGTTGCGGTGAGCGGGAGCCACTCCCCGTTGCGGTGCGTGGGCCTCTCATTGCGGTGGCCTCTCCCGCTGTGGAGCACAGGCTCTAGGTGTATGAGCTCAGTAGTTGTGGCTCACGGACTCTAGAGCGGAGGCTCAGCAATTGTGGCACACGGGCTTAGTTGCTCCGCGGCATATGGGATCTTCCCGGACCAGGGCTCGAACCCATGTCTCCTGCATTGGCAGGCGGACTCTCCACCACTGCGCCACCAGGGAAGCCCGCGGAAGGCGGATTCTTAACCACTGCCCTCCAGGGAAGTCCCATAAGCTAATCATTGTTATTTCATTCCTTTTGATTGACTTAGTAACAAGTGGCCAATGACACTTGAAGAAATTTATTGGGAAAGTTTTTCTTCACTTTTTTTTTTCTTTTTTTTAATGTAATGCATAAGGAAGGGACCGTCTCTCTCCTGATCTTTGGACATTAGGTAAATTGATAACTGTAACTATTGCCGCTATCTTGGGCCATTAAAGGACAAAAGTCATCACACTAAGGATGGCACAGAGAACACATAGAAACAACCTAGGTCAATGATGATGATGCTGAGTCATAAACTAACTAATCCTGGAGCTGCTCTAGTTCTGGTGCTTTTTATGTGAGATGATAACTCCTCTAATTGTCTTAAAAAAGTAATCAGAATAACCATTACTTGTAGCTAGTTAAAAAAAAGAATCCTTAGTAAATAAACATTCTAAAGTTCAAATTACATAAATGTTAAAGCTTAAAACTGCAGGCTGGGCTTCCCTGGTGGCGCAGTGGTTGAGAATCCGCCTGCCGATGCATGGGATGCGGGTTCGTGCCCCGGTCCGGGAGGATCCCACATGCCGCGGAGCGGCTGGGCCCGTGAGCCATGGCCCCTGAGCCTGTGCGTCCGGAGCCTGTGCTCCACAAGGGAGAGGCCACAACAGTGAGAGGCCCGCGAACTGCAAAACAAAACAAAACAAAACCCTGCAGGTTTCTGAGAGGTTCGTGGCGCACCACACCCCCCCCCACCCCCCGCAGCCAAATAAGCTGAATTGGGAATTGGGAATTTATATTGTATTCTTTCATTCGTATTGTCTTTGCCCATAACTTGTGTGGCTTTGACATTTTAGTTGTTTGGTAAAACTGGTAATTTTATTCTTTTGTTGTGGTGTGACTCAGGTTGACCTGACGTTTTAATAAATCTGACTCCTAGGACTGATTAAAGAAACATCTTATTTCTTGAAATATGTACATTTTCTACATGAAATTGGTTGCTTTTTTTTTTGTTTTTTTTTGGTGACTTGCCTTGCCAAAGCTTTGGGATCATATGTTTTTCATACTGATGTTACATTTTTTCTTAAAAAAAAAATTTAATTAATTAATTTTGGCTACATTGGGTCTTCATTGCTGCACACAGGCTTTCTCTAGTTGTGGTGAGTGGGGGCTACTCTTCATTGCAGTGCGTGGGCTTCTCATTGCAGTAGGCTTCTCTTGTTGCGGAGCACAGGCTCTAAGCGTGCGGACTTCAGTAGTTGTGGCACATGGGCTCTAGAGCGCAGGCTCAGTAGTTGTGGTGCACGGGCTTAGTTGCTCCGCGACATGTGGGACCTTCCCGGACCACGGATCGAACCCGTGTCCCCTGCATTGGCAGGCGGATTCTTAACCACTGCGCCACCAGGGAAGTCCCTGATGTTACATTTTTAATTAATATTTAAATGCAAAAGGTGACGGTTTAAAAGATTGTCTTGTTAGTGACTTATCCTTAAAAGCAAGTGTCATTTGGTTTTATTTTACAATAGAATTTAATCTTACATGTTTTTTGTTATAGTAATGTTACCAAAAAATCTCTTATTGAACTATTTGTGGTGAGCTTTTTAAGGATGTTTAAGATTTCACATGCAGTTTAACTGATCACAGATGAAGTTGTAAATTAATACCTCATGAGTGTATTTGACTACAGGGCATTGTTTGTGAATCAAAACTCCTTTCTTCCTGTAAACTGTGAAAGAGGTTTAAGCATATGGATTAGAATTGCATGGTGATACCAGTGTACTTATGAAAAGACACTGTAGTTGGATCATTTAAAATGTACTAAAATATTATGAACAGCCATAAATCTTAATAATTCCCTTAAGCTTTTAAGGGTTGTAAGGTTTAGTTCTATTCCTTTGTTGGATTTAACCACCTTAATAAGAAATTGTTTTGTTGCTTTTAAAGCTGTACATAGTAGTAAGAATAACCATTGATATAGTATGGTGGTAATAAGAATAGCTGAAGTTTCTTAGAGAACACTTAGAGAACATGTATTTTTACAGAAGTGTTCACAGTTGTATCAAATACACACGTGAAGTTTTTTCTTGTTTTCATTTAAGTCATTCTGTTAATAAAACCTGTAGAATGAATAATTGTTCATTGATACCTTCTAGTATAAGATTATTAAATGAGCATTGTTCAGTGTAAAATCAGAATTTTTTTTTTTTTTTTGCTGTAATTTTTGTTTTACAATATGTGAAAGTCACCCGATGTGGAATGTGCTCTTCTGGTTATGACAGACTGTCACGTATTTATTGAAAAAAATATCAAAAAACAGGGACTTCTGGAAGGCAGTGATAGGTTAGAGGAAGCAGAAAGAAGCTTTAGTTAACTTCTTTGAGCGAATAAGGCAAACACTAGATCTTACTAGGAAAGGTGGTTGGGAAGCTTTTGGGGTTCTGATATGTGTCACCCCTTTAGGCTCCTTCATTCTTTGAAAACTTTGGTACCTGTTTTATTCTCTTTTCTGCTGTCTTCTTAGTTCCCATGTGGATGACATTTCCAGTCCCAGTCATCACACTTCCTTGAACTCCTCTATTATAATTACCATTTTGTTCATTCCACTTGAGCAACCCTCTTTTCACATTCTGAACTTACTCCCTGCCCAGAACTGCTTTAACGAAAAAGATTCTGTATTTTCCTTATTAGTTCCTGACTATTTTCACCTTATTCTTTTTATCTAGCCTGAGTGGCATGGTTAGTTATTTCAACTACATCTTACCATTATCTTCAATTCTCTCTCCCCTTTGACCAAGCCAATTTCTAAACCTGGGTCAGTTTGTGTGCCTTACTTTTTGACTTCTTATCACAATTAACTTATTTTGTCATAGTAGACATTTTCAGCCATCTTTGATCCTTCTCCGTAAGCCTTCATAAGTAGGTTATTCACCATGTGTTATTACCATCTGAAATGGATCTCAAATCTCACCTCTGTTTGCAACTTTCATGTTTACTGCCCATATTATCTCTTGGATTAAGTACTGTAGCCCTCTCCTCTCTGGTTTTATTTCTCCAGTGGTTCTCTCTTTCCACTTTTTCTCTCCCAACAATACATAAGGGATTAGATCTCTATCTAACCCTTTCCCCCCTAAATTAAAAGAGTCTCCCTTCAGTAGTAATTCTCAATTGAGGTGCCAAATCCTCTAGGTCTCTGTGGGGTATGTATTTGGTTTTGAAAACATCGTAAGAGTGATTCTCTTCTTTCTGAAATGTCTGTTGCAGGACTTCCTTAATTGCATCATCTGTAGTGCTACAGAAGTTGTCTTTCTGAAACATGGATTTTTTTTGGGGGGTGGGGGGGACCAGGGATTGACCCCAGGCTCTGGAAGTGAAAGTGACAAGTCCTAACCATTGGACTGTCAGGGAATTCACCGAAACATGGATTTAATTCATTTTACAAATGTACAGCCACTTATTTTTTGCCACGTACTGGATTAGCTGCTGGAGTAAGGAAGATGAATGCTAAGGCATTTGTCTTTAAAAAAAATATTAATGTCACAGTACATCTGTCATTTAGTGGAACTTTAACAGGTACTTCCTGAACTTGCCTTTGTAATAGTCCTTCAGTGTAGATACTGTTAGTTGCTCTACAGATGAGCAAACTGAGTCTCAGTGAATTCTAAGTAATAAACAAGTGATTAATGTTATGATAAATACTTGAAAAGGTACCTATGAGAGCATCAAGGAGGGATATCTAGTCTAGGATTAGAAGATTAACAGTTAAGGTTGGCTTCACAGAGAAGATGGTGTCTTAAGCTGAGTCTTCAAAGACAAGTATGAAGTTAGACAAAGAAAGTGATAGGTAAGAAGGTATGTGTGTAGCATGGTTATACTGTGAACAGCCTTTGCAAAAGACATGCAGAGACTTGAGAAAGCATTTTATGGGAACACCTCAGTATGACTGAAGCATAGTGCATGAGTTGGGGAACCAAGAATGACTTCAGGAGATAAAAGATGTTAAACCAGGCTGCATTTTATATATATATATAAAATGCAGCCTGTTGTGTGTGTGTGTGTGTATCCTGCTAAAACGTTTAGATTTGTTTTTAGTAAGTGATGGGAATGATTTTAAATAGGAGAGTTAATTGATTAAACAGTGTGGAGAATGGATTAGACGAAGGCCTTTCTGCAATCATGAAGACATCTTAGACTGTTGGAATACCCCAAATAAGAAATATGGAGGCCCTGAAATGTGGCAGTGAGGTTGAAGTGGAAAGAGGTGGAATTTAAAGGCCATTTGGGAGCTGAAATCAAAAGACTTGGTATAAAAAGTGAGTGAGGGCTTCCTTGGTGGCGCAGTGGTTGAGAGTCTGCCTGCCGATGCAGGGGACACGGGTTCGTGCCCCAGTCCGGGAAGATCCCACATGCCGCGGAGCGGCTGGGCCCATGAGCCATGGCCGCTGAGCCTGCGCGTCCAGAGCCTGTGCTCCGCAACGGGAGAGGCCACAACAGTGAGAGGCCTGCGTACTGCAAAAAAAAAAAAAAAAAAGTGAGTGAGAGGAATGATTTCTCAGGTTATATTCAGTGTGGGAGAGTGGTTGTGGCAATCTGAGATAAAGCATATTAATATTATATAGTACATAATGTAGATGACATTAATAGGTTCTGAATAAATATTTGTGGAAGCTGCTTCCTAAATTCTCTCTCAGTTTTTATTGGAGTGTGTTCTTAAACATCTGGACAGCTGTGGCCATTAAGACTTTTTCATTTATCAAGCCTTAACTAAATAAAATACCTAGGGCCCAGTTATACTGAGGTTCCTGGGTGGGGTAGGGGTGTGTGTGGGGCACAATAGAAGTTCTAGGACTTGCCCATCTAATTGAAATTCTTGAGTTTAAGCAGCTTAGGAACTTCCAGTTTTCATTTTCTCCAGTACTGAAAACTAACTTACTGGAGGTCATGTAAGTCACTATTGTGGTTTAAAAAAGAAAAAGAAAAAAGTGACCATAATATGTAGAAGGAAACTTTTAAAACTTCACTATAAAGGGATTTACCTGAAAGTCTCATTGTTTTTTGCCAGAATTTATATACTATTAAAATATTGCAGTGAAGATGAGCTGCATTAAAGTTATCTCTTTAGATACCTCTGGAGTGGAACTTTTGTAACTAATACAGTAGAAAATATGATCTAAAATGGGTAACAGGGTTACTTCACTTTTCTTTTAATATCCATGGAAATTAGTTGGCCTTAAATTATTTGAGAGATTATTTATACGAAAAACAAGTAATGTTTTATAAGCCTCTGTTGCAACTGACTAAGGCAGGAAAAGAGGAGAAAATTTTCTCCTCTCTTTTTTACCTTAGTGCAGAGACTAGGATCTCCAAGCATAACATTCAAACTGGGGGACGGTGAGTACTTTGAAAATTATGTCAATAGGTAGGAAATGAAAATATCAGAATGAAGCAGTTTACACGTCATTGTTGAATTGAGCCATAAGGTTGTGGCATAATGCCTGGATTAAACTTTTTTTTTTGCGGTACACGGGCCTCTCACTGTTGTGGCCTCTCCCGTTGCGGAGCACAGGCTCCGGACGCGCAGGCTCAGCGGCCATGGCTCACGGGCCTAGCTGCTCCACGGCATGTGGGATCTTCCCGGACCGGGGCACGAACCCGTGTCCCCTGCATCGGCAGGCAGACTCTCAACCACTGCGCCACCAGGGAAGCCCTGGATTAAACTTTATTGCAACTCAAACATGCCTCACACATACACACATACACACACACACACGCACACACACTCTAAATACATATATATTCACTGAGGTCTATGGCTTCTTCCATGAACTATCACTGCAAGAGACAACTTCAGAGCCAAGTTTTTTGAAAAGCGCCAATGTAAGAAAGTAAATTGATAGCATATCACTTTTTTTTATGACACTCTGCTTTACACATAGTCGGTGTTTGATAAACATTTGTTGAATTGAACTAAATAAACACTTCTCAAAGTTATGTGAAGATTAAGCCTAAGTAAGGATGTTTGTTGAACCACGATGAAGGTTAAAATTACGTAAAATATACTCTTAATTAAAAAGTAACGTTTCTTTCTGATTGTTGAGAATTTGGAAAATACATAAAAATACAACAAAAAATATAAAGATCATCAGTAATTCCACCATGAATAAAGTACTTCTGTTACCATTTTGTATTCTCTTCCAACTGTTTCTTTTAAAAATGGTACTACAAACTTGCAGTTACCAAATAAATGAGTCATGGGGATGAAATGTAGAGTGTGGGGAATGTAGCCAATAATAATATAATATCTTTGTATTGTGTAAGATGGTAACTAGACTGTGATGATTATTTTGTAGTGTATAGAACTGTTGAATCACTATGTTGTGTATCAGGAACTAACATAGTGTTGTAGGTCAATTGTACTGTAAAAAACAAATGAACGAAGTTATAGAAAAAGAGATCAGATTTGTTATTACTGGAGGTGGAGGTGGGAGGAGGGTGTTAGGGAGGGGAAATTGGATGAAGGTAGTCAAAAAGTATAAACTTCCAGTTATAAGATAAGTAAGTACTGGGGCTTCCCTGGTTGCGCAGTGGTTGGGGGTCCACCTGCCGATGCAGGGGACATGGGTTCGTGCCCCGGTCCGGGAAGATCCCACATGCCGTGGAGCGGCTGGGCCCGTGAGCCATGGCCACTGAGCCTGCGCGTCCGGAGCCTGTGCTCCGCAACGGGAGAGGCCACAACAGTGAGAGGCCCGCATACCGCAAAAAAAAAAAAAAAAAAAAAGTAAGTACTAGGGATGTAATGTATAACATGATTAATATAATTAATACATTAATTTCGCATATGTTAATACCCAAAAGTTGTTAAGAGAGTAAATCCTAAGAGTTTTCATCACATGGAAAAATATATTTTTTCTTTTTATTTGGTATCTATATGAGATGATGGATAGTCACTAACTTACTGTGATAATCATTTCATGACGTATGTAAGTCAAATTGTTACTCTGTACACCTTAAATTTATACAGTGCTGTTTGTCAATTATATCTCAGTAAAACTGGAAGAAAAAAAGTGGGACTACAGTTTTGAAAGATGAGTACTTCAGGAAAGTTAATGTCAATTTACTTTCTTACATTGGCGCTTTTCAAAATTTGGCTCTGAAGTTGTATCCTGTAGTGAATCTTATTTTGATGCTTAAAAAAAAAAAAACTGTCCCCTTCCCCTAAAATAAAGGAAATAAAGTTCTCCTTTGTGGAAAAAAGAGAGAAGATGGAAAGTATGTATATCATCATATACCTGAAAATTGATGCATTTCTATAAATATATGGACAATTGGTAGTTTACTCTTTCTTAAAATAGTATTTTTACATTCTATTAAGATTTTTGGGTACATGTGACAGTAAACTTAACTAGCACTAGCTTAGTCTAAAAAAGGAACTTAGCAACTAGTCACTAAAACTGCATACAGACAAAAAGTATGTGTACAGGTTGGGCCTTAGTTCTTTCCTTTGTCTCTGAGAGTTATGTTCAGTTTGTCAGACTTCTGTGTTTTTACTTTGACTTATTGTGTGTGTGTGTTATGGTCTTCTGTTGGCTTTCCTTCTTGCTTATTTGAAAAGCTGTCAGTACTGTTGATTAGTAATTTCAGATACTATTTTTTACATTTTTATTTTATTTTACTTTTTTAAAATTAAAAAATTTATATTTACTTATCATTTAGTTAGGTGTTTTGGCTGCACCGGGTCTTAGTTGCGGCACGTGGGATCTACATTGCGGCATGCGGGATCTTTATTTGCGACATGCGGGATATTTTAGTTGTGGCATTTAGACTTCTTGGTTGCGGCATGCAGAGTCTTAGTTGTGGCATGCATGTGGAATCTAGTTCCCCGACCAGGGATCGAACCCGGGCCCCCTGCATTGGGAGCGCGGAGTCTTACCCACTGGACCACCAGGAAAGTCCCTACATTTTTATTTTATTTTATTTTTAAAATTTATGTATGTATGTATGTGTGGCTGCGTTGGGTCTTCATTGCTACGTGCGGGCTTTCTTTAGCTGTGGTGAGTGGGGGCTACTCTTCATTGCAGTGTACGGACTTCTCACTGTGGTAGCTTCTCCTGTTGTGGAGCACAGGCTTTAGGCGCCTGGGCTTCAGTAGGTGTGGCTCGCGGGCTCTAGAGTGCAGGCTCAGTAGTTGTGGTGCACGGGCTTTGTTGCTCCTCCGCATGTGGGATCTTCCCAGACCAGGGCTTGAACCCGTGTCCCCTGCACTGTCAAGCCGATTCTTAACCACTGCACCACCAGGGAAGTCCTTACATTTTTATTTTATATGCAAGGTAAATACCCAGAAAAAATAATTTGGTTTAATACTTTCATAAGATTTATGGTGTATTTCATTGTTCTTCTTCAGAAGAGTAATTTCAAGTGAAATAACCATGACTGGAGTCTCATTTGTTTAATGGCTGAAAAAGCCTTTCAATTTACACTAGGGACCAGCTGATAAATTTTAGTATTTGTGACACCAGTATTCATATTCTGAGGTGTTAAAATGCTTTTATGAAAGAGGTAAGTGTTTTACTTAAAGAATGAGGAAAAAGATTCATTTTTTTTTTGTAATTTGCAGTGTTTTTCCATTTTTTGCTGAATGCTTTAAAAAAAAAAGCTTTGCATTGTTCCAGGTTTTTCTTCTTGCTGATCAACTAATGTGCTAAATGTGTTTTGTTAAGGTGACCCTTTAAGATTGCTCTTATAGACTAAGGAGAGGTGCTGAATTTTCTAATGTTGTAGAAGAGATTATATTTAGTTGTTGGTATTTCAAGTTGGAACACTTCATTCTACTTTGCCTTTAGTTAATGAGTCATCTGGAGAAAATGGGTGACCTCTTGCTTTTAGGAAGAATCTGTAGCAAATAATAATAAGTTAAACGCTGTGGGAGATATTCTACCAAATAACAAACTTAAAATGGAAACTTCTGTAATACATTTTAATGCCCATATGTAAGATATAAGCTAAAGGATATAGAAGCATTTTGCTCATTATTTTCTTCAGCTGATAAAAACAAACAAAACATAATCCCGATATAATCCTTTTTGTCACATATAACAAAAAGGAAGCTTTTTTTTTTTTTTTTTTTTTTTTTAACCAAAGCACCTTCTGGATTGTTATCAGTTACAGACAAGTGGGAAGCCAGCTTAGGTCTATGAAATTCTTTGATATACAGGATATACTGCAGTGGTCAAATCTGAATAATTTTCAGTAATTGGGGAAAGTATTGTGATGATAGAAGTACTGAATGTTTAAAAAATATTTTTATATTATATCTGCCAAATTTTTCCCCAATTAAAAAAATTGTGGTAAAATACATATAAAATTTGCCATCTTAACCATTTTTAAGTGTACAGTGGTATTGAATACAGTCATAATGTTGTGCAGTCATCACCACCATCCATCTCATAATAACTCTTTTCATGTTGTAAAACTGAATCTCTATGCCCATTAAATAACTCCTCTTTTTCCCTTTCCCCAGGCCCTGGCAACCACCATTCTGCTTTCTCTGTCTATGGTTTTGATTACTCTAAGTACCTCATAGAAATGGAATTATACAGTGTATGTCTTTTTCTGACTGTCTTATTTCACTCAGCATAATGTTCTTGAAATTCATCCATGCTGTAGTATGTGTCAGAATTTCCTTCCTTTTTAAGCCTGAATAATATTCCATCGTCTTTATATACCACATTCTGCTTATCCATTCATCTTTTGATGGACATTTAAGTTGTTTCCATGTTTTAGCTATTCACTAAATAATGCTGCTATGAATATGGATGTCCAAGTATCTCTTTGATATCAGTTGTTTTGGGTATATACCCAGAAGTGAAGTTGCTGAATCATATTGTAATTGTACTTTGAATTTTTTGTGGAATCATTATACTGTTTTCCACAGTGGCTATACCATTTTACATTCCCACCAACAGTGTACAAGTGCTCCAAATTCTCCCTGTTCTTGTGGAACACTTACTGTTTTCTGATTTTTTGATAGTAGCCATCCTAATAGGTGTGAGGTAGTATCATTATAATTTCGATTTGCACTTATCTAATGATTAGTGATGTTGAACATCTTTTCCTGTGCTTATTGGCCATTTTTGTAATATGTTTTTTGAAAAATGTTTTATTCAGGTCCTTTGCCTGTTTTGAATCAGGCTGTTTGGTTGTTTCTTGTTGCATTTTAGGAGTTCTCCATAAATTCTGAATCAAAATCCTTTATCAAATATATGACTTATAAATATTTTCTCCCATTCTGTGGGTTTTCTTTTTTACTCTGTGGATATTATCTTTTTTTGTTTTTTGATTTAATTTAACTTTTGGCTGTGTTGGGTCTTTGTTGCTACACGTGAGCTTTCTCTAGTTGTGGGGAGCGGGAGCTACTCTCCGTTGCAGTGTGCGGGCTTCCTCATTGCGGTGGCTTCTCTTGTTGTGGAGCACAGGCGCTAGGCGCGCGGGCTTCAGTATTTGTGGCACGTGGGCTCAGTAGTTGTGGTTTGTGAGCTCTAGGACGTGTGGGCTTCAGTAGTTGTGGCACGTGGGCTCTAGAGCAAAGGCTCAGTAGTTGTGTCGCATGGGCTTAGTTGCTCCCCAGCATGTGGAATCTTCCCTGACCAGGGATTGAACCTGTGTCCCCTGCATTGGCAGGTGGCTTCTCAACCACTGTGCCACCAGGGAAGTCCCACTCCGTTGGTATTATTTTTTGATGTACAAAAGGTTTTACTTTTCATGAAGTCTAATTTGTCTATTTTTTGTTGTTGTTGCCTATTCTTTTGGTGTCATACCCAAGAAATCATTGCCAAATCCAAAGTCATGAATCCTTTGCTTGTGTTTTCTTCTAAGAGTTCATAGTTTTAGATCTTAAACTTAGGTCTTTGATCCATTATGAGTTAATTTTATATGTAGTGTTAGGTAGTCCAACTGCATTCTGTTGCATGTAGATATCCAGTTTCCCTAGTACAATTTGTTGAAAAGACTGTTCTTTCATTAAATGCTCTTGGCACCCTTGTCAAAAATCATTTGACCATATATGCAAGAGTTTATTTCTGGATTCTTTATTGTATTCCATTGGTCTATGTCTCTGTCTTTATGCCAGTTCACACTATTTGATTATTGTATCTTTGTAGGAAGTTTTGAAATCAGGAAATGAGTCCTCCATCTTTGTTCTTTTCAAGATTTTTTTGGCTATTTGGGGTCCCTTGAGATCTCATATGGATTTTAAGGTGTGTCTTTTATTTCTGAAAAAAAGGTCATTGGAATTTTGAAAATGTGCTAAATTTTTATAGTTTTCTTCGTTTCTTCATATTTGGTTTAGTATGACAGCTTTGCAATATTAGCAGTTCTTTGAGAGAGTAGCAAAGGATGTGGGAGATACTGATTCTAATTTTGGTTACCTTTATGTTATATATGTCACAATATTTGCATACTTTAGTTTTCTCATCTGTGCAATGGGATAAAGAAAATATATCATATTGAAAAACAGGAAGTTTTAAGATCTTAGAGTTCAAAATTTTTTTTTTTTTTTTTTTGCGGTACATGGGCCTCTCACTGTTGTGGCCTCTCCCGTTGCGGAGCACAGGCTCTGGACACGCAGTCTCAGCGGCCATGGCTCACGGGCCCAGCCTCTCCGCGGCATGTGGGATCTTCCCGGACCGGGGCACGAACCCGTGTCCCCTGCATCGGCAGGTGGACTATCAACCACTGCGCCACCACGGAAGCCCAGAGTTCAAATTTTTAATACAAGATGTCTTTTTGAAGTAAACTTTCCAGGTCTTCCCTTGGGCACAGAATGACTACATCGGTAGCACCATGAACTGTGAGGTTTTTTCCCCGTTTCTCAAATGTATTTATTTACCACGCATCTATCTATCTATCTATCTATCTATGACTATTTTGAGCCTAGTGTTGTCTGCTATACCAAGGATACCGGTCCTTTACTCATTCTTTTCATTTACAAAGATCATATGTAATATACTGGAGGGGAATTTGGGTCTTTTGGTTCTGCCGTAGTAAAGCCTGCATTTTGGTTCACCCTGCACATGGCAGTCCAGATATAGGACGGTTTCTGCCATAGAAGGATGGCACCTGCTGTGACAACTCTATCCTTTTTGGTGGATCTCATGGATCATTTCTTTGCAGTGAAGTAGAGTGTCCTATGACATAATTCTGTCCTTAATCATAGCAGTTTTGGAATATTGGAGAATCAGTCATGTTTGAGAGATTTTCTAATTGGTTTGTTCTTTCAGCATTTATTTAATGAACGTGCTTGTATTTTTGATATCCTAAACTCAACATATCCCAAACTGAACTCCTAATCTTTCACCCAAATCTGTTCCACCTGCAGCCTTCTTTTTTTCACTTCATGACAACTTTATCCTTCAAGTTGTTCAGGCTAAAAAACCTTAGCGTTATTCTCGATTCTTCTCTTTCTCTGATAGTGCATATACAATCCTTCACAAATCCTACTGGACGACTTTAAAATATATCCTGAGTCTAGTCAGTTGTTTTTTTATTTAAATTTAATTTTATTTATTTTTTTTATACAGCAGGTTCTTATTAGTTATCTGTTTTATACATATTAGTGTATATATGTCATTCCCAATCTCCCAATTCATCCCACCACCACCACCATCCCCCTGCCACTTTCCCCCGTTGGTGTCCATATGTTTGTTCTCTATATCTGTTTCTCTATTTCTGCCCTGCAAACTGGTTCATCTGTACCATTTTTCCAGGTTCCACATACGTGCGTTCTGTATGACAGTCTCTACATCCATCCATGTCTCTACAAATGACCCAATTTCATTCCTTTTTATGGCTGAGTAATAATGCGTTGTACATATGTACCACATCTTCTTTATCCATTTGTCTGTCGATGGGCATTTAGGTTGCTTCCATAGCCTGGCTATTGTAAATAGTGCTGCAGTGAACATTGGGGTGTTTGTGTCTTTCTGAATTATGGTTTTCTCTGGGTATATGCCCAGTAGTGGGATTGCTGGGTCATACGGTAATTCTATTTTTAGTTTTTTAAGGAACCTCCACACTGTTCTCCATAATGGCTGTATCAATTTACATTCCCACCAACAGTGCATTAGGGTTCCCTTTTGGCCACACCCTCTCCAGCATTTGTTGTTTGTAGATTGTCTTATGATGCCCATTCTAACTGGCGTGAGGTGATACTTCATTGTAGTTTTGATTCCCATTTCTCTAATAATTAGTGATGTTCACCAGCTTTTCATGTGCTTCTTGACTATCTGTATGTCTTCTTTGGAGAAATGTCTATTTAGGTCTTCTGCCCATTTTTTGATTGGGTTGTTTGTTTTTTTTAATATTGAGCTGCATGAGCTGTTTATATATTTTGGAGATTAATCCTCTGTCGATTTGTTTGCAAATATTTTCTCCCATTCTGAAGGTTGTCTTTTCATCTTGTTTGTAGTTTGCTTTGCTTTGCAAAAGGTTTTAAGTTTCATTAGGTCCCATTTGTTTATGTTTGTTTTTATTTCTATTACTCTAGGAGGTGGATCAAAAAAGATCTTGCTGTGATTTAGGTCAAAGAGTGTTCTTCCTGTGTTTTCCTCTAGGAGTTTTATGGTGTCCGGTCTTACATTTACATCTCTAATCCATTTTGAGTTTATTTTTGTGTATGGTGTTAGGGAGTGTTCTAATTTCATTCTTTTACATGTAGCTGTCCAATTTTCCCAGCACCACTTACTAAAGAGACTGGCTTTTCTCCTTTGTATATCCTTGTCTCCTTTGTCATAGATTAGTTGACCACAGGTGTGTGGGTTTATCTCTGCACTTTCTATCCTGTTCCACTGATGTATATTTCTGTTTTTGTGCCAGTACCATATTGCCTTGATTACTGTAGCTTTGTAGTATAGTCTGAAGTCAGCGAGTCTGATTCCTCCAGCTCCGTTTGTTTCCCTCAAGACTGCTTTGGCTATTTGGGGTCTTTTGTGTCTCCTTACAAATTTTAAGATTTTTCTGTTCCAGTTCTGTAAAAAATGCCACTGGTAATTGGTTAAGGATTGCATTGGATCTGTAGACTGCTTTGGGTAGTATAGTCATTTTCACAATATTGATTCTTCCAATCCAAGAATGTGGTATATCTCTCCATCTGTTGGTGTCATCCTTGTTTTCTTTCTTCAGCGTCTTATACTTTTCTGTGTTCAGTTCTTTTACCTCCTTAGGTAGGTTTATTCCTAGGTATTTTATTCTTTTTGTTGCATTGGTGAATGGGATTGTTGCCTTGATTTCTCTTTCTGTTCTTCCTTGTTAGTGTATAGGAATGCAAGAGATTTCTGTGCATTAATTTTGTATCCTGCAACTTTACCAAATTCATTGATTAGCTCTAGTAGTTTTCTGTTGGCATCTTTAGGATTCTCTATGTATAGTGTCATGTCATCTGCAAACAGTGACAGTTTTACTTCTTCTTTTCCAAATTGTATTCCTTTTATTTCTTTTTCTTCTCTGATTGCCATGGCTAGGACTTCCAAAGCTATGTTGAATTGATAGTGGCTAGACTGGACATTCTTGTCTTGTTCCTGCCCTTAGATAAAATCCTTTCAGTTTTTCACCATTGAGAATGATGTTTGTTGTGGGTTTCTCATATATGGCCTTTATTATGTTGAGGTAGGTTCCCTCTATGCCCATTTTCTGGAGAGTTTTTATCATAAATGGCTGTTGAATTTTGTCAGAAGCTTTTTCTGCATCCAGTGAGATGATCATATGGTTTTTCTTCTTCAGTCTATTAATATGGTGTATCACATTGATTGATTTGCATATATTGAAGAATTCTTGCATCCCTGGGATAAATCCCACTTGATCATGGTGTATGATATTTTTAATGTGTTGTTGGATTCTGTTTGCTAGTATTTTGTTGAGGATTTTTGCATCTATATTCATCAGTGATATTGGTCTGTAATTTCCTTTTTTTTGTAGTATCTTTGTCTGGTTTTGGTATCAGGGTGATGGTGGCCTCATAGAATGAGTTTGGGAGTGTTCCTTCCTCTGCAATTTCTTGGAAGAGTTTGAGAAGGATGGGTGTTAGCTCTTCTCTAGATGTTTGATAGAATTCACCTGTGAAGCCATCTGGTCCAGGACTTTTGTTTGCTGGAAGATTTTTAATCACAGTTTCAATTTTATTACTTGTGATTGGTCTGTTCATATTTTCTATTTCTTCCTGGTTCAGTCTTGGAAGGTTATATCTAAGAGTTTGTCCATTTCTTCGTGGTTGTCCATTTTATTGGCATAGAGTTGCTTGTAGTAGTCTCGTAGGATGCTTTGTGTTTCTGTAGTGTCCTCGGTAACTTCTCCTTTTTCATTTCTAATTTTATTGATACGAGTTCTCTCCCTCTTTTTCTTGATGAGTGTGCCTGAAGGTTTATCAATTTTGTCTTCTCAAAGAACGAGCTTTTAGTTTTCTTGATATTTGCTGTTATTTTCTTTGTTTCTATTTCATTTATTTCTGCTCTGATCTTTATGATTTCTTTTCTTCTACTGACTTTGAGTTTTGTTTGTACTTCTGTCTCTAGTTCCTTTAGGTGTAAGTTTAGATTGTTTATTTGATATGTTTGTTGTCTCCTGAGATAGGATTGTATTGCTATGAACTTTCCTCTTAGAACTGCTTTTGCTGCATCCCATAGGTTTTGGATCATCGTGTTTTTGTTGTAATTTGTCTCTAGGTATTTTCTGATTTCCTCTTTGATTTCTTCAGCGATGTCTTGGTTATTTTGTAACATATTGTTTAACCTCCATGTGGTTGTGTTTTTTCTCCTGTTATTGATTTCTAATCTTATAGCATTGTTATCAGAAAAGATGCTTGATATGATTTCAGTTTTCTTAAATTTAGCAAGGCTTGGTTTGTGACTCAAGATGTGATCTATCTTGGAGACTGTTCCATGTGCACTTGAGAAGAAAGTGTGATCTGTTTTTGCATGGAATGTCCTATAAATATCAATTAAATCTATCTGGTCTATTGTGTCATTTAAAGCTTGTGTTTCCTTATTAATTTTCTGTCTGGATGATCTGTCCATTGGTGTAAGTGAGGTGTTAAATTCCCCCACTCTTATTGTGTTACTGTTGATTTCCTCTTTTATAGCTGTTAGCAGTTTCCTTATGTATTGATGTGCTCCTATGTTGGGAGCATATATATTTATAATTGTTATATCTTCTTGAAGACATAACTATTATGTCTTCTTGATCATTATGTAGTGTTGTTCCTTGCGTTTTGTAACATTTTTTATTTTAAAGTCTATTTTATCTGATATGAGTATTGCTAGTCCAGCTTTCTTTTGATTTCCATTTGCATGGAATATCTTTTTCCATCTTCTGACTTTCAGTCTTTATGTGTCCCTAGGTCTGAAGTGGGTCTCTTGTAGACAGAATATATATGGGTCTTGTTTCTGTATCCATTCAGTGAGCCTGTGTCTTTTGGTTGGAGGATTTATTCCGTTCACCTTTAAGGTAATTATGGATATGTATGTTCCTTTTACTGTTTTCTTAATTGTTATGGGTTGTTTTTGGAGGTCCTTTTCTTCTCTTGTGTTTCCCACTTAGAGAAGTTCCTTTAGCATTTGTGTTAGCGCTGATTTGGTGGTGCTGAGTTCTCTTAGCTTTTGCTTGTCTGTAAAGCTTTTGAGTTCTCTGTCAAATCTGAATGAGATTCTTGCTGGGTAGAGTAATCTTCGTTGTAGGTTCTTCCCTTTCATCACTTTAAATGTATCATGCCACTCCTTTCTGGCTTGTAGAGTTTCTGCTGAGAAATCAGCTATTAACCTTATGGGAGTTCCTTTGTATGTTATTTGTCTTTTTTCACTTGTTGCTTTCAGTAATTTCTCTTTGTCTTTACTTTTTGTCAGTTTGATTACTGTGTGTCTTGGCGTGTTTCTTTTTGGATTTATCCTGCCTGGAACTCTCTGTGCTTCCTGGCCTTGGGTGGCTATTTCCTTTCCCATGTTAGGGAAGTTTTCGACTACAATCTCTTCAGATATTTTCTCCGGTCCTTTCTGTCTCTCTTCTCCTTTTGGGACCCCTATAATGCGAATGTTGTTGCGTTTAATGTTGTTCCAGAGGTCTCTTAGGCTGTCTTCATTTCTTTTCATTCTTTTTTCTGTATTCTGTTGCATGGCAGTGAATTCCACCATTCTGTCTTCCAGGTCACTCATCCGTTTTTCTGCCTCAGTTATTCTGTTATTAATTCCTTCTAGTGTATTTTTCATTTCAGTTATTGTATTGGTCATCTGTTTGTTCTTTAATTCTTCTAGGTGTGTGTTCTTTCTTTCTTCTACGTCTTTGTTAAACATGTCTTGCATCTTCTCGATCTTTGGCTCCATTGTTTTTCCGAGGTCTTAATTCATCTTCACTATCGGTATTCTCAATTCTTTTTCTGGAAGATTGCCTATCTCCACTCCATTTAGTTGTTTTTCTGCCTTTTCACTTTTTCTACCTTTATGTGAATGTGGTTTTCCTTCCACAGGCTGCAGAATTGTAGTTCTTCTTGTTTCTGCTGTCTGCCCTCTGGTCTGTAGTCACTTCTTAACCATCAACACCACTACAGGCATCTGTCCCTTGCTTTGTGCCACCATCATTCTTTGCTTAGGTTGTTATAGTAGTTTCTGTTAGTCTCTCTTTTTCCATCCTTCCCACCTTCATTATGTTCTTGGCACAGCAGATGTGTTGTTTTTAAAAACAAAAGTTAGATCATGATGGTCTGATAAAAATAAGGTATAGAAATGGTAAAGAAGGGAAATATTATTTGCAGGTGAAATGACTGTGTTTTTGTAAAACTCAAAAAAAGTGAACTGACAAATAATTAGAAACAACATTTACTTGGTGGAGGATTATAGAATTGATACATAAAAAGTATTTTTTATACTTTTCTATATACAAAGAACCATAAATGATAAATTAACAGCAACATAAACAGAGTACAACTAAATATCAAGAGAGTAGTACCAGTGGGGTTTATTCTAAAATGAAATGATCATTCAGAATTAGTGAATCTATGAATATCATTTACCATGCTGTCCCCAGCTGCTTCCCAGAGGTTACTATTGTTCACTCATCAACTCCAGACCAGCTAAACCAATGATCCCTGCTATCTGGTGGCTGAACTACACCTTCTGAAGTGAAGTGTGATCCTTTACACGTTTTTCCTTCCTTAGGCATTTTTCAGTCAGCCCTACAGTACCATATGGAGCTTTCTTGTATCTTATAGTTACTCTTTTATCATAGTTAATCCTTTGTGTTAAAATTCCCCCATTTAATTTACTGTGGTTGTAATCTTTTTATTGAATCAAACTAATGCACTATATTAGTATGTTTTTGGAGACATTTTATATGATTATTTTCATAGATGCTAAAAGTACATTTTCAAAACTCAAGATTCATTCTTTTATTAACTTTTTATGAATTGAAGTATAACACACATAGAAAAGGGTACAAATCATAAGTGTACACCTGAAAGAATTACCGCAGAGTAAACATACTGTTTAACTGCCATCCAGTTCTAGAGATAGAACTTGGCCAGCAGCCCAGAAGCACCCCTGGTCCCCCTCTTTCTTCCCCAAAGGTATCCACTATCCTGACTTAAACACCAGAGAGTAGTTTTGCTGTTTTTGAATTTTAAATAAATGGAATCATATAGTATGTATTTTTTGTCTCTTGCTTCTCTGGCTCATCTTTGTGTGATTTATCCACATCATTTTTGGTAGTAGTGCTTTATTCATTGTCTTTTCTATGTCCTATTCCACTGTAAAAATCCATCTTAGTTTACTTTTGTATTCTACTGTTGATGGATGTTTGGGTTGTTTCTAGTATGGCTCTATTTGAAATAATGCTAGTGATGAACATTATTGTATGTATCTTTTGGTGTTCATGTGCAGACATTTCTATTGGAATTATATGTAGCATTGGAAATACTGGGTCACTGAGTATGCTTGTCTTGAATTTTACTAGATATCATCAGAAAGATTTCCAGAGTTTTGTATTCCCATCATCAGGACTGAGAATTCTAGTTTTCCCACTGGTGTTTTCAGTCTTTAAACTTTTGTTTTAGCCATACTGTTGGGTGGGTTGTGATGTCTCATTACTGTTTAATTGTATTTCCTTGACCATGATCACTGTTGAAGTTAAGCATTTTCTTTTTTGTTTATTTACTGTTTGTATATACTTTTCTGTGCATTGCATGTTTAAGTTCTTTCCTCCAGTTTTCCCTTGGGTGTTTAATAATTGATTGATTCATAGGAAATTTCTATATATTCAGGTTATGGCCCCTTTTGGTTGGCACATGCCTTCTGTGACTTTGAGACTTGCCTTTTCACTCTTTTAAAGGTATATTTTTGTAAATAAATATTCTTCATTTTAATCTGTATACTCCTTTTGGTGTTCTTCTCTGTTTTTACTCTATGATTTTGACTATCGTTGGTGTTACTTCACTCTAAAATGTTGTGTAGAATTTAGTGATAATGCTATCTCGACCTGGAGTTTTCTTTGTGGGAATATTCCATTAAAAATAGGTAAAGGGGGCTTTCCTGGTAGTGCAGTGGTTGAGAATCTGCCTGCTAATGCAGGGGACATGGGTTCGAGCCCTGGTCTGGGAGGATCCCACATGCCGCAGAGCAACTAGGCCCGTGAGCCACAACTACTGAGCCTGCGCGTCTGGAGCCTGTGCTCCGCAACAAGAGAGGCCGCGATAGTGAGAGGCCCGCACCGCAATGAAGAGTGGCCCCCGCTTGCCACAACTAGAGAAAGCCCTCGCACAGAAACGAAGACCCAACACAGCAAAAAAATAAGTTAAATAATAAACTCCTACCCCCAACATCTTCTTTAAAACAAAAAATAATAATAATAGGTAAAGGACTTTTTATATTTTTCTATTTATTCTTATACCACTTTTGGTAAGATTTGTATTTATAAGTATTAGTACATTTTGTCTAAATATTAAAATGTGTTGGCATACCCTTGTTCATCATATCTTCCTGTGATTCTCTTAATTTGTATATAATCTATGAAGATGTACCCTTTTGCATTTCTGCTACTGGTTATTTGTTACTCCTAAGGGTTTATCAATTTTATAAACCTTTTCAAAAACCAACTTTGGCTTTGTTGTTCCCCTACAGAGCATGCTTGTTTTCTGTTTCTACTTATTCAGATCTTTGTTATTTTCTTTTTCTACTTCCTTTAGGTTTAGTTTGCAGTTCTTTTTTTTTACCTTCTGGAATAGACACTTGACCATAAAAAAATACATTTTTTTTATACATGGCAAAAAGTTTGCATGAAGTCAGAAGACAATTTACAAACTGATTAAAATAGTTGTCAATTAAATCAGAGTCCAGGTCCTACTTCTTTAATATGTAAAGAGCTTCTAGAAGTCAATATGAAAAGAGCAACAGTTACATATTAAAAATGAGCAATGTCTATGAACAGATAGATGATGGATACAAAAGTTAATATTAATGGCACTTAAGCATATGAAAGGATGTTCATCCTCTCTCATAAGAGGAATTCAAAATAAACATATTCTGATAATTCTTATATAATATATTGGCAAGGATATAGAGAATAGGCACTTGCATAATATGGTGGGGATATAAACTGCCACAACCTCTTTGAAGGCACAATTTATATTATTTATCAAAATTTTAAAAGCCCTTTGATCTGTGAATTTTATGTATGCATAAGGATGTTGGTTCCCTTATTAACTGTAAAAGCAAAAAAAAAAAAAAAAAGCTTAGAAAACACCTATATGTTTATGTAGCTATGCAGTGGAAAGCTATGAAGCCACTGAAAAGAGGTAGACTGTAGGTGCTGGTTGTTATGGAACAAGCTCTAGGAAAGATTGGTTGCTGAAAAATGTATCTTGTTCAAAGAGTTTATGGGTGAAATGTCTGTGTTTCATGTGTGCATAGTGAATTTCTGAAGTGCCAGTTAGTGTCAGTGCAAGGTAAAGGCTAAGTGTTTGTTTTATGTTTATGGAATTGAATTGACTTCATCTTGTATTTCATACAGGCTATTCAGCATTTCTTTTAGTTATGTTGTATTTTCTCACTTATATTATAAACTCAATGAAAATAGAAGATATGGACCATGTTATATGCTCATTATGTGCTCTGCACTGCCTGACATAATACATTGAATGCTGTACAGCCAATATTTTGTGAATGCAAAATAGAATTAGTTGACACTCAGACACTCATTTATTTTATAGTTTCAGAACCTGGTCACATATTTAGCCCCCTGTGGTAGATAGATACAACAGTCATTATTTTATTTTCATGTTTCAGAAGAGTGAACTGAGCCCAAGTGATTAAGTGATTTCTATAAAGCAGGGATTGGTAAAGCCTGTGGGACAAATCTGTGCCATCACCTGTTTTTGTATGGTCTATAAGCTAAGAATGGTTTTTATATTTTTTAATGACTGGGGGGGAAAAGAATAATATTTTATGACATGAAAGCTATATGAAGTACAAATTTCAGTGTCCATAATTAAAGTTTATTAAAAGATATCATAAACATTCATTTATGTATTGTCTGTGGCTGCTTTCCCACCACTGTGGCTGAGTTGAGTAGTTGCAGTAGAGATTTGACGTGGTATTCTCATTGATTGCTTCATTCACACTGCTGCCTGACACACTGCACATCTCAGTGATGCAGTTGTGATTCAGTAGTGTTTCAGGTGTCACGCATATTGCTGTGCCATACACTTTATTTTTCATTACTGTTGCATATCCCATTACGTCAAAACAAGAAAAGGAGAGAAAAGGGGGCTTTGAATCTTATGGCTTTAAGGGAGCATGGACTGTGGATTATTTTATTAAACTAGGTGGTAAAACATTGTGTTTATTATGCTCTATTAAAAGAATATAATATACATTGCCATTACCAGGCTAAGTACTTACATTCCAAACACAGGAAAGCAACTCTCATAAAAGTTAGAAAATTTAAAATATTTCATCATAGCAGATTTTTCCACAAGTACAAAAATGGTGAAAATGAGTTGGCAGTCAAAGTAAGGTGAGGAATGGCTCATTTGTTAGCCAAGCAAAGAGAGCCACTTACCAATGGTGAGCTAATTAAACTGTGTTTTTTTGTAGTAGCCAAAGAAATGTGTTCAGAAAAAATAAATTTGTTGAAGACTATTAGCCTTTTGGCGACAATAATTGCTTTAAGGATCTAGGACATTGGTAGCAACATCAGTAGTCAATTAAAGAAGAGGATAATGATTTTGACTGGTTTTCCTGACTCTTGATGAGTCAATAGATGTTTACTGAGAGTGTTCAGTTGTGTATTCAAAGAGGTAATGCTAAGTTTCAAATGACTGAAGAATTAATTAGCCTCCATGATAAGTGTTTGTAGAACAACTGCAGGCAAGATTATTTTCAAAGAAGTTGACAACATTATTTCAGTATAGTCTGAAGTAGAATATTAAGATGTGTTACAAGTGATGGCGGTAAAAATAATTGTGGAACAGAAAAAAAGTTATTTGGACAAATTTACAAAGTTTGTGAAAATGTAAAGTTTTTAAAGCCTATGCTTATTCATTGTATTATTATGATTACAAAATTGTGGAAAACATTTGTGTCTGTCATTTATTATTGAACCAGTAATATAAATAGTGAACTTCATTTGATTTCATGAAGAGAGAGTTCCAGTTTTTGTCAGAAATTTGAGCTATTTCACATGGCCTACCCCCATAAGTTTGATAATTACAATTTTTTGACCTCACGGTCAAGATTCAAATTTTTCTAGACATGAACACGCTCGTTTTACTACTCTTACGGAACACTGAATGGCTTGAACATTACCTTTTGCTTCAGTCTTTATATTGTTTCTTACCGATATAATTGATAGTGTTTCTTAATTATGAGGCAAACCAGCTCTTATATGTGAAACTTATACCATGGTAGTCATTTGACAGCGACTGAGGTAGTTTGAATTACAAGTAGTATCAATCTGTATACGTCACATTCTGTCAGAAGCCAAAGCAAAGAGTGATATCTCCATTCACACACACATTTGTAGCAGATATATTTTCCAGGCTGAAACTACAATTCCAACAGTATTTGTCAGACCTTGATGGAAGTGCAAAGAAACTTCCTTATTTCGGAATCTTCCAACCATGCAGTTGAGGAGCCTCTACCTAACCTTGAGTTAGAAGTGATTGATCTAAAATGTAGTGACATGCTAAAAGGCAAATATCAAGAGACCTCTGTAATAGAATTCTGTAAATGCCTTCTAAGTGATGAATATACTCAATTAAAATCATGTGCTTGTGGATTGATATCAGTATTTGGCAGTATATCTGTGTGAAAAGACGTTCAAAGTTGAAATATGTAAAATCTCATTATAGATCAGTGTTAGTAGGTGAACATTTGCAGTCATTTTTGAGGATAGCGAGCAGTAACTTTGAACGCTCATTAAATGAAATGTTATTCCCCACAAAAGAATTAGTTCTACTACTAATAGTAGACCTGAATTACCAAAAATTTTTTGGAAATTCTTTTCTCTTATTTTATAACTACCTAAATAATACTGTTATCATTTGTTTTTCTCTTTATCCACAAAGCCCAAAATATTTATTACCTGACTTTTTACAGAGAAACTTTTCTGAACCCACTCTCCCCCTGAAGGAATAATAGTATGTCTAATTAGAAACCAGTTATGCATTGAATTGATTGTCTTTTATTCTCATTTTAGAGTTCTTGCATTTAGAAAATACTAAAAATGTTCAAATTTGGAAAAGTTTGTTGTCTGTGTAATGTAATTTAAATCTCTGAAGTGTTGGAAACAAGATTCACTCGTTAATTATGTCAGTAGAGTATATCCTATAGGGTTTCTTGCAACACTCTTCTGTAGTAGCTGTCTAACTTTGGAATTCACGGCTTTGCCTTCTTTACCTTTTTTTGTTTGCTTTTGCTTCCAAATTGACTGATAACCATTCTTCAAAGTTTTTTACTTCTGAAATCCAGTATATACTGAAAAGGATTTTTATTCCACATTATGCTGAGTCTAATGCTGGCGGTTGTTTTAAAAAACAGTATGGGGACTTCCCTGGTGGTGCAGTGGTTAAGAATCTGTCTGCCAATGCAGGGGGCATGGGTTTGAGCCCTGGTCCGGGAAGATCCCACATGCCACGGAGCAACCAAGCCCGTGTGCCACAACTACTGAGCCTGTGCTCTAGAGCCCGTGAACCGCAACTGCTGAAGCCCACATGCCTAGAGCCCATGCTCTGCAACAAGAGAAGCCACCGCAGTTAGAAGCCTGCGCACTGCAATGAAGAGTAGCCCCCACTCGCCACAATTAGAGAAAGCCCGCACGCAGCAACGAAGACCCAGACGCAGCCAAAAATAGATTAATTAAGTAAAAAAAAAAAGAGTATGAATACCTCCTGCAAATTACTAAGCTTCATGGGCAGTTTTATTTTAAATTCTGTGAGAAATAAGAGTTTTAGGATCTCATATAACATGCCTTGATACATCCTATAATATATATATTGGTAAATAATCTTTTATGAAACAAACCTTTACATTCATATCTTGATTCAAAAGAACAATACATCTTCAGATTTTTAATATAAATTAATCCATTTTTCCCTTACAGTAGCTTTCTGAGAGCTTATTGCTATCTCTTGAGAGTTTACATCTTTGACAAGAATATTTGTAATTTGAAGTCATCACCCAATATTGTTCAGTTAGCAATTACAAAGGATTATTGACGGTTACCTTCTGGTTGCTGATCCTTTTAAAATCATTATATTCTCATGATTATTTTGTAATTAAGTCCTATATATTGAGCCCTAGTGTTTGTTTTTCAAGTTTTCTTTTATGGAGCATTTTTGTCTTTTGGTACTTTACTTCTGAATTATAGTTCCTTTTTTCTTTTTTTAAGTCTGTTTATATTCAATGGGATTAAAAACACACTTCCACTTTTAGAGCAGATTTATCATCTACCCTTCAGGCTGTTCTTTAACATGGAACTCTTAAGAATGAATATCTTAAGCTATTCCCCAGATGTTTTAAACTCCAGCAAACTTGTGGTTTTCTTTATTGGGATCTCTGTTGGTAGTATTCAGAAGATGAAAGAAAACATCTCCTCAGTCTCTAAACACTTTTCATACTGATTTTAGTGTCTTTTGCTGCAAAGACATGCATAAAATAAAACTTCTATACTGATAAATTTTCAGAATCCTTCTTTTAAAATGTAATATCAAAATGAGAATTGCATTAACAATAATGTAAAAAATAATATTGTGTGTTGCATGTGCTTTTGAATCAACTTTGTTATGTGATTCGTTTTTGGTTTTTTATAGCTGTGACATTTGGTCAGTTGTTTAACGGGTCATGCAATAGATTTTATTCTTCATTACTTAGTAGAGATTGAGGATGTTTTGCTTCAAGTGTTTTTCCGAAATGTTGGGAGGTTTAAATTTAAACTTTTAAAGATGTCAGTCATTTAGTTCTTTTTTTAGAGGGCAGCCAAATTGCAAATTCTTTGAAAAATCAGCAACTAAATTATTCCTCCATAGTTATAAAAATAGTTGGTAACATTTATTGAGTGCTTATTATGTTCAAGGCACTGGCATAATACAACAGAGTGGTAATGATTCATACTAATTGAAAGAAAGATAATAAAGAGTTAATAAATGAAAGAGTGAAATATTGCACTACAAACACAGGGGCTTTTCTCTTCTTGAGCCTGTTGTAAAGGAAGCAAGTAGGAGCATCTTATCTGATTTCAGTTGTTTAGAAATAATCTGATTTTTTTCTCACCAGGTAACATCATATCTAAGTGTTAACCTAAGGTTTATGTCTTATAGTTAAATTTCTCTCTAATAACAATGTTCTACATTCTTTTTTTTTTTTTTTTTTTTTTGAGTTCTTTTGCCTTCATAGCCCACCTCGTGTCTAGTAGGTATCTGGGACATAGGCAAAATCACAATCAATGTCAATATTGGGTTCTTTTAAAAAATATTCAAGAAAAACTTAATTTCCTTAAAATGTGTACAGGTTGGTAATCTGTACCTTAAAAATCCAACACCACCAGCAGCAGTAGCAAGAAGACTCTCATTTAATCCTTCCAGAGTTCATCCATCCATTTATTTATCAAACTTTTTTTTTGGTGTGTATGTGGCATGTCAGGCACTATGCTTAAATATTGTGGAATGCAAAAACAGATAGGGTCTTTAATACCATGTTTTATGAATGAGGAAAACATTAAAAATAAATTAAAAATAAATTACTTGCCCCGTGTCAGACTACTAGATGAACATGAAGTTAAAGCAAGGTCTGTCTATACCAGAGCCTTTGTTTGAGGAACACTGCCTGTCCTGATGCCTTGCAGTGTAAAATCATATTTTGACCATATCGGTATCAAATTTGTCTTATATGTCCTTAGTAAGGAATTTGACTATGCTGGATGGACCTTCCTTCGTCCCTCCCCTCCCCTCCCCTCCCCTCCCCCCTACCTCCCTCCCTCCTTTCCTTCCTTCCTTCCTTCCTCCTTTTCCTCTTAAATACTGATATTCCACCTAGTTCCACCCTCTGGGTTCTTCTCATTTGTCTGGGCATGGATTTCTTTGGCTTTATAATATTTGGGTTTTTTGAGCTTCTTAAGCCTGTAAGAGTGTGTCTTTAATCAAATTTGGGAAGTTTTAATAATAAGATGTTATTTCTTCAAAACTTTTTTCTGTGCTGCATTTTTTCTCTTCTCCTGACACTGTCTGGTAACATAAATGTTAGATCTTTTAGTATTATTTCATAGGTATCTGAGTATTTGTTCATGTTAAAAAAATCATTTTTCTCTCTGTTGTTCAGACTGTAACATTTTTATTGATCTGTCTTCAAGTATACTGAGTTTTAATTCTGTCTTCTCCATTTTGCTTTTCAGTCCATCTAGTGAGTTTTAAATTTTCACTTATTTAATTTTTATTTGGTCTTCTTTACATCTTGTATTTCTTTGCTGAGTCTTTCTTTTTTTCCAGATATTTCAAGAGTTTTAGTAGTTTTGGTTCCCTGGAGTTCTCCTCTTTGGTCCTCTAGCCAGAGAGCCGGGGCTTTATTTTCCCAGTTCTGCCACAAACTTCCATGACTGAGACTTGTCTGGGGCTAAGTAATAGGAAGATTTAGAGAGAATATTCTAGGTTTAAACTTACTCAATAAATTCTTAAACTCATATATCAAATTATTCAGTTCTAGATGTTTACTCTTTTTTATAATTTTAATCCTCTGTTGAAATTCTCCATTTTTTCATCTAGTTTATGCATTCTTTTCTTTACTTCCAGTATCTAAATCATTTTGAAAATGTTTTCTAGTTTTGTTTTATTTTTAGTTTTTAATCAAATTATTTTGCCTCTTTCCATAACTATCAGTTGTTATTGTTTGCCAGACACTTTATATAAGAACTGTTGATCCTTCAGATTGTATATTCTACCAGCGTGTTCACCCTTTTGTATACAAGGCTGATGTGGAGTGACAGGAGAGCTGATCACCTTAATAAAGTTAAGGATTAAAGCTAGGTCAAAGTTGATTTTTGGTTTTGATAGATTCAGTCTACACTGTTTGCCTCTGTTTCTAGAGCTTGACTCTCTAGGACTCTTAGTTTAGACCACTGGGTTCTTTGTCGCATCAGCTGTGTGAAACAGTCCACCAGAGCTGCCTTCAGAGGTTTCTAGCTTAATTCTTCATCCTTCTGTCCAGCACACCTTCAAAATTTGGCAAATAGCTCAAGTGGGAGACTGACATTATAAAATTTGTTTTTTAAAAACTGAAGTGTAGTTGATTTACAATGTCGGGTTAGTTTCACCAGTACAGGACAGTGATTCACTAATACATATATTCTTTTACAGCTTCTTTTCCCTCATAGGTTATTAAAAAATATTGAGTATAGTTCCCTGTGCTATACAGTATATCTTTGTTAGTTATCTATTTTATTAATAATAGTGTGTATATAATAATCCCAACCTCCTAATTTATCCCTCCACCCCCTTTCCCCTTTGGTAACCATATGACATTTTGTTTTAGACACTCAGTTTCCAATTTTATCACTTTAGTACTATGTAATAACTAAAATTCCAACTTTTTTTTTAACCCGCTGGCCCTCCACCTCCATACCATTGTTCTGCTAAACCCAAAGTCTGAATTTTAAGCTTCTAGATACAACCAGGATAGATACATGTCCTCTCCCAGTCCCCAGCAGAAGAGTGTCTTAGTTTTTATTCTCCACTCTTCCTAGGGATTTCATTTCTTGCCTATCATGTTTTTAGTTCCTTTGCTCTTGGCCTTTGTTTTATAAGCACTGCCAAACTGGGCAAACTTTCTGGTTTTTAGGTGATTTGGGTTTACCCTCTTAGCTTACATTTGATTTTCAGAATTCAGCAGATGTGTTATGGGACAAACCAGCTGTGTGTTTGAGGTCCCTGAAATGTCAAATTTAGTCTTTCTAGCCTCATGCTGCTGAGTACAAATTTGGACAGGTCAGGCAGACAGCTACCAGGGCTGGCCTACCCTTTGAACAGTTCTGACCTCCCTGGAAATTTATTCATTTGGTGCTCATTGCTTCCATAGATCTTTTCTACCTTTAATGATTTATAATTTGCATGACTTTTCTAGTTGTTGTCAGTAGGAGTGCTGCTTATGACCCACTATATGGTACTCAGAATCAAAAGTTCTATATATTATGTTTGGATAAAAGATTTAAATGTTTGAGTGTTTCTGATGAGTGATATATTTTCTTTTTTTTTTGCGGTACGCGGGCCTCTCACTGTTGTGGCCTCTCCTGTTACAGGGCACAGGCTCTGGACGTGCAGGCCCAGCAGCCATGGCTCATGGGCCCAGCCTCTCCACGGCATGTGGGATCTTCCCGGACCGGGGCACGAACCCGCGTCCCTTGCATTGGCAGGCGGACAGGACTCTCAACCACTGCGCCACCAGGGAAGACCATGAGTGATATTTTTTATAGTTGTGTAGAGAAAAATGATTAATTATTGCTTGAATACTATCCATATCTGTTACATATGTTTATAGAATTTTTCAATCAGAGTAACTAAGGCCCATTACAAACCATGTATTCTGTGATAGAAATAACAGCCAAAACCAAAGCAGTAAAGGAGGGAAAAAGTATAATTTGTGTTTTGGAACTTCCTGTGGACATATGGATGACATTCTAGGTTTATCAAGAGACTATTCATCTCATTTTGAGAAACACTGTCTTACAGTATTTCTCTTTTCCTTATATGTGGCTGTTTCTTGTATAGTTTAATAGTAAGTATCAAACAGTTTTACTGTTTAATGAAAATTATACTTTGGTTTAGTGAAATTTTGTTGTGTGTTTTTATAATGAGTAGAAACTTAATACATATGCTGTACATCTGAATTTAGGAATAATTCATTTTATCTTAATCATCTATACTTATGTACAAAGTACTTTTCAACAGTATATTTGATTATTTCATGTGCAAAAACTTCATCTTCAGAGTTATAAATGGGAATAATTAAAAACTAAAACATTTTAGAATTGAATAAGGACTTATCTAAGCAACACATGCTTAAAACTGCTTTCTTATCAAAGAAAATAAAATTAGAGGTTGGAGAAATACCTTTAAATTACAATCCTTATGAACTAATAGCTTAACCCTGGTTTTGAATGACTGTTACTTTTTCCATCTTTTAAAAATATGCTTAAATATAAACACATGTGGGAAATGTTCTTTTGGCTTTTATCAAACTGACATTTAAGTGAATTTTTTTGAACCTCACTAAACATTTGTGGTAAAAGATTTCAAAGCTTTGAATCTTTCTATTTGCCTATGGATTTTTTCCCCCTGTGTTATTCTATTAACATTTGGTCTTAATAAGTATAACCTGTTTAGAATTACTGATGTTTTTTCATTTATTATTTGTTTAGATGAGAAGTTTAGGAAAGAGCTTCATCAAAAACCCTACTTGGCAGTTATGAATGCTTTCTTAAGGAAGTTAAATTTTTTGAGTTTTACTCTAAAGATTTTACTTGTGTCTTATCCCTAATATGTCTTCTTTATGAAGTTTTCAAAATCGTTGATGTTTGGTTTCTGTGCCATGATGTTAGCACAATGTGAGATCTCCTTTATCTTATGATGTACGATGAGCTCTCTCTCTCTTTTTTCCCTCCAAGACTGGGGTAAAAGAGGCTGTAGTTACTGTGAAAGTGGGAAGCAATTGCCCTAAGATAGAACTAGAAGCTATAAATGATGGTTTTATGGACACTTTCCTATTGATATTCTTTCTTATATTTTACTTATAAGAACTTTTATTTTTCTTTTGCTTAAGGATGATTGGTCCTACATTAGGGTAGAATCATGAAATCTTTCTCATTTGTTTAATATCAGTTAACTAGAAAAATTACACATTAAAATTTAAGGAGCTATTTCTTTTCTTTAATTTCTTCTCTCCCATTATTTTTTTTTCCTTATCATTCTTCCTTTTATTTTTCGGGCTTTTTAGAATGATTTTCTGGATGCATCTTAAAAACAAGCCCCCAGCTGCCTTTTTATTAAAAAGTAATTCATTTAGTTTTGGGCCACAAGGTGTTTTATTCTAAATACTCTTATTTTTATTTTACATGATTTTAATTTTTTCTTAATTTTTGGATGGATCTCCTAGTCCTGAGTCTACCACTTACTAATTGTGAGAAATTCATCAAAAATGATTTAACTGGGCTTAGAGGATAAGGAAGGTGAATTTACTCATTCTTCTTAAAACAAGGTACACAAATAGAATCACACGTAACCTGCACTTCAGAATTGCTAGGAGACAGATCATACTAAGAACTCAGATTTCTTGTAAGTATTGGAAGAAACATCATGTTGCAATAGAGCAAGCTCTTACTTACTCCTGTACATCTTTACCTCTGGAGAGCAGGGGTGGAGGGGGTGGAGGGCCTTAAGAGCCTATGAAAGAGAAGGGAGAGATGTGGAGAATGTAGTTCAAGAACAGACCCAATCATTCCTGAAAAGAAAAAGTCCAACGTTCCAGACCTGTGTTTTAAACATGGAGTAGGATCAGACAGGCCCTCTCACCAGTCAGTGCGCCATCCCCAATCCATTCCAGTTAGATTTCTCTTTTTGCCCTTTAAGTGGCTTGCCTGGGAAAGCCACTGAACCCTGTCCTGATCCTTAGAGCAAGGGATCTCATTGTTGAAGAGAGAGAGTTTTGGGCAATTTCCTTTGGTGCCCCCCTAGATAGTATGTTCTTTTTTTAATTATTATTTAGTTTTAAAATTTATTTATTTATTTGTTTGTTTATTTATGGCTGCGTTGGGTCTTTGTTGCTGTGAGTGGGCTTTCTCTAGTTGTGGCGAGCGGGGGCTACTTTTTGTTGCGGTGCGTGGGCTTCTCATTGCAGTGGCTTCTCTTGTTGCGGAGCACTTGCTCTAGGCATGCAGGTTTCAGTAGTTGCAGCACGTGGGCTCAGTAGTTGTAGCTTGTGGGCTCTAGAGCGCAGGCTCAGTCGTTGTGGTGCACAGGCTTAGTTGCTCCATGGCATGTGGGATCTTCCTGGAGCAGGGCTTGAACCTGTGTTCCCTGCATTGGCAGGCGGATTCTTTTTTTTTTTTTTTTTTTTTGCGGTACGCGGACCTCTCCCGTTGCGGAGCACAGGCTCTGGACGCGCAGGCTCAGTGTCCATGGCTCACGGGCCTAGCCACTCCGTGGCATGTGGGATCTTCCCGGACCGGGGCACGAACCTGTGTCCCCTGCATCGGCAGGCGGACTCTCAACCACTGCGCCACCAGGCAGATTCTTAACCAGTGCGCCACCAGGGAAATACTTTTTTTTTTTTTTTTAAAATAAGTCAGGTTTATTGAGGTATATTGAGATATACTTGACATAGAGTAAAACTCACTGTTTTTATATGTAATATTCTATGAGTTTTAACAAATGTATACCGTTGTGTAACTATCACCAAATTAGGACATTTCTGTTGTCCTCCAAACTCATACTTCTTTGTAGTCAATTTCTCCTCTCTGATTTCAGTTCCTGACAATCACTACTCTGATTTCTGTCCCTATAGCCTTGCCTTATCCAGAATGTCAAATAGATGGGATCATATTGTTTGTAGCCCTCTTATGTCTGGCTTCTTTCACATGGCATGATACTTTTGAGATCCACCCATGTTCTTGAATGTGTGGATGTACCACAATTAGTTTATCCATTCACTAACTGATGGACGTTTGGGTTATTTCAAGAGTTTGATGATTATAAATAGGACTGTTATAAACAGTCACGTACCTGAGTCAGCTGGTAAGTATATGTTTAACTTTTTTTAGAAATTGCCGAATTGTTTTCTGAAGAGACTGTAGCCATTTTTCATTTCTGTCAGCAATGTGTGAGTTTCAGTTGTGCTGCACCCTTGTCAGCACTTAGTATTGTTATTTCTTTAAAAGCCATTCTAATAGCTGTATCTCCTTATGGTTTTAATTTGGATTCCCCTAATGATTGTGATGTTAGAATCTATGCTTATTTGCTGTCTGTGTCCTTTCTTTGGAAATGTTTCTATTAATCTTTTGCCCAATTTTTTATTGGATTGTTTTCTCATTATTGAATTTTGAGAGTTCTTTATGTATTCTGGATAGTATATACTTCTCAAAGTTAATATTTATACTAAATGTTGCAAAGTATTTTTATAACAGGAAGTATATTTTTGAAATGGTAGGTCAGTACTGTTTAAGTCATTATGAATTATGAATGCTGCTTTAGCACCCTTAGTTGCTAGGTTCACTATGACATATTCAGACTGAGCATAGGTTGTCAGACTTGTCAGGAATTAATATTATATAATATGAAAAATATCATTGCTTGGTAAGTCACTTTTTTTAGGAATGTTAGAGAATAAAAAGTTTATATTTCTAAAGTTTTCTTTTAAAATTCTCACATTTATATCTTTGCCATTTGTCATACCAGTTTACATCATTGATTGGGTAATTTATTTAGAGTTAAAAAAGAGGTATATTTGGAAGAAATTTCTTAACCTAAAAACCGAGCGATGATACGAATTAAAAATGCCCTACATTCTAAAACTTTCTTTAGATCTTACAAATTGAACTAGATGATGTTTGATCCTCAGATTACAGGAATAAGACTTAGTTTTTCATTCATATCCTTATGTGTGGGTCACAGTCAATGGAATTAAGAGTACTGTGATTGTTTTTCTAAGGTATAGTGAATATGCATTGTTATAGTATCATCTTCCAATAAGTACTGTTCTCCTTACTCTGCACACTCCTGATTTTCTTTACTTGTGTGTGGCGGGTATTCTTTATTCTTGAGTGCTAAATTTTCTGAGCAGAACATAATATATCCCATTGGATATATTATGTTAGACTCTGCTTGTGTTTACTTCTTACAACTCATTGAAAAATCTTTCACTATTTGTTCCTCACTCTAACTTTGTAAAGTAGAAACTAGTTGGAAATTTTATGAAACAAACAGTACACTATGTTAACAAGCAGCAAAATGTAGATGCTGTCTTCAGTATAGCATCATAATTGTCTTCCATTAAATTTTTCAGTTATTGACTTTCCCATAACCTATCTGACCATGTTGTAGTTAGTATAATAATTACTGTTTTTGAAAAGGTGAATCTCTTTGTAGTATATACTATCCTGCATTTATTTCCATTAATACTTGTGGCTTGACTTAAATGCCAAAATGGCTTTTATGCTAAAGGATGGATTATGTTAGCTAAGGATGGATTATATTAGCTTGCCTATGTTTACTTTGGTCATTTAGTCACTGCCCAGCTGTTCCACAATTAGAAACTCTTGCTGCTGTGAGTAGCATGCTTATGATCATCAGTATTATTATTATTTTTATCAGAAGTCTGTGCTATCTTTTTTTTCAGTTTATTTTATTGAAGTATAGTTGATTTACAATGTTGTGTTAATTTCTACTGTATAGCAAAGTGACTCAGTTATACATATATATATACACACACACACACACACACATTCTTTTAAAAAATTTTGTTTTGGAGCTTAGCTGCTTAACAATGTCCTATTAGTTTCTTCTGCACAGCAACTTGAATCAGCTATACATATACATACATACCCTCTTTTTCTGGTTTTCCTTCGCGTTTAGGTCACTACAGAGCATTGAGTAGAGTTCCCTGTGCTATACAGTTATGTTCTCATTAGTTATCTCTTTATTATACATAGTATCAATACTGTATATATGTCAATCCTAATATCCCATTTCATCTCACCCCATCCCCCCTTGGTATCCATACGTTTGTTTTCTACGTCTGTCTTTATTTCTGCTTTGCAAATAAGATCATCTATACCGTTTTTCTAGATTCCACATATATGCGTTAACATATGATATTTATTTTTGTCTTTCTGACTTATTTTACTCTGTATGACAGTCTCTAGGTCCATCCACATCTCTGCAAATGACCCAATTTCATTCCTTTTAATGGCTGAGTAATATTCTATTTTGTATATGTACCACATCTTCTTTATCCATTCCTCTGTTGATGGACATTTAGGTTGTTTCCATGTCCTGGCTATTGTAAATAGTGCTGCAATGAATATTGGGGTGCATGTGTCTTTTTGAATTGTGGTTTTCTCGAGTATATGCCTGGGAGTGGGATTGTTGGGTCATATGGTAGTTCTATTTTTAGTTTTTTAAGGACCCTCCATACTGTTCTCCATAGTGGCTGTATCAATTTACATTTCCACCAACAGTGCAAAAGGGTTCCCTTTTCTCCACCCTCTCCAGCATTTATTGTTGTAGATTTTTTGATGTTGGCCATGCTGACTTGTGTGAGGTGATACCTCACTGTTTTGATTTGCATTTCTCTAATATGATGAGCATCTTTTCATGTGTTTGTTGGCCATCTGTATGTCTTCTTTGGAGAAATGTCTATTTAGGTCTTCCACCCATTTTTTGATTGGGTTGTATTTTTGATATTGTGTGCTATCTTTTAATAGACTTTAAATTTTCATGTTCGATCATTTTCATATGATACCTTTTCTGTGCATACTACCATTCTGAGGTATGGTCTAATACTAAACTAGGATTAAAAGACTAGTATTTAGTCATTGCTTTCCCTACCACATTAGTATTTGAAATCTTCTCCACTCTCTTGTATTTTACTTTTCTTCTCAGAAACAAAACAGATATATAGATAGCTTTCATATTATTGTCAAGAATTATCAATTGTTTATAAAGTATTTAATAATATGTGATATGAGAGTGGAAAGCATTACTTAGAATTTAAATTCTCCTATATACTATCAGCACAAGTATTAAAAATTCTTTATAAGTATATGGTATATTGCTTTCTGCTTTTTCCATAAGGTTAGTCTTCCAAGAAATTCTGAACTACATTCCAGTGACATTCATTTTTATTTAAAAGTTTTCTTTAATAAAAATACTTCCATTTTAAAATGAATATAAATACATGATCAGATTGTAGAAAATATCGAAAAGGAAAAGGCTTATGTCTAAAATGCTGATGGGCTGTTAATGCGGTTCTTCTGTTCATTTTTGTTAAATTCTAACGAAAAATACTGAACATGTTGAATACCTTTTTATATTCTGATAATCTCTTTGAACAGTAAATATAAGAACATCCCTTATTATATTTTGATTTTCATAAACTACAAATGTTCATTTCTTACATTTTGTGTTCTTTCGACTTTATCTTAATTTGCTACCTATAGTTTCAATGTCATTTTCATACATTTGTTTATTCATTCACTCTATTTTAATTGTATCATCATAAGCTGCCAGAATTCCTTCCTAGAATAGTACAGCATATAAACAATTATAATATGAACTATATTATATTCTGTCCAATGATAATCATTATAATTTAATCATTCCACTATTTTTGAATATTTTGTTTTAAACTTTATTATATCTTATGGTAATATGTTCAGCTTTTGCATATAGCATTATTTATGATTTGGATTACTTCCTTAGGGTAGAGTCCTAGAAATGGATTTTTATGATAATAGTATATAAAAATTTTTGTGATTCTTGATATGTATTGCTAAATTACCTTCCAAAAGAGTTCTGTCACTAACACTGTATGGTTATATCAGCTTTTTCACATCTCTAGTAATGCTGAGTATTAATAGTTTATACTCAACCAATTTAATGTGCAGAAATCTGTTTACATGTTTTTGATTACTAGTGAACGAAGCTGATTCTTTTTCAACATTTATCATTTTTCTTTTGTTTACTGTTCATTTTTCCATTTATATGAGCCATAATAGTTTCTTTTTCTCATATGAGAATATTAAAATAGTATTTTTAAAATATTGAATCAATAAATTCATTAAAAGTAAATGTTAAAATATATAAAATGATAATTAAAATATTTTAAAAATCTTTTGGGTAAAGATAACCATTTTTCATATTTGTTAAACAGGTTTTATCCTTTATATTTCTAGTTTTTAATTTGTTTGATTTTGCTTTTATTTAGAAATGCTTTAAATATTTTTGTTATCAGATTTGTTGTTCTTATTCTTTGTTTGCTTCTGTCAACTGCAAACTCTCATGCAGAAGTTTGATAAGCACTGAATCCAGTTTTCTCTGGCATTTGATTTAAGTAACGTTGCTCTGGAATTTTTTAGCATCATAAAAACTGCATACTTTATTAATTTGAGCTTCATAAATCCTGCCAGATTGCTGGTAGGAAAATGTATCAGCTACTGCTCTTTCAATTGTGTTTTTGTTTGTTTGTTTTTGGCTGCATTGGGTCTTAATTTCTGAACACGGGTTTTCTCTAGTTGCGGCGAGCGGGGGCTCTTCTTCGTTGCGGTGCATGGGCTTCTCCTTGTGATGGCTTCTCTTGTTGCAGAGCACAGGCTCTAGGCACACGGGCTTAAGTAGTTGCAGCACGTGGGCTCTAGAGTGCAGGCTCATTAGTTGTGGCGCATGGGCTTAGTTGCTCCACGGCATGTGGGATTTTCCCGGACCAGGGAACGAACCTGTGTCCCGTGCATTGGCAGGTGGATTCTTAACCACTGTGCCAACAAGGAAGTCCCAGTTGTGTTTTTTGATTGAGGTATTTGATATGCCAACTCCATTCCGACAGAGAAGCTCAACCAAATGGAGAAAGTAAGAATGTATCTATAAAGTACTAAAATTGCCACGCATCTCTCCCTATAGAAAAAATCACGTACTGGAAATATATAGAAGTTCCCTGCAAATTATAAAGATATCATAAACTCTGTCATCACTAAACAACTTAGAAAATAAGGTTTTTATATAATTGATTATATCCCTGCAAAGCTGTAATCATGGTTTTGAGACTTATTAATGTTTTAGCCTGAACTTTTTTGTTCTTTCATTAAATATACACAGTCTTTCATCTTTTCCTAGCATTTTCCACTGTGTACACTGATGGTTTTGACACAGATAATGTGGACCATTCATACACAAACCAGAGATTTTGTATCAACTAGAAAAGTGTGTAGAGAAAATGTGCCGAATCCATGCAAGAGATTAAAGAAAATAAATTTTTCCTCAATGCAGTTAGTTCTGTGAACAGAAAATTTTCTGGGTTTGATAATCAACTACTTAGGAGTTCCCTTTTTTTTATATGATTTTTCTTCTCTCCTGTATTTCCTAACACCATCCAACTGATAATCCGAAGTAGAAGTCTCAGAATTGTTTTCCCTCTGCCACATCTTTCACCTAGTTATTTATCACATCTTATGTCTTAAACTTCAGAAATGATTCCTTAGCTTGATCACTTCCTGGTAGCCCCTTAACTCAGCATCTGATCTTAGGTATGAACTTTTCCAAAGGTTGGCGATCTGCCTCTTTTTATTCTACCCTGTCCTCAGAAGAGTGCTATCATCATTAAAAAAAAAAAAAAAAAATCTGCCTTTCACACTATTAGTAAACAGATGTTAAAAATTCCTAGTTGCCTACTGAAGAATGTCTAAATTGATTAGCCTAGCACAGGGAGTTTTGTTTGTTTTTACTATTTTACCTACATTACCTGTAACTTATTTTCTGAATATGTGTTCGTTTTACCCCTACCGTTGAATATTTTTTCTCCCTTATTTGTCAAATTATTGTTCAAAAGTTAAACTTTCCCGGCCTCTTTCATTCAGAAACACTTACTTCTCTGCTCTGTGTTTTGTTCTGTATGTAGTTCTATTTATATAACTGTATGGAAAGTTGCTCTTTTCTTCCATTATAAGATGAAGTAGATTTTAAAATGTTTTTATTAGAAAACAATTTATATGCTTATTACACAATCAAAACAAATGTATATAAGATCCATAATTGCTTGTACTTTGGAGTGAACCACTGTTAACACCTTGGTTGTAGTCTTCCAGGTCCTTTTTACTACACATGTATATTGGATAATTTTGTTTGCAGTATACATATATATATATTGCACTTTTCTTGGATTATATTGTGCATATGTTTTGGTTACTTAATATTTCTAAATTGAAATATATGAATATCTATCAGTAGTATAAGTCTACAACATTTAAAAATATTTAACTCTTTAGTAGAAGCAATGCATACACACAGTAAAAATAAATCAAAGTGAAAAATTAAGCATTCCAGTTTTCTGAAATGGACTTACCCTATCATTCATCAGAATTCATCAGGATTTATTAGGCCAAAATTTGGAATAAGACTAATTTGCCTATTGATTCTCACTGCTATTTATTCTCTGTGCATATTATGCTGGAGGTTCTAGTGTGTGCACTAAGGCAGGAAAAGAGGAGAAAACATTTTTTTCCTTATTCACAAATTATGACTATATATGTGTGGCAAAAACAGAAGAATCATTGCTATTAATTAGAGATGTTGGCAACTTGATTGGATAAAAAAATTGATGTAAAGACTATATTTCTAAATACCAGAAACAAATAAAAATTAGGTTTAAACAAATATCATTTACAGTACTGTTAAAACATAGGAAGTATGAAGTCGTGACTATAAGAGATGAGCAGGATTTATGGCACAAATTATGAAACTAATAGATGTTAAAGACCTAAATAACTATACTGTGGTATATACCGTAATCATGGATTGGATAGTTGTTGGGGGCGGGGGCTTGCTTCATGGATCTTAGTTGTGCACCATGTCGGCTACAAGTGGACAATTTAATATTGGAAAGATATCACTTTTCCGTGTGTGTGTGTGTGTGTTGTGTGTGTGTGTGTGTGTGTGTGTGTGTGTATATATATATATATATATATATAATTGCAATCCTAGTCAAAATTCTGACAAGTTATTTTTTGGAAATGGACATCTAGTTGTGCATTTATGTGGAGGTCCAAGAGGGCCAAGAATAGTCAAAGCACTCATGAAGAACATGAAGAGAGCACTTGTCCTTCCATTAAGACTGATAAAACAATAATATCTAAACAGAAATGGAATTTTTGCAGGGGTAGGCATATAGATCAATGAGTCAGAATAAAGAGCCCCCCCCTCCTTCTCTCTCTCTCTCTCTCTACACACACACACACGCACACACACACACACATATAGTTGTCTGTCTATTTGTCTGTCAGTCTTTGGTAGTGGTGATGGTCATGGTAGTTACACAAGCGCTGAATTTCAAAATACTGTTTTAAAATTGTATGTTTATTTCAGGTACCTTTAAGAAATTTATAAAAAATAAAACAGAACTAAAAATGAAGAAACAATTAAAAAAAACCTTCCCTTCTTCTCCACTCCATACAGGGGCAAACACTAACAGGTTTTTTTTTTTTAATTAAAAAAAATCAATTAATTTATTTTTGGCTGCGTTTGGGTCTTCGTTGCTGCGTGTGGGCTTTCTCTAGTTGCAGCGAGCAGGGGCTACTCTTCATTGGGGTGTGCAGGCTTCTCATTGCAGTGGCTTCTCTTGTTGCGGAACACGGGCTCTAGGCGTGGGGGCTCAGTAGTTGTGGCTCGCGGGCTTAGTTGCTTCGCGGCATGTGGGATCTTCCCGGAGCAGGGCTCAAACCAGTGTCCCCTGAATTGGCAGGCGGATTCTTAACCACTGTGCCACCAGGGAAGTCCAACAGTTTGTTTTTAATAGTTTACTGTTATAAATATAAATAATGTAGTTATGCCCCATTTTTTGAATTAACAGTTACTTATCTATTGACTCATCTGAAAGCTGAAGAATATAGTGCACATACACTGTTTTTTCTCCTTTTTCCTGCCTCATTGTCTTACTTATGTTATTTTAGATATTTTAATTTTTCTACTGACTTATTTATTTGTTTATTTATTTATTTATTTTAAAGCTTAGGGAAAGTCAAGAGACTTCTTTGCAACAGGATGGAAATTTTATTTTATTTATTTATTTAAAATAAATAAATTATTTTTGGTTCCGTTGGGTCTTCATTGCACACGGGCTTTCTCTAGTTGTGTCAAGTGGGGGCTACTTTTCCTTGTGGTGTGCAGGCTTCTCATTGCGCTGGTTTCTCTTGTTGCAGAGCACAGGCTCTATGTGCACGAGCTTCAGTAGTTGTGGCACACGGGCTCAGTAGTTGTGGCGCATGGGCTTACTTGCTCTGCGGCATGTGGGCTCTTCCCAGACCAGGGATCGAACCCGTGTCCCCTGCATTGGCAGGCGGATTCTTAACCACTGCGCCACCAGAGGAGTCCCGTGACTTTATGACTTTAAACAGTTTACTTAAAGCCTCTTTTTAAAAAGTTGGTCATTAACACGAGATACTTGTGGACTCTTTTCAAATGAAGGAATGAGAATAAGAAAACTTTTCATCTCTCCATTCTTCCATCTTCAAAATGTCAGTGTTATAGATGATGTTTTTACAATCTGTTTTATAAGTATAATTAAATGTTACATATTTTATCTCTGCATAGATTCAAAAGTTGAAAACCAAACAAAACATCATTACTGAATAACTAGGTAGATATTTTTCTCTGTAGAACAAAGTAGTGTGATTGAATCAACTCTTAGAAGAGAAAATACAATCCTTTGTTATTAAAATTTGGACTATGTAAGGGAGAATTTTACATGAAAAAAATATAATAGACCTTCATTTAAATTTCTTTCAAAATACTTACACTTTTCCAAAGTCATACACAGTTGTCACTTTTTCCTTTTTTTTTTAAACCCCATGCAATTTTTTTTCTTCCTCCCTTTCTCCTTTCCTTTCTTTCTCTTTCCTGGCCGTGCTGCAGGGCTTGTGGGATCTTAGTTTCTTAGTTCCCCGACCAGAGATTGAACCCGGGCCCTCAGCAGTGAAAGCACCAAGTCATAACCCTTGGACCATCAGGGAATTCCCCCTTATGTTTCTTTCTGATTTATACACCAGCATAGAATATAGTAGTTCTTTGTCTTTTAGCTTCCTGTATTAAGTCTGATGTTATTCTGATTCTTATTCCTTTTTATGTAGTGTGTTATTTTTCACCCCAGAAGCTTTTAAGGGTTTCTCTTAATATGAGAGTTCTGAAATTTAACAAGGTATGTCCAAGTGTGGATTCCAGTCCCTACTTCCAAGTATAATTGCTTGGTGTTTAGAGATATCTGAATATTATATATATATATATATTTTTTTTCTCTTTTGACGACTTCTTTTTTTCCTAGTGTTTCTTTCTTACCCTTTATTATCTCTGTTCTCCTTTTCTGTCATTCATGTTAAACGGATCTTGGACCATCTAATTCATTCTCTGTTCCTTTTAAGTTTTCTTTCATACTTTTCATCTCTTACATTTTTGATACAATTTCTGGGTATTTTTCTTAATTTGAGTTTCGTTCTCTTCATCTTTTTAAAATCTGTGTCCATTTTAATTGCTTAGGTCATTGATTCAACTATTAATTTAAAAAATTCAATGGTGGTAAAGTTAATTTATAGCAACTCTGTTATTCTGTAATTGTTCTTTTGTCATATAACTAGACAGGTAGGTTTCCCCGAATTGTCTCTGAGAAAAAACTAGGCAGAAAGTGAAAAACAGTGTGAGAGTTCCTCAAAAAGTTAGACTTAGGGTTACCATTTGACCCAGTAGTTCTACTCCTACGTATATACCCAACAGAAATGAAAATGTTATATCTACACAAAACCTTGTACATGAATGTTCATAGCAGCATTATTCCCAATAGCCAAAAGATGAAAGCAACCCAAGTGTCCATTGTTGGATGAAGGGATAAACAAAATATGGTATATCTATAATGGAGTGTTATTCAGCAATAAAGAGGAATAAAGTATTTATATATGCTGTAGCATATATGAATCATGATAACATTATGCTAAGTGAAAGAATCCAGTCAACAATGCCATACACATATATATTATTCCATTTATGTAAAATGTCCAGAATAAGTAGAAATACAGAATATAGAAAGTAAATTAGTGTTTGTTTAGGTTGGGGGAAGATGATATAAGATTGGGTTTTGATAGCTAAAGGGTATGGAATTTCTTTTTGAGTTAACGAAAATATTCTAAAATTGATAGTGATGATGGTTACAGAAGTATAAGTATATGTTAAATGATCAGATTGTAGGCTTCATATGGTTGAATTGTATGATATGTGAATTATATCTCAATAAAGCTGTTATCAAAAAAAAAAGAAAAAGGCAGGCGAGGAATCTACACAGTTGTTAGATAAAAGAGGACTTTTTCATGACAGATTAGAGCATTTAAACAGATCTGACTCTTGTGGGTAAGGTAGGAGTGGTTGGGCAGCTACCCTCGTGTACCAAATATAGTATATAAAGAAATTGCTCTTGCTGTTATGTCTCCTGTCACTGCTTTGTCAATTCTGTTACATTAGCTTTCTGTTAAATTAGAATTTGTTATTTCTCAAATTCGTTGTCTGTGCGTGGCATCTTTCCTTGATTTGTGGTGCTGTTATACTTTTGTTCATTTTCATATATAAAAAACATACTTTTTGACATTCAGTCAGATTTGGAAGGGGAAACAAGCATATGCTTCCTCTTCCATCTTGAAATGTGAGGTTCTATAATTTTTATACCCCTTGAACTAATTTTAGATATAATATTAATAAGCAAAATTTTGGTTTCTGTAGAAAACTCTTAGTTGACTGGAATGAGGAGAAATACACTGATTTCTATGTGTTTGTAATTAACAAGTAATTCTGAGACTGCAGTTCTGAATTTGACTAACCAGTGAGTTGTATGTGACCTTTGTTGGACAGTCTGCTCAAATACTTTATGCCTCACTTTCCTTGTTTGTTAAATAAAGGCATTCTGTTTATCCCTTTTAGTTTTAAAATTGATCATGTTTACAGTTGACCCTTGAACAACATAGGTTGAACTGTGTTGGATCCACTTAATAAGTGGATTTTTTTTTCAATAAATATAGTTTACAGGTCTTTAAGTGTGGGGAAAAGTTTGTGTTTGGTTAGAGATCACAGTATGTGGAATCAAAAGAACTAGGGTTTGAGTCCTGACTTTATCTAAACTGCTTTAGCATCCTGCCCTTGGGTGAGTCATTTATCAATTGCTTTATTTTTGAGGCAGAGATAACTGTTCCCGAGTTTTTCCACAGAGGGATGGGGGATTGGTGTGTTGACACCCTTCTTCCCCTTCTATCCTGCCTGAACAACTCGCAGTGGAAGACCTTCACATAACTTTTACAGTCTGCCTTCAGTGTCCATGGTTTTACATCCATGGATTCAACTAACTGTGGATTGTGTTGTACTGAAGTATGCAGGTATTTATTGAAAAAAAAATTGAAAAATATAGGAGCTAATAGTACCCACCTCATAAAGTTGTGAGCATTTTAAAAAATGATGATTTGGATAAAATGTTTAAAACAATAACTTTTGGCACACATAATAAATATTATGTAAATGTTAGCTGTGGAACCTCACCCTAAAACGTCAGAGGGTTCTGAAATCCTGTAAGTTTTAGAAAAACTGAATAATAGTCAAACAGATTTCTTTGTTTCAGATATCTCAATGCCTTTAATATGCTGATATGCACTATGAAAATTCAAGATGGAAATAGAGTACACACATTTCCTACGCTTATTTGGTCACATAATCCTTTTTCTCTAGACCGTCTTGCAAAGCTAGTGTTCTTTTTATTTATTTTTTATTTTTTGTGGTACGCGGGCCTCTCACTGTTGTGGCCTCTCCCGCTGCGGAGCACAGGCTCCGGATGCGCAGGCTCAGCGGCCATGGCTCACGGGCCCAGCCGCTTCGCGGCATGTGGGATCTTCCCGGACCTGGGCACGAACCTGCGTCCCCTGCATCGGCAGGAGGACTCTCAGCCACTGCGCCGCCAGGGAAGCCCGCTAGTGTTCTTTTTAAACCGTAATAGTCTAGAACTATATTGGTCCAGTAAGGTAGTGGCTAGCCTTGAGGTTATAGATACTCAAATTTAAGTTAATAAAGTTAAATAAAATATAAAATTTTATTTAAAATAAAACTCATCAGTCACACTAGCCACCTTTCAAGCGTTCAATGGCCACGTGTGGCTAGTGGCTGTCAAACTGGACGCACAGATACAGAACATTCCCACTGGAGTCAGAAAGTTCTGTTGGATGGTGCTGGTAGAATTTGATAACAAAAACTAAGTAAACAATAGAGTATATAGTTGGTTTACTGTAATTTTAGTAGCTATAATAAATTTAGGCCCATCTAGTTCTTCCCGAAATATTATAGTTATTTGATTCTTAGTCATTGGAAGAAATTAATGATGATGGAATGCAGAAGACTATAACTTAAGGAAAGTTCTTGAGAAAGTGAGAAAGGATGGTGTTGCTGTAGCAACAACAAACTGGGTGGCCTACATCAGAAATTTATTCTCTCAGTATTCTTGGGAGGCAGAAGTCTGAAATCAAGGTGATAGCATGGTTGCACTCCTTGTGACCAGCCTAGGGGAGAATCCTTCCTTGCCTCTTCCAGCTTTTGGTGGGTGTTGGCATTCCTTGGCTTCCTTGGCATATGGCCATATCACTCCAATCTCTGTCTCCATCTTCACCTGGTCTTCTCCTCTCTGTCTTCTCTTTTGTCCGTTGTAAGAAGACCTGGCATTGGATTTAGGGTTCACCTGGGTAATTCAGGAGGGAGGATCTACCTGAAGATCCTGAACTTAATTATGTCTGCAAAGACCCTTTTTTCAAATAAGATTACATTCACAGGTTCTGGGGGGACATATCTTTTTGGAGAAATTGGCTTTTGAAAGTGGAATGGCCTCAAACGAACATGGCAGTTGATCACTGTATGTTTACTTTGTCTATTCATTCTTCCTCTCTCCTCCAATCTCTCATATCACTCTTAGTTGTTACATAGTTCAGAAAGTAATTAGAAGAGAACATTTCCTAAACTACCGCAACTAGCCACCTATCTGCATCTGGGACTGTGTACTTTGTTTTCTCTCCTGTTAGTATTAGGTGAATATTGTTAGTGGTATACAAATACTGCTGTTAACATTTTGGCAGGTTTGCTAATTGTGTTTATTGGCATCTCAGGGTTTTATAGATGGGATCTGAAGGCAATTGGAAGTACGGAAGTGCGTATAATAACTGTGTTTTTCCTACTCCTGATGTAACCATTTCTGTATTTATCTCTTTTTATATTTTGAAGTTCTGTGAAATGTTTAATTTGAGTAAAAAGATCTACTTCCATACTTAAAAATTTAAAGTTTTGAAAATACTTTCCAAGACTGGCATCTTTTTTGAATACTCTATTCACATCCCAATCTCTCTCTTCTTTGACTGATCTTCTGTAGCACTTGCTGTCTACGTTGCATACATTTTGTTGGTTGATAACTTGGTATTTAAAATTTTTCTTTTTCATGTGTATTCATCCTTTTGTTCCCTCCAAGGTCGTAAATCCTTTGAAATTAAAGTCTATACATATGCCCTTTGGTTATCTCCGACAGCATCTAACATGTTAGAGACATGTAGTAGGGAATATTGACTTATGATCTGGATTATTAAAATGCTGTGTAGTTTGAGACTTATTAGAATCAGTATCCATAGCCCGTTGTCTGGGTACGTGTAATTTAGGGGTTTATATGGATCATCTTGTATGAAAAGTTTTATGTATAGTTAGTATATGTATTTTCCTGAAGAGAAGTTCTCTAGCTTTTATCAGATGCCAAAGTAATGAAGTATCAAAGGTTCAGTTCATCTCTCTCTGTTCCTATATTTGGCAGATACAGAAATTGTGTCACTAAGCAACTTTCCTAGAATCATACAACCCAATGTAATTTCCCAATTCTTTAAGTTATAAAGTAATAGCCTTTATGATATCTAAAACTTTTAGAACTTATTAGAATATACATTTGTAAGGATTTTAGAGTTCAGTACTTAATATAGGAAGATATGCATTGCTTATAAATAATAATTTATAAAGTTATTTTTATCTTCTGTTTAGTTTAATGGCTAATTATGGTCAGCCTATATATTTTAAATTCTTATAGTTGTACACTTGTGGAAAAAATTTCTTAAGTATGGAAATTTAGCAAAGTTGTTTTTTATACAACATTTTAATTCATTTATTCAACATAATTATGTAGTTCAAAAAGTTTCACTAAATGTGATTTAACGAACTTCTAATCAGAAAAACTTGCATTGTGACAACTGACAAATGCTAACTTACTTTTTTCTACTGTGATTTCCTTTTAGGTTTGATGAACTTGTAAAAAAATTCAAAGTTGAATATCATGCTGGTGGCTCTACCCAGAATTCAATTAAAGTGGCCCAGGTTGGTTAATTATTTTAAAGATGATAAAGAAATGGATTCAGAATGATTCTAGACTTTTGGTCATTGTGCATAATAATTCCAATCTATATTTGTTGCTATAGAATATTTCTGTTGGTTTTGAATGTTTATTATTCATTTCTTCTTAATTTCCTGTGGAATCCTTTGATTATTATTTTATATTTCATGTTATTGATTTGTAGAAATTCTGCATATTTTATAGATAGTATTCTTTTTTATTCTATAAATTCGAAATATTCCTTATTTGTCATTTGTACTTTAACTCTGCTTATCATGTCTTTTACTTTTCCAAAGTTCTTAGTTTTTTTAAATATAGTTAAACTTTATGGCTTCTGCATTTCATATAATACTTAGAATGGAATTCTTACAACAAGATACTATAAGTTTTCTTGTTGTATATATAAATACATATATACCTATATATCTACATAGTTGTATGTATGTATGTATAAATTTATGTATCTGTGTCTATATCTATATACGTCTTCCAGAGGGTAATTGGATAAACTCATTTTGACGTATACTCTACAAGTTACCAGCGTGACCTAATTTTAAGTGGGAGCGTTAGTGTTCTATTTAAAGTTCCAATTATGAAGGACATGAAAAAGCTTTACAAACTTCTGGTTCTTGCCTCTACGATTTGTAAACTAGCTCAAAATCCCACTAACTGCAGTCAAAGGTCAACTCTGATGGACTCAGGTCATTTTGATTTTTTTATTGATTAATGCTTTCCCTTTGAATTGTAATTATGGGCCAGAGAAGTGGAAAATTGACAAACAAAGGTTGAACAATTTCTGGTTTTTTAAACTAACTTTTATTAGATTTAGACTTACACTGTATAATTATCCTGCATACTTCCAAAGCTCAAATTTAATCATAGTATTAAAATATTGTAGGTTGTAAAATATTGTGTGTAGTGGCCTGAGGAGATGAGGTCTTTGTATTTGTCAGCTGATTTTGTTTGTTTGTTTGTTTAACATTCCGGTGGTCACTTTGTGAGCTCAGGTTAATGGAAAGAAGACAGTTTACTTCTGTATTAGTTTTCTCAGGCTGCCGTAACAAAATACCACTGACTGGTTAGCTTCAACAACAGAAATTTATTTTATTACAGTTTTGGAGGCTGATGCCATCTAAGAAGAAGGTGCTGTCAGGTTTGGTTTCTCGCGAGGCCTCCTTCCTGGCTTGTAGATGGCTGCCTTCTCACTATGTCTTCATGTGGAGGTGGGGTAGTAGGGGGAGCGTTCGGTTCTCCAGGAACCAAATCAACTGTATCTTAGTCTTGGATTTTCCAGCCTCCAAAAAAATTTTTTTTGTTGTTCAAGCCATGCAGTCTATAATATTTTGTTATGGCAGCCTGGGCGGACTAAGACAAGTTATATACCCAAAAGAATTGAAAGCAGGGTGTGGAAGACATACATGTAAACCCATGTTCATAGCAGCATTATATTCACAATAGCTAAAATGTGGAAGCAACCCAAATGTCCTTCAGTGAATGAATGGATAAACAAAATGTGATATATGCACACAATGGTATATTTTTCAACCTTAAAAAATAAGGAAATTCTACCACATACTACAATATGGGTGAATCTTGAGCATATATACTAAGTGAAATAACCCAGTCACAGAAGGACTAATGATGATGATTCCAGTTATATGAGGTACCTAGGTTAGTCAAATTCATAGAGATGGGAAGTAGAATGGTGGTTGCCAGGAGTTGTGGGAGGGGGAAATGAAGAGTTACTGCTTAATGGGAATAGCGTTTCAGTTTTACAAGATGAAAAGAGTTGTAGAGATAAATAGTGGTGATCGTTGTACAACAATGCAAATGTACTGTATGCTTTAAAATGATTAAAAAGGTAAATTTTGTATATACCTGTTTTACTACATTTAAAAAATAAATCGAAAATAGATTCTAGGAATGCTTCAAAGGGGAGTGATATCAACTTGATTCAAGTTACAAATTTCATTTGTTTATTCAATAATCAGTGAGGCGACATAACAAGTCAAAAGCATGGGCTTGCTCTTGGGGCCATGGGAGTCCATTAGAACTGGGTTTGAGTTCAAGCTTTGTCACTTTATTGGCTACGAAAGCATGAGCAACTTTTATGGGCCTTTCACCTGTAAATGGAGGTTAATGCTTATTGCAGGTGGAAGTTGTAAGGATTTATGAGATAATGAATGTTTTAAAAAATTATGCTTCTTTTTGTTTTAATTAATTAATTTATTTATTAATTTTTTTTGACGGTGTTGGTCTTTGTTGCTGCGCACAGGCTTTCTCCAGTGGCAGTGCACGGGCTTTCTCTAGTTGCGGTGAGCGGGGGCTACTCTTCATTGCAGTGTGCAGGCTTCTCATTGCAGTGGCTTCTCTTGTTGCAGAGCACGGGGTCTAGGCATACGGGCTTCAGTAGTTGTGGCATGTGGGCTCAGCAATTGTGGCTTGCGGGCTCTAGAGTGCCGGCTCAGCAGTTGTGGCGCACGGGCTTAGTTGCTCCTTGGCATGTGGGATCTTCCCCGACCAGGGCTCGAACTCGTGTCCCCTGCATTGGCAGGCAAACTCTTAACCACTGCACCACCAGGGAAGTCCCTATCCTACTTTTCAAAAGAAAGTTTGGAAAGTTTGGAAAGGGCTATTTTCCCCCCCATTTTTCTGAATTTTCTTCATCTTAACAGAATGTAAATTTACCCATTCATGGACAGAACAACCAGTTTTTTGGCTCTTATTCACATAAAAATACTTATTTCAATCTAGTCTTCAGTTGAACATCTTGTTTGGGTTTTTAGTTCCCCTACTATTTTGAGAGGGCTTTTCTTTTACATCTGATTGATGATTCAACTACATAATTGCCCAGTTATAATTTATGACTCGGGTAACCACAGAGTTTTGAAAAACATTCCTTTAGAAGTACTTTTCTTTAGAAGGAGAATTCTTCAGATTTTCCTTGGCAGTCATTAATAGGAAGAACTGATTCCTTTGTACATAAAGCAGATATTTGTTGGGCATCTGCTATGTGCTAGTCATTGTGCTAGGTAGTAGCTGGTAACATAAGCTATGTCATCTAAATTTTAAGTAAAATGTGATAAAATATTTAGAGCCTTAAGTGAACAATCTTGATATAATCTTGCTTGAATCTATTGTGGTGAATGAACGAGGTTGAGCTTTACGCTGTTTAAGAAGTCTATCCAGGGACAGCCCATCCGGGAAGGTTCTGGTTTTTGTTTTCTGTTAATGCACTTGATTGGTTGATTTTGGGGTTTTGTCTTCTTTTCTTATTCATTTATGTTCTCCTTCACCTCTGAGAACAACTGGATTACAGTCTTCCATTTTCTCTATCACTCTAGGTTACTGAAAAAGCAAATACTGCACAACAAATACCAGTTCAGTGTGGCTACACTAACTGAATGCTAGGTGCTGTGAACTGTAGATCTAAAATTAGGGCCAAGAATAAGAGTAAGAATTCAGTCATCATCAAAGTATTCATAAACCATTTTTTTTACGATTTTTAAAATTTTTTGATGTGGACCATTTTTAAAGTTGTTACTGAATTTGTTACAATATTGCTTCTGTTTTATGTTTTGGTTTATTGGGTGCAAGGCATGTGGGATCCTAGCTCCCAGACCATGGATTGAACCTGCACCCCCTGCATTGGAAGGCAAACTCTTAACTGTTGGACCGCCAGGGAAGTCCCCATAAACCATTTAATTCTATATGTTTTTCGTTAGCATATGCCACCTGTAATACGTGTTTTTTGTTACAGGTATTTTGAAAATAGTTCAGTTCTTCTGTAAAGACAAGAATAATAACAAGGTAGATGAAATTCATAGATAGTAACCTGGTAGGTTTTAAGACTGAGGCAAAACTCATAGGATATTTTAAGTATAGATAGTAAATAAACAAGTAGCTTGGGAAACAGGCAAAGTTGATACAATTTGTTAAATATAAATAGCAAGTAAGTTTGTTACCTGTAAGACTGCTAAAGACAGAATAAAGAAAACCTGTGTTGTAACAAACAAGAGTATTACTGATACACAGAAAGAGATGGAAAGACCATATTATGATCATATACCACTAGGCTCACTTCTCCAAAGATCACTCATTAGTGAAACTTACTATGTTATCATTCTAACCCCCACATTCATATAACCCAGGAAAAGCAAATAAAGCCATGACTGTTCAGGCTCTTTTCCAAAGTGTTCCTGATTTTTAGTATCTCCCAGGGACTCCTGTCTGTAGGCCCCCTTGCTCAAACTGTGGCCCTGTTCTCATAATGATACCATCATCATCAGGGAAGGCAGATGAGGTGAAAAGCAGATGATGCTTGAACATTCAGGCAGTGTGGTCCTTATACTTGTTTGCACCCTGTGTGTTAACTTACTCCAACTCTCTCCCTTGCTTCTTGTGTGTTTTAAATGGATACATCTGTGTTAAGCATCTTAATTTGGTTGGTAGGCCCTTTCCGTTCTGTGTCCTCTGGGATAGTTTGCTTACTTGGAGTCTACCAGGGCTTTAAGATAATTTCCCCATATCACACCAGGTTTAGATCGATTTTTCCTTGTTCGGTAGTTTAACAACAATAACTCTTATGGTAGCTATGGAAAAATATGCTGAAACATTGAAAGAGAATGTTACTTGGCAAAAATCATCACCTCTATAAAAGAAGAACTGGAAGTCATATGAAGAGTAAAGGTTAACATTGACAATGTAGAGCTCATTCTGTCAGATCTTACCAATAATCATACTTTGATATATCAAGTGATGTGACAAATCATGTCAACAAGAAAATGTTCCCATTAGCTCTTAGATAATTTAATTTGTTAAAACATGTTTTTGAAGATTTTAATGAAACCACAAGCAACATAAAGCAGTATTGTTGATATCATGTCCAAATATAATTTCTAGACTTTTCTCATCTACATATTTGACAGACAGTGCAAATTTAAATTTTGACAAATTCTATTCAGTATAAACTTATTAATGAAAATATTTTATCTTCTAAATATCCTGTACACCTTGTATACAACACTGCTAAAAAAAAGGGATGTGATATGCTTACCTATGATATTGATGCTTTCATAGTGAACATTTTTGGTCACTTTTCAGTTTTTTAAAAAAGTACAGATGCACTTAATGTGATTTTTGACTTAAAAAAAATGGAAGGAGATAGCCTCCTTGGACATGTGCCTAAAAGATGGCTATAATTGTTGCTGGACCTAGAAAATATGTCCTGCAGTATAATATTTTTAGAATGTGAGACAAGAAGAATGTCGTTATCTAATGTGGCAATACATTGAAGATGAGAATGCAGAGAAAGATTACAGTAAAACAAAAATTTATATGCCATTTCTCCAAAAGTGTTTGATGATATTTGAAGAGGCCATAAGGAGGCTAGGAAAAACTCATACAACAAACAAATGATTCATTTTTGTGTAATATGACTGCTTTATATCTCAAGAGGGGGGAAAGTTTACTATAGAAGGGCAGCCAACTTAAATAGGGCTTTCTCAATGTCTTTACTAAAACTGTAAGTTACTTGGACTCCAACTTTGATAACAGAAATTGCAATCACCATTGTGGTTTGGAGTATTTTGAAATAATGTTCATTTTAGGCATGGATAGTATATGTAATGAATCTGTAAATGCAAAGGACATGATTGAATAAGCAGTTGGAATACCAGAACAAGAATTTAGATAGATTCAAGGTAGATGAATATTTTGTAGAGCTAGAAACTAATTCTTGTATATCTAAATGGCTGCTATTGCTAGTAAATAAAATCCTAAGTATTCCATGCTCAAATGCTTTTGTTGAAAGAATGTTTAGCTTGATGTCATCATGTTGGACTGACACCAAGAATGTGGAGATAACAGCAGAACCATAAGTCAAAGTGAAATTTACTTTTAACTATATTCAGTTTTACCACACATTAAAGAAGGTATCCTATGGTTTTAATCAGTTCAAAGAAGTATTATTGGAAAGGAAACACACAGAGTTAAAATATTCTTTTATTTCATGGGACAAAAAGGAACACGTCATTGTTATTTTTTTCTAAATTTTGGTAACATCTGTTTAATCCAACTGTACTTACTCTTCTTTTTAAAAATCTTATATTTATGTACGTTAAGAACATACAATATGGCCTGTAGAAATTTAAATACGTAAAAAGAGTTTTAAAAAGTTAAAATAAGTTGCTATATTTATTTAAACAAAAGAAATGATTGTTATGTTTTCCCATACATACACTGTTTAGTTAGTCCTTCTTTTAATTATTACTAATTGCCACTTGTTAATTATTCATATTGTTTCATTTAAATAATAGCACTTATGTAACAGAAAAGGAAATAATACAGAATAGTATATAATTTCAGTTAAGTACTGAAATAATAACCATGGACTGGGTGGCTTAAACAAGAGAAACTAATTTTCTCACAGATCAAGGAAGCTTAGAAGTCTAAGATCAAGGTGTTGGCTACTATGGTTTCTTCAAGGTCCCTTCTTCTCTTGCTGCTTCTTCAAATATTTGTTCTTCTGTGCATACACTTCGTGTCTCTGTGTATATTCCTATTAATTCTTATAAAGACACCAGTTAGATTGGATTAGGGCCTAACATAAATGCCTCATTTTAACTTAATGACTCCTTTAAAGCCCCAATCTCCAAATATAGTTGCATTCTGAAATCTTGGAGGTTAGGGCTTCAACATATGAGTTTTGGGAGGACACAGTTAGTCCATGACAAGTACTCATTTGTTTATATTTTTAAATTTTTGGTAGTATACCATTTTGATTCCCATCTTATTTACTTTTTTGTATGTGTTTTAGTTATTTTCTTGGTTAATTTGGGGATTACAATTAACATTCTAAATTTATAACAACCTAGTTTGAATAGTACCAACTGAGTTTCAGTGGCATAAACACTGTGCCCCTTTATATCTCCATCCTCCACCTTTATATTGTTGTTGTTCCTGATTACATCTTTATACATTGTGTGCTCGTTAACACAGATTTATAATTATTGTATAATTCATTTTACCTTTTAAATCCTCTAGGAATAAAAGAGGAGTTGCAGACCAAAAGTGTGGTAATACTGGCTTTTTTTTTTTTTGCCTTAGAATTCTTCATTAATTTTCTTCTTCAGGCACTACTTGGCCATTTTAAAGGCACATCAAGTTTCTTTTTAATGTCTTTATTGGAGTATAATTGCTTTACAATGGTGTGTTAGTTTCTGCTTTATAACAAAGTGAATCAGCTATACATACACATATGTCCCCATATCTCTTCCCTCTTGTGTCTCCCTCCCTCCCACCCTCCCTATCCCACCCCTCTAAGTGGTCACAAAGCACCGAGCTGATCTCCCTGTGCTATGCAGCTGCTTCCCACTAGCTAGCTATTTTACGTTTGGTAGTGTATATATGTCCATGCCACTCTCTCACTTTGTCACAGCCTACCCTTCCCCCTCCCCATATCCTCAAGTCCATTCTCCAGTAGGTCTGTGTCTTTATTCCCATTTTGCCCCTAGGTTCTTCATGACCTTTTTTATTTTTAGATTCCATATATATGTGTTAGCATACAGTATTTGTTTTTCTCTTTCTGACTTACTTCACTCTGTTCAGCCACTATGGAGAACAGTGTGAAGGTTCCTTAAAAAACTAAAAATAGAACTACCATACAACCCAGCAATCCCACTACTGGGCGTATACCCTGAGAAAACCATAATTCGTAAAGAGTCATGTACCAAAATGTTCATTGCAGCTCTGTTTACAATAGCCAGGACATGGAAGCAACCTAAGTGTCCATCAACAGATGAATGGGTAAAGAAGATGTGGCACATATATACAATACTGCTTTCTTCTGACTCGTATTTTTCAGAAGCCTCATGACCAGCTACCTGTGGTATTCCTATATTGTTTTAAGTTATATAAGTTCACTATTAAGTTTCCTTCAAATTGATTTACTGATCTTTCTAATGTTCTCTACCTGTTAAAAATTAGTCATTTTTGCATATGTTCTGGGCAGCTAATCAAATATTTTAAGTGCCTTCTCAGTCTTTGTTACCTGAAGTATAAGTAGATCATCGTTGGAATCAATTATTTCTTCTTCCTCTCCTCCCCCAAAGTGTTGAGGCTATATGGATTTTTATGATTTGCTATTCAATAATAAAAAGTAAACATTTTCTTATTACTTTAGTAACTGCCATTTTTTTCTAAATAAAGTATATTTTTCTCATTTAAAGCAAAGATCTTAGGGATAAAATAGTATTCATTCTTTGCTGTAATTGAAATCATTTATTAAAAACTACTAAATGTGTATATGTTCCTTGCCAAATAGCCCTCTCTCCTCCATTTTTCTTCAGGAAGTAAAATATGTTCCTAATTACAAATTTTCTTCCTTAATCATTTATATAAATCCATCAGTAATAGATTTGATTCTTTTCTTCACATAAGTATTAAACGTTTCTCTTGGTCACTTGAATTCTTATATCCTTACTTCTAATTCCTCACTGGTTCTCTCATTATTGACTTTTCAATCTTTCTTTTTGTCACCCTTCTCACAGTTAGATAAGCCTCTATGTTTAACTTCTAGTGAAATTTTAAGCAAGCTTTTGTTTTGTTTTTAATGGAATTTTGAGAAAACTGTCTTGTGCCAGTATTTTTATGTTTTATACAGGATAGCTGCTGGGGTGTATGGAGGGGGGAGAGGTGCTTTAATTGTTTTTTTCCTACAAACATCAAGTAATGAATCAGTTTTCAGAATTGTGTTTTAAAGTTTTCCCAAACTCTTTGTATATTGAATACCTAAAAACATTTTTTATAAAGTTTATACAATTATGTTTGAATGAATAGAAACATGTTCAACGCAGAATTGTAAAGTTGATATTTTAAGAACCATGTAGCATTTCCAATTAAGTCATAGTATTTAGAAATTAAAATTGAGAGCCTCATATTTTCTTTTGTAGACCTTTTTTTTAAAAAAAAATAGTTAATCTATGTGGCTTTCCTGTATGAATAAATATTATTCTGATTATCTCTTTTTATGACCTGTTTCACCTGAAAAAACTATATAGAGATTAAAAGGCATTTTAGTAGATATATCTCGGAATCTGGGAACAGTGCAGACTGCTTAGATCTAAAGAGAAGAAACGACATTGGAGTGATCAAAGAGAATTCTCCCTTCTAATGCCTTACACCTGGAGCAGTTGCAGAACTGTCAATAGCACAACTACATTTATAAATATCAGAGCAGGATGTGGCAGACGGTGGGTGATACAACACAGAGTCTTGTCAAACCTTTATGTCACTAAAAAGGAGGTTCCTTTTAGTGCCAATTTTAAGATTAATGAATAATTTTAAATAACTTAGGTCTTACAAAGTAAAATTGACTATTAAAATTGTGAATTTCTCCTTGCAATTGAAAAATTTAAGTATGAATTAACACCTCCCTTCTTTGGTAATCTTTTTCTTTGTTGAATAAGACTGTGAGAGATTTTAGTAGCTAAACTAAGGTGAAGAAAGTAGTGTTTTGTTTTCCTGAAGGATATTTTTAATGTGTTTGTGACATCCTTCTATGTTAAATCAGATTCAATGTAAAGCAAAACCTATATTTTCTCTCTTCCTTTCTATCTCCCCCTCCTCTTTTCTCTTTCCGTCATCTTTTCTTTCTGCTTTCTGTCCTTTAAGCCTTATTTTATGTCTTGTGTTAAGGGATTCTTTTGCCACTGTTAGTAAAACATGCTTTTAGTTTTGTCTCAGTAGTTAAGGTGTGCTCTGAGGTTGTTTAGTATAAATCTACACCTACACATCATAAACTATCCACTTTATGAAAGAAAGCATACCTTTTACACTTATGAACCTTAATGTGGTACATTGTCTTGCAGTATGACATTAAACATGGGTACAGTTTGAGATTGTATCTCTCCTGCCTAAGAGCAAAGCAACAAGTGCTTCAGTAAGGAAAACCACAAGTTGCAGGATCTCCTTTCATTCAGGGGATAAAATTCTTGCCTTGATTCCATTCCTTTTCATTCTATTTTGTAATTAGGTTTCAGGAACTTTTAAAAATAAATGTCTTGTTAATTAATATATTTATTTGAACTGAAAAATAAAGTCACATCTTTTCTGGGAGAGAAAAATGTCTCATTTGTTTGGTTGGTTGGGCAATGAATATGGTGTTTGCCATTTAAATTAAATAGTGGTACTGTCAACTGCCATGTTTTTAAAGACAAGCTTTTCTAGAGTATTTCTGTTTTCTTTGGTACTTTTGGCAACAAGATACTTGAGAAAGTAAAAAACAAAATAGTATAAATTTTAGCTTAGCACAGCGTAGTGGCTTAGGGAATGTGCTGTGCAATAAGCAAAGCTGGGCAAGTACAAACTTGGGCAAGTCACCTAACCTTTTTTTTTAATATAATATGTTTTATTTATTTATTATTTATATTTTATTTGTTTTATTTATTTGTTTTTTAAAATTTATTTTTGGCTACGTTGGGTCTACGTTGCTAAGCTCAGGCTTTCTCTAGTTGCGACGAGCCAGGGCTACTCTTCGTTGTGGTGTGCTTCTCATTGCAGTGGCTTCTCCTGTTGCAGAGCACAGGCTCTAGGCACGTGGGCTTCAGTAGTTGCAGCATGCGGGCTCAGTAGTTGCGGCACGTGGGCCCTAGAGCGTGCGGGCTTCGGTAGTTGTGGTGCATGTGCTCAGTAGTTGCGGCACACAGCCTCAGCAGTTGTGGCGCACAGGTTAGTTGCTCTGCGACATGTGGGATCTTCCCGGACCAGGGGTCAAACCCCTGTCCCCTGAATTGGCAGACGGATTCTTAACCACTGCACTACCAGGGCAGTCCCAAATCACCTAACCTTTTCACGTTTCAGTTTCCTCTTCTGTAAAATGGGAATAATGATAGTACTTTTATAGGCTAATATTCTTAAAAGGGAAAATGGGACTCTCAAATATGCAATGAACACGTCAACAATTTTATTTAACTCTAATTAGTGTACAGGTAAGATATTGCAATTTATTTAAAGGGGAATTCAAAGACTGGAGGTATGTGTGGTCCATGAAATCAATTTACAAATATTACAAAACTGACTTTGGTGGGGTGGTGGATTTCATTTGTGTCTCTACAGGGCAGATTTTATTTTCTGATTTTTTTTTATAGGCAGTAATTATTGCTATAAGTAATATACAATTTACAAACTCATGAAATAGCTCAAAGGTATATGCTTCATGATAGGGAAGAATAATTCTAATCCTTGTATATTCACAGATTTTATTAAGAATAGTTGTTGAGTTGGTAACATAATTGTTTTCCCTTTTTAGCCTATTGCTATAATTTATTATTTTAATATTTTTCCTTTTATTAGTTTTGTATTCATTAAAATATAAGCATCATGAGGGCAGGCACTTTGTTTTGTTCCCTGCTGTGTGTCCTCAACATCTCCAATAATCTCTGTGACTTGGAAGACTTTCAGTGAACATATTTTGAGTGATTGAAGTGATTAATAGATACAACCCTATATGAGAAAGTTGTATTTTTCTTTACTGCTCGATTCTCTGGTTTGTATTAATTTTATTTAGTTTTTTGACAGGGCAAAAGCATAATTTCTGTACAAGCATAGGTATTTATTTTAATCTAATTATTGAATTTTTTCTTTTAATGTCATGCGTTGGTATATTTTGACAGCGATATAAACAAAGTTTATAATGAAGAGTATTACCATTGGAGGCAAAGATCTGGATTCTAGACCTGGTTCTTCTCTGAGTGGCCGTCAACTCTTTGAGCAGTAGTTTCTTCACAAGTAAAAAGATGATAAAACACTATAACCTTGTAGTTTATTAAGAGAATTAAATGTGATAATACACATAAATTACCTAGGAAGGTTCATGGCACATAGTTAATGATCAAAAAAGCTTAGCTGTGCTGTTAAACTATTATTTTAGTTGGGTTTGATTTTTGGTGTGTTATTTCATGGAGTTGTAAAAGTTTATATTTATTCTGTAAAAGCAGTCATTTCAATAGTGTCCTAAAAATCTGTGCTTACATATACAGTTAGTTATATAACTGTCTCTGATTTGAAGGACTCACACGTGTAATGTAATACAGTGGTGATTTGTCACATAAATAATAGATATGATAAAGTAAAATGTGGGACCCTAATGAATACCCTTTTATAAGTTGGTATTCAAGATGTTTACATTCTTTTCAATACATGCTCTCATAAGATATTCACCATACTGAATAAAATAACATTGTGATTGTTACTTGGAACAATGAACAATTTAGCTAACTTCTGAAGCTTAAATCAAAGGTTTGAATTTTGCTTAACAATACATTTTGAGCTATATAAATAAGGAATTTTAAAGCATTTGATAATCATTTAAGGTTCCCCATTAAGCCCTGAATTTAGTTGATAATATCCAAGACAAAGCATATAGGAAAATAATGTTTTTTTTAAAAAATTTTAAGTTGAGTATTATTGCAAAATGTTCTTGATTCCACTGGAAGAAATTCAAATTATGTAAAAGAAAATGTTTCAGACAGTTTTTATTGTAGCAGGACTTTATGAATAGGCTCTTGAATATAGCAGCTTATTGATAAAAATTTTGAATTTGTAAATGAATCAGGCATCTGTCTTAAATCTTATGAAATTGCTCTTCATTCTTCATAGATATAGTCTGCATATTGTAGTTCACTATCAACTTCTGGAATCTATAATAATGAATTGTCAAGTTGAGAATCTGTGATATTACTTTCCAGGTTCTACTAATTTGCCTGCTAGTCATCTTTAACTGTAAGAAAGTGAGCCAAAAGCTGGCTTCCTAGGTACTATCCTGTTACTCTATCCTGTACATTGCTGCTTATAGGTGACCAAATACTGAGAACCCCCATTCCCCACTTCTTGTCTTTTGTTTTCCCCCTCAGAGGCATTGTTGCCATCCATTAAGAGCCAGTAACTTCCTATTTTCTAAGTTTATTTCTGCACCAGTCAATATTCTTATTCCATCTTTGGCATTTTCAGGAGCATGTATTCACATTGATTTATAAAGTTATTTAAGTATATACCTGTTTAATATTTGTATTATTAGGAAATGAAAGGCCTGATCTTCTGTTAATGAAATTTGAAATAAGTGCAAGGTAAATAGGATGAGGTATATTTTCTCTTTTTGAAATTAAACTATGTGTATGTTTGGCCCTAAAGATAGATATGTATGCATGTATACACAGAGTTTGTGAGGTAAAATGAAGAATTGACCTAAGGAACCTTATCTCATTCTACTGTCCTACCTGGATCCCTCCCATGTAAAGCGTTTAGAATCCAGTATGCAGTGATACAATGCTTGGCCTCATTTTCATAGACCTTACTTGGTAGTAATTGTGGTCCATCCCATCATGACAGCTATAATTTCCTTCTTTCACAAAGTCTCTACATGAAAATTAACGGCTATGCAGTGAGCTTTTCAAATAAGGGAGAAGAAGATTGGATGGATGGGTGGAAGTTAGCTGACCATTGAGAAGCTCTGTTCTTGGTAGGCGTAGCAGGTTGATTGCATGTGGTTGTCTAGTTAAATTGAAGAACTTTGCCGTTTACTGTTTGTGTATTTAGAAGTGATTTAACAACATGTAACAGAAAACTGAAAATTTTGAGGATTTAAAAATTTGAGATCTGGCAGAATAAGAAACTTAGAGAGGTTTGATTTTTTTCCCCCTAATAATCTGGTTATTATTTATTTATTCCTCCACAGAGCCCCCTTCCCCCCTCCCCCCCCCACACATGGACACTGAGGAGGTTGTTTGGAATGGGTTACAACCTGGGGCCTGGAGTCTTGAAATCTGAGGCACCCTCTTCCGTCATTTTGTCGCTTAGGTGTGGGTATTGTCCAGGCAGAACTGGTGTCTCCGTTTGGATGCTGCAGAAGGAAGGGGAACCTAGGCACACCCATAAAGGTGGCCATACCCAGAGGAGTTGATTGGCAGGCTGGAAGACAAATTTTCTCGATAAAGGCACTTTTACCTCAGTTGTGGGCTGGGAGGAATTATTTCGATGGCGGTGTTATTTGCAGGTTGCTGAGAGAAATGAAGGGAGTTCACCTACATTGGGCCATCTGCAGGGTCAGTAGGGGCTGCTGTATGTCTTTGCTGCCGCAAGGGGAAGGTAATGTAGGCATCATAGCCAAAGAGTAATGTAGGAATTAGGCCCAGTACCCCTGCAACGATTTTGGAGTGGTTTCCTCTCTCACCAAGCACAACAATGGAGGTGATCAGATAGAGGATGACCGCTACGAGGGTTCAGAAGAAATCACTCCAAGGCCAGTTGATGATCTGTATCTTGGTGTGCAGGTCACACATGTAGATGACAAGGAGAGCAGCAAAGACCATCTCTGTCACCGACAAGGAGGAGTATCCTGATGTCGAGGCACCGAAGCAGATCAGAATCACCAGGCACAATATAATATCAGCAAACAGGAGAATTCCCTGTCGGGGGCGTGAGAAGTTGGAGCAGGCGGCCCAGCAGCCGGGGCCGAGAGGCGCTCGGAATCCACCATGGCGTGGACCGGAGTCCTGAGAGGCGCAGAGGATCTGCTTGCTTGTGGGTTTGAGGACGGTGCACACCCAGACATCTTGCCCGCTGTCTGATCGGGAAGGGGGCCCTTGGGCGAAGGGAGAGGTTTGATTTTATGAAAGCAATACCAGTTATAGTCCTTTATGAAGATAGCATACAATTTATGCAAATATAATAATTAAATAATATGTTTCATTAGATAGATCAGATTACTTTCAGTTATGTTCAGAATAGTAATTATTCATATTTATGGACCACTAGGGATTTGTGCTTTATGTAACAGTTGTCACCTTCTCTCTCTTTTTTTTAAAATAAATTTATTTTTGGCTGCGTTGGGTCTTTGTTGCTTTGCACAGGCTTTCTCTAGTTGTGGCGCGCAGGTTTCTCATTGCAGTGGCTTTTCGTTTTGGAGCATGGGCTCTAGGCGCACGGGCTTCAGTAGTTGTGGCACACGGGCTGAGTACTTGTGGCTTGGGGGTTCTAGAGCGCAGCCTCAGTAGTTGTGGCACACGGGCTTAGTTGCTCCACAGCATGTGGGATCTTCCCTGATCAGGGCTCGAACCTGTGTCCTCTGCATTAGCAGGCGGATGCTTAACCACTGCGCCACCAGGGAATTCCCGTCACCTTCTCTTGTATTAAAAATTGAATGAAATGTTCATCAGGTAGACTAATACAACTCACATAGGAAAGTAATATTTGAACCATGTGATTTATCTAAAAATACTGGAGAACTAAAAAGTAATATCTCTGTGAAGCATTCATATAAATGTGTCATTTGTCTGAAATAGTGAAAGTCTAAGTATATAGAGCAGTACTTTAAATTATTTAGAGTAGGTCATTTTCCCTTCCCCAAACTTATAGATTTAATCCTACCCTGAGGAAAATTATACTAAATGTGAAAGATTGTAGTCAGTAATAACGTAGTCAGTGTTGCATTTTTTTTAAAGCAGGGACTATCAATTCTTAATCATCTCCTTTAGGCCCCTGTGGGATGAAGGTTAATTTTATAGCATCAGAGACTACAAGTAATGTACATTGCTGGGGACATGTACAAAGCTGACTTGATAGGGCTTGTACTTTTGGAGTGACTGTATAGTAGGTGGAAGTAGCAAGCTCAGCCTTTGGGCTCTTCTATGTGTAATCAAACCTTTCATGTAGGAAGTTGTGGCAGGTTGATACTTCCCCCTTATACCCCCTTATTTGTAGGGTTTCTTAACATTTTTTAAATCGTTTTAATTGTTAAACTTAGAACACATTTTAGAAAATTGAAATGTAAAGAAAGAAAAAATGACAGTAACCTCTTTTTTATTTTCCAGTTGTATGTGAGTCAGTGTGTGTTTACATAGTTCTACAATTAGAGAACTTGGGGAGAAAACAGTTTCCTTTGTTTTTTTTAAGTAAATTCAGTTTGTGTCATGTAGTTTTACAGAGCCACCAAACCACAGTCTTAGGGAAAATAATGTAAAAAGATTATTCCAAATGAAGGAAAATGGGCAAAGAACAGTATATTTCTTGAATGTGGTGCTTAGTTCTGGGAACCATATATTTAGAATACATGACAAACTTCTCGTTGTAGATGACGTTGGGCAGTTTTCCTATAGCTTCCTGTGCCTCCGTTTGCTCATTTGTACACTGTAAAATGCACACTGTACACTTGGGGTTGTGAGGGTGAAATGTAAAATAAAAAATGGAAGAGTATGTACTACTAGGTAAGGTGCTGGCACATGAAATCGTTATCATGGATGTTATTAAACTTCAGTATCATCATCATCATTAAAGATTATGTGATTTAATTTCTCAGTGTTTTCACAACATATTTATATGAATAGGTGGTACTCATTGATATATTGCACTGTTGAGAGCCATTTTCAAAATAGTCCTTTAGTTATACATTTATCAAATTGCTGCTCTGCTTACTGTGACTTCTCAGAAGTATAGTGTTACGGGTGGGATGTTACATAGAAATGTAGGGATTGAAGTAAGTGTTGTCATTTCATAAAAGTTAAATCTCCCAGTACTCTCTCTCATCCTTTTGGTTAATGATAAAAGTTTGTTGGGAATTCCCTGGTGGTCCAGTTGTTAGGACTCGGTGCTTTCACTGCTGAGGTCCTGGGTTCAATGCCTGGTTGCGGAACTAAGATCCCACAAAGCCGTGTGATGCAGCCAAAAAAAAAAAGTTTGTCTTCCACAGAACTAAATGCATCTTTTAATTTAATTTTCTAATGTTACTCTATTTGTATTTACCAAAATGCAATATGCATGTTTTGGTTTTTAAAGTATCTCTCTCAAGTTCTTTGACATTCTTTCATTTAAAAGGTAGAGCCTAATTTCCCTGTTGTTGAATATGCCCAGACTTAGTAACTTGCTTCTAACAAATAGAATGTGTTAGAGTTGTGTGTGGCATTGATGATGTGCATTGATGTGTGGCATTGATGATGGGCTGTTTCTGAGGCTAGGTATTGTTGCTTCCACATTGTTTTCTTTTGGATGCCCATAATAAGAAAGTCAACTGCTGTGTCATGAGGATGCTCAGTCATCCTACGGAGAGGCCCTCATGACAACGAACTAAAGTTTTTTACCACCAATGAGCACCAACATGCTAGCCATGTGCAGGAGCCAGCCCCAATCACCATAACCTAATGAGATACCCTGAGACACAACTCCTTTGCTAAAACACTCCCAAATTCCTGACCCATAAAAAAAGCTATATAAAGTTATGTTTCTTATTTTAACTCACTGTGTTTGGCAGCAACAAATAACTAAGAGGCACAAAGTCCAAAATTTTAAAAGGTCAAGAGTATGTAGGGAAAAGTAGATTTTCCTCCTGTGCCCATATTCTGCTCACCCAGTTTACATAGTTAGATGTGATTCCTGTAACAAGTTTCTTGTGTTCTTCAAGAAATATTTTATTTCTTTACAGCTATGTGCGTATCTATTAATGTGTATTTTCTGCATATGTTATACTGTATACACAGTTTTGTATTTTCATTTTTTTTCTTAATAGTATATCTTGGAGATTGTTCCATACCAGTATGAAATAGATATGGCTGATTCTTTTTAATGGCTATAATGGTCCATTCTATGATAGTATTATAATTTTTTTTAATAAATAAATTTATTTATTTATTTTTGGCTGCATTGGGTCTTCGTTGCTGTGTGTGGGTTTTCTCTAGTTGTGGTGAGCAAGGGCTACCCTTTGTTGCGGTGCGCAGGCTTCACATTGTGGTGGCTTCTCTTGTTGTGGAGCATGGGCTCTAGGTGCGTGGGCTTCAGTAGTTGTGGCATGCGGGCTCAGTAGTTGTGGCTCATAGGCTGTAGAGCGCAGGCTCAGTAGTTATGGCACACGGGCTTAGTTGCTCCACGGCATGTGGGATTTTCCTGGACCAGAGCTTGAATCCATGCCGCCTGCATTGGCAGGCGGATTCTTAACCACTGCACCACCAGGGAAGTCCCAGTATTATAATTCGTTTAATGAATCTCTTACTGTTTAACATTTAGATGGTTTACAAAGATACTTTACCTTAATATGCATGTTATTTTCCATCTGTATATCTTTTTTTTTCCTATGTGGGAGTCACATAGAAGGTTACATCTGAATAGGTTTTTTTGTTTTTGTTTTTTAATATTTATTTATTTGGCTGCTCCAGGTCTTAGTTGTGGCATGCAGGATCTTTAGTTGCAGCATGCAAACTCTTAGTTGCAGCATGTGGGATCTAGTTCCCTGACCAGGGATTGAACCTGGGCCCCCTGCATTAGGAGCATGGAGTCTTAGCCACTGGACCACCAGGGAAGTCCCTTCTATCTGTGTATGCTTATAATTTAGTCCTAGAAATAAGAATTGCTGGCTGAAAGAGCATAAGCATGGTAAATTTTTATACAAATTGTCAAATTTGTCCACATAAACATTTTACCAATTTTTATTTCTATCAGAACTGAATGCATATATTTATTTTAATACATCCTTACCAATTCAGAATATAATCAGGTCTTCTTTATCAATATGCTGTGTAAAAAGTAAGATCTCATTGAAAGTTTACATTTACATTTCTCTGGATGACGTGAATTACTTGGATGGAGTGAACTATTTTCTGAGAGAAATAAATTACCAAAATTCATTCTAAAAAGAGAAAAATCTGTGTGGTGTAATGCTCATATAAGAAATAGAGCAGATTATCAAAGAACCTCCTCTCCACAAGAGTAAAAATCCTAGGTGACTTCACTTGGCAAATACACCAGACTTGTGAACATCAGATTATTCTAAGATAATTAAACCATTGAGCAGCATAGGAGGAAAAAAACCCTTCTAGATTCTTTTCTTTCAAGCTGGTCTCCCATTGATACTATAACCCAACAAGGATAGCAGAAAGAAAAATAAGCAAGCATAAAACTAAAAGTATAGATTAATACTATTTTTGACTGTTGTGAAAAAAAGCCCAAATACAATATTTGGAAATAAATTTAGTACCACATTAATAATTGTCAGTGACCAAGATGAAAAGTTAATTCTGGGAATGCAAGGATGGTTCAGTGTTACAAAATCTGTAATTTGTTCTCATAGCAATAAAACAAAAGAGAAATAGGATCTTCTATGGAGATGCTAAAACAACTTCCATTACAGAAAATAGATATATGTTTTCTTAATAGAATCTGTCTCTCTCAACTCCAATGCCAGTATCATATTTTATAGATAAAATAGGGAAATAAAATTAACACTACCTTTGTTGAGTCTGTTGTGGAAAACCCCAATAGAATGAAGTGAATACTGTTGTAAACAAAGAATTAATAAATTAGGTGGATTTAAAATTTAGGTGCTTAAATTAATAGATGGGATAAACAAACTATAAACCTCATTTACAGTAGCAAACAAAAAGATAAATACCTTTTGGACAGACATTGTTTTTATTCTGGTTTTCTGCAATCTCTCCCCCACCACCCGCCTTTCATATTTCCTGTTTTTATTTAAGCATACTTTTTCTTTTCTCTTATTTTTATTTCTATTTGTTTTCTGTCTCTATCCTTCCATTGCCATGTGACTTTATATATTCATTGCTTTGAGCTGTAAGAATAATTTAATACCAGAAACATTACAGATAGCTATATTACAATGCATACAGAAAATATAGTTAATATAATTTACTATTGTAGCTTACATCAAAAAGTACAAAAATAAGCTAATTCTTGGGCTAACTTTTGTTTTTTACAGATGCAGGGAAATGCCTGAATTTCAATCTTATACACCACAATGTGTTTTTAAAGTTTCGTATCATGCTTCTAGTTTTGAAAACCATTCTTTATTTTTATTTCTCAGAAATATGATACTCTAAAATAAATATATTGATAAATGATTATTTAAGTCATTCTACTTCAATTGAAGTAGGAAAGCGAGAATAATTTAATATCCCAGAAGAATAACAAAATAAAAATCAGTGGTAATTCTGTGTAACATTAGCCTATATTTCTATTTCTTTAACTTTGAAATCGTTTGTTGCCTTTAGCTGGATCATATTTCTTGAGTTTTACTTTAATAGTAATTTTGCTAATGTAAAAAGTTACTATATAATGTCATTAGTAATGTCATGCTCTATCAAGCTGATGCTCTCTTAAAAATTGTTGATCATAACAATATGAAATGAGGGAGGTATATGTAGTTATGAAAGACCTTAACATTACTGTGTATCTTTTTATTTAAGTGCAAAGTATACTCATATTGTTTCTATCACCAGTATTTTTTTTTTAATGGTATAAGCACAAAGAGCTATATTATGATGGTGAGACTATGAAAAGGTAAATTTATGGTTAGCTTCCAAATCTGCTCTAGTGTTTATTACCATCTGGTCTCTTTGGAGACTATTATAACTATTCATGGGAATGTTTTCAACACAAAAAAAGGATGGTTTGTGTATTGGCAGAAAGCAAAAAATACCAGTGGTTTAAACCATATGTAGTTTTCTTAGAATTAGGCAAGGGAAATCAACTGAAGAACTAATTGAGAATCATTAGTAGTTATGTGGTTTATCTCAATTTTGTCAGAATTCATTCATAAAGGACAAAATATTGTACAAGAAAAACTGAAGGTAGTGGAAATACAACAATAACTCCATTTGGCATATTATTTTATTTTCGTTTTAATCAGTGAAATGTTAAGATGGTCTCAAATCTTGATGTAAACCTCAGAAATAAAATGAGGAATATATGTCAAATTTGAGGACTTTTTAAAAATAAAAGCAGAAAGATATTCATGTTAAAATAATTATAGAGATGAACACTTGAAGAATGCCTTTATTAAAGGTATTTGTCTTGAATTTAATGCAAACATATTATTTTAAATAATTTTATGTGTGTCCTAGACATATCACTCTTAAGGAGTAGAAGTAGTTTGCAGTGTTTTAAGCTTAAGTTAAGTTGATTTAATAGTAAAAGGATAAAAAGAAATATCTTTTCACTTTTCCATTCTAAGAGTTGGAGAGAAGTCTATAAAAAATGAGATGACAAGTCAAAAAATTGAATTCATCTATTTTTATTCAGCAGTTTTAAACAAAAAATGCCTGGTGGGATGGGAATATACAGGAAATTTAAATTTGTGATCAAGAATAAGAAATGCATTTGTGGTTTAAAAAAGAAATACCAGCATGTCACATTAAAGTTATGGTGTCTACAGTATTGTACAGTTAGCAGGAAAATGTATTACATCAGGGGCTATGTTGCACTTTAGAGAGCTAGTATGGGGATGCGGATGAAGAGAATAACTCCGTAGAAGGCACGACCATTAATAATCCAGTCAGAGAGGAAGAATTTTGCTGTCTCCCATGTAACATAAAACAGATGTTACATTCTATTAAAAACCTTCTTAACTAGAATGAATGTTTAGATCACTGGTCAATAGGAGAAACATGAACAATGGTAATTTAATGATTTTGAAAATTTATTGTTTGTCAGTTAATATTGGTGGTAGGGAGGGTGAAGGGAAGCTTGCTAAATGTTATTGTATTTTGGATATCTTAATTTAGAAAGCTGAAAGGCAACAGTGAACTATATTTTGAATTTATTTTACAAATTTTAGCTATTTTCTTTCTCAGAAATTGTTGTAAAAACCAAGAAATTTAGAAACTGTGAGTTCTGATTTAATAAATCTGAATAGGTGATTTAAATATATCTAAAAGTGTTTAATTTATTAACTTTAAATGAAAGCTGGAAACATTGTTAAGTAGTTGGCAGTCGAAAGAAGACATATGGAGAAAAGGCCACTGGGGATGTTTCCACAAAGTCCTAGGTATCGTTTCCTTTTCTTTTTTAAAAGATTTACGTTTTTTCCCCCAGTATTGTTTTGCATAAAAAATTTTTAGGTGTAATGTACATAATAAAATTGACCTTTTTAATGTACAGTTGTATAAGTTCTGACGTAAGCACACAGTCATGTAGCCACTACCAGGAGCAAGATATGTTTTAGTTCCAGCACCCTAAAACTTCCCCTGTGCTCTTTTGTAGTCAGCCTTTCCCCCACCGCAGCTCCTAGCGATCACTGCTCTGTTTTTGTTGGCAGAGACAGACCTCCTTGCTTGGTGTGCCAAGACTGTAAGGCTCTGACTGCTCTCTTTCCTAGGACATTTCTCAGTATTATTTATATAGCTGGTGGACTTAAAACATGAGGTAACTGTCTCTCCCCAGACAAAGAGCAGACTTAGTTACTGTTTGCTATAAAATTGGTAGATTCCCTAAGCTTTATGTTCCTCACCTGCCAGTGCAAACCCAGTGAGTGCATGCATAGCATCTATCTGAACCATCCTGTTACCTGCATAGGACTTGGGGCAAGGGGAACTGGTGCAAATATGCCCATGTTCATGTGCCTTGACTTGAGTAAAATATAATCTTTTGCCTTTCATCCAGGGGTCTCGTGTCTTCTGCCCTTGTCTGTGAATCAGCATCAGAACTTTTTGTTGTTGTTGTTAGCTTTTAAAACAAGGTAGAATCAAATTCCATATCATAGTTTTCTGTTTCTACAGTTTTGCCTTTTCCAGTGTTTCATATTGATGAATCTAGCTCCTGGCCAAAAACCTGTGTGTGATTTTTCAGGCCAATCGTAGGGATCTACAAAGGTTTTACTTGGTGGGGTTTATGTGGGAAAGCTGCCTTGCCCCCACCAGAGTTGGTGTAAAGCCAATGAATTACTGTCTCTGAAGGGAGTTGCAGTCAAGGACTCATCCCACCTGGCCAGCTATGCTCTTACACATGTCAGTATTCCTAGACCAAGCACCTTAATTTGGAGGCCCCTTTATCTGGGGCTTTTGTTGAGGCCTGGCTTAGATGCTTCTGTCAAGACTTTTTTATTAGGGAAGTGACAAAGAACTTTGGAGACACCTTTCTGTACTGTGACTTAGAACTCAATACTATTCTACACCTAGCTCTCTCCCTTCCATCTTACCCCAGACCCAGGGTCTTAAAACTTCAGAACCCTTTTTTGGGGGCTCCCTTGGCAGTGAAACAGCTCCCGCATCTGTGCAGATTCACCTGATCCTTGACCAGTGTACTGGTCCTTGGGGGAAAGTGGACACTTTCTCCGATGTACCGTCTTTCTTACAGTATCACAGTAAGTGATGAAAGACTTAATTATTACTTTCACTTTGGCTTGTCTTTTTTGTTTGTTTGTTTTGTCATGAGGCTTGTGGGATCTTAGTTCCCCGACCAGGGATTGAACCTCACCCTGAGCAGTGAAAGCACAGAGTGAAAGCACAGTGAAAGCACAACTGGACCACCAGGGAATTCCCTGGCTTATTGTCTTAATCGACTACTCTGAAACCTGGCAGCTCGCCTCTCTCCAACTCACTTGAGTTCCTGACACACATAAATAGAATCATATAGTGCATAGCTTTTGAATCTTGTTTCGTTTAGTTGGCATAAGTGCATCAGAGATTGTCATCCCTTTTGTTGAGTATCCGTAATTTGTTTCTTTTATGGCTGAGTAGTGTTCCGTCATGTTGATGTACTGCAACTTGTATATCCATCCCCAATGGAGGAATATTTAGATTGTTTCCAGTTTTGGTGATTACTAGTAACTCTGCTATAAACATTTCTGTATAAGTTTCTTTATACAGACATACATTTTCATTCCACTAGAAGTAAGATTGCTGGATCACATGCTTCATAAGGAACTGCCTAAGTGGCTGTATCATTTTACATTCCCACCAGCAGTGTATGAACAGTTTTATTGGCTTCACATTTTTGCCAGCACTTGGTATTGTTAGCTTTTGTTATTTATTCGCTGTAACAGAGGTAAAGTAGTATCTCATTGTTTTAATTTACACTTCCTAATGATGTTGAATATATTTTTATGTTTTTTTTACTATCTGTGTATCTTCTTCAGAGCAGCGTTCAGATCTTTTTTAAAAATCGTGTTGTTCATTTTATTATTGAGTTTTGAGATTTGTTTATATTTTCTGAATATGTCTCTTGTCAGATATATGATTTGCAAGTATTTTCTCCCATTATATTCTTGTCTGTTAATTTTCTTAACAGTAACTTTCAATGAGCTGAAGTTTTTACGAATGTATCAGTCTGTTTTTTACAGATAATGCTTTTATGTGATACTCTTTGCCTAATTGAGGGTCAGAAAGATATTCTTCTATATTTTCTTCTAGAAATTTTATAGTTTTAGTTTTTACATTTAGGTCTGTGTTCCATTTTGCGTTAATTTTTGTGTTTGTAGGATGAGATAAGAAGTGTTCTTTTTTTAATCCCCACTTTGGCATATGGGTATCCACTTGTTCCAGCCAATACCCTTTCCTGAAGTCTTTTTAAATCACTTTAATTGCCTTTGTACCTTTTTCAAAAATCAATTATATGGTTGTTTTTCTGTACTGTGTGTTCTGTTCCATTGATCTATATGTCTATCCTGTCTCCAATATGCTGCCCTGATTACTGCAGCTTTCTAATAACCCTTGATATGTTTGTTTTCTGTGGTCTCTATAATCATGTTACATTGAATCTAGAAGTTGAAATTATTACATTTCAGAGGTTGAAAATTTCTTACATTTGTAGTCATAAGCGTCTATAAATTTTCACTATTGAATTTTGATTTAATGTACATATTAGAAATTGTTTCAATATGCAAAGCGCTGTTAACTTACAGTTGAAGAGTTTTGTAATAGTGACTTTATTTAATAGTAATAAGTAGAAAAATTAAATAGATAAAGGAAAATTTATACATCTTATTGTCACTGCTTTTTTGTCACTACTTTTTTTAAATGTTTTTATTTTTAATGAGACTTACTTTGTTTTTTGTGGGTGGTTTAATTTTTATAGGTTTTCCCAGCAGGAGAACCTAGAACAAGGATTTTAAAACAAATAGCCAATTTGGAAGATGTAGGTAACTTTGGCAAGGGTGGCAGGAGGTGATTCAGGGAACACAAAGCAGCTAATAAAAAGTCATTAATCGAACTACCACGATAAGTTACTGGGGCTTTATCCTGTGGGGAAATTTTGAGAAAAATCAGTGTTGAAATCGATTTCAGAATTAACTCACTGGAAATGCAAGTATATTTCCTGTTATTGGCTGTGGAGTGCAATTTGGAAGGCTGTGCACCTGCCTAGTGCCCAGGTGGGCACAGCAGCTTTCACCAGTTCAGGAGAAAATGCCTCTGGCACAGAGAGGAAGCTTCTAGCTTTTGGAAGCCTGGAGCCAGGGGAAATTGTTAGGTCCAAAGGATATGGGAAGGGCACTGACAGCATCTGATGCGTGCCCTATGACTTTTAAGTCCCTTTTCTGGGTTATCATAATAAATAGCTTTAATCAAATGATCCCTATAATGATATTTTCTAAATAAATTAGATTATATTTTCTGTACTTATGTGTCTGTCTCCACTTTTTATTCATAAAGCTTCATTAACTTTTTGTATATTTATCCTTGTCATACTATGTAAAAGAGCGAATTAACTACACACTTGGAAATATTGTATATTCCCTTTTCAGGTAATGTTAAAATGTTAAATGATAAAAGAGGATACATAAGATGGTAAATAAGCATATAAAACGTTTTCAATATCTTTAGCCATCAGAAGAGTGCAAATTTAGAAAATGTGATAATTAGCTAAAATTTTTAAATGATAACAGTAACAAGTGCTGATGAGAATGCAGAATGACTGGATCTCTCATACATTGCTGGTGGGAATGTAAAATGGCACAGCCACTCTGGAAACAGCTTGGCATTTCTTATAAAATTGAACATACATTTTCATGACTCATCAGTCAGATTCCTGACCATTTGTCATAGAGAAATGAAAACTTACGTTCACGCAAAAACTTGCTACACATATAGTCATAGCACTTTATTTGTTATTGCCCGAAGTGGAAACAATACGAATAACCTTCAGCAAGTGAATGGATAAACAAACTGTGATACACCTGTACAGTGGAGTACTACTCAGCTTTAAAAAGGAATAAAATATTGCTACAGACAACTTGCATGGATTTCAAGGGGGTTACACTGAGTGAAAAAAGCCAATCGCACGTATTTACATTTTGTATGATTCCAATTGTATAATGTTCTTGAAATGAAAAAAAATTACAGTCTTAGAAAACATTACAGTGGTTGTCAGAGGTTAAGGATGAAGGTGAAAAGTAGATAGTGTGAATGTAAAGGAGTTGCACAAGGGACTTTCTTGGTGGTGATGGAAGAGTTCTATATCTTAATTGTTGTAGTGGTTGCACAAACGCATACAGCGTATAAGATCTCATAAACTGTACACATACAGAAATGAGAGTGCATGTAAAAACTAGTGAAATCTGAATGGGGTCTTCAGTTTAGTATTGTACCAATGTCAAGTTCTTGGATTTGAAAATGGACTATGGTTATGTAATATGTTATCTTTAGGGGAAGCTGGGAGAAGGTAATGTGGGAGCCTTCTATATTATTTTTGCAACTTCTTGTGAATCTAAAATTAGTATTTGGTCATTCAGTATGTTCTATTTATTGACACTCTTTTCATCTTATATTTAAGCTGATTATTTCTTCATGACAGAATAATCTCATGATATGTACTTAAAATTTGTTTTAAAGTTAGGGATTAAAAGACTATGAACCTAATTGTATGAAAATTAAATTTGTAAACTATTTGTCCCTTGGGTGTTACTTTTTTAACCTTTTCACAGAATTTCAAAATTGCAAATATAATTAGAATAGTTTTATTTTTTAAATGAACTCCTTTATAGACTATATTAGACAACACTCATGATGTCTTCAGAATTCTAGGCTATAAATCGAAACTTTTGGTGGTGACCCATCTCATTGATATAAACATGTAATTTTCTCTTCCTGTAACATTCTTTTCCTTCATTTGACCAGTTTGTGCCCATTTCATATGTCTCAGCTTAAATGTGACTTTCTTGTGGAGGTCTTACTTCTGACACTCCTCTTTCCCCCAAAATCTGTCTTTGGTGCTACTCAGGTATGCTTCTATACCAAGTTGGATTCATTTTACAGATGTACAAAGTGACCAGATAATGGGCAAGTTAATCAGCCTACTGAGACGGTGGCATTTGGCATAAAATATCAGAATACACCCTAAATCTTAAATGTGTGAATCAATTATTTAAAACAGGAGACCAGCCAACCTATTCTAGTGATGCTTAACAGAGATGTATTTGTAACTGGTAGAAGAAGAATCACTCCCTGGGTACAAGATCAATTGCTGTTTGTCTTATTCACCTGAAGATAAATTGCTTTCTCAGATTTTGCAGACTTCCTTTTCCTAAAAAAATGATTTATTAAAGTGAGGTTCCTTTATTATATCACTTACTCTTCACTTTATAATACTTTTATATTGAAGGAAGCCCAGAGGTCAACAGTAAGTAGTCTTGTCTCTTCTGCTTTTTATTTCACTGTTATTTTTAAACCAGTTGGTGAAATTCCCTTCCATTTTGAAGAGCCATTTTTCACCTACATATGAGGAAATTTAAACTATTAGAGCTGATATTAACATTCTATTACTATAAATTGTCTTTGGTTTGTTAAAAATATATATATATAAAAATTTATATTTATTAAGTGTAATTTTAGGATTCAGATCTATTGACCAGAAAAAGTAGGGTTTTTTTTGGTATGAGGGAAAGAAACGGTATAAAATACTGGTTAATAATCTAAGGAAATGTTTTCAATGTTTCATTATGTATCTGAATTTTGCATTGTTTGTATTATATGAGAAAAACTTGGTTGTTTCCCTATATTCCCATATATTTTTTTGACAGTTTGAGAAGTATGACAGTTTTCATTTCTTCACCTAGTAATTTTTCATTCTTAAAATATATTTTTAAAATATTTATTCATTTAAATATTTGTTTATTTAAATATTTAAATAAATATTATATATATATTATATATAGCTAGCTGCACCAGGTCTTAGTTGTGGGACATGGAATCTTCGTTGCGGCATGCGGAATCTTTAGTTGAGTCATGTGGAATATAGTTCCCTGATCAGGGATCTAACACAGGCCCCCTGCATTGGGAGCACACACTCTTAGCCACTGGACCACCAGGGAAGTCCCTTAAAATACTTTTTAAACCAGGTTTCAGAAGATGTATTCTGGTTCCTAGTTTGGGAACTCTGAAAGTTACTATTCAAAACTGTAAGCAAATAGATCTTTTATGAAAATGAGGGCATATGTCCCATTTGCTTTGATAAAGTGAATAGAAATATGGACTGTTCTGGAAAATCTAGGATATATAGTTTCAATGTATATATATAATCTAGGTACATGGATTAACATCGGGGAATCAAAATAGAGTCAAGAAATAAACTCAAATAGAAATGGAAATTCAGGAAGAATATATATATAAAACTGGCAACCAGTGGAGGAAAACTAAGGAATTGCTATTTGTGGGAGAATTTTTTTCCACTCAATGTGCTTTCTTAATGTTTTAATCATTTTTATAACATGCTGTGTATTACCAATTTTAAATAAGTACATAATTTTGAAAAATTAAAATGAGTGGCAAATTTTTATAGGAGCAGTTTATTTAATCAATATTTAATTGTCCATTTGCAAAATATAATTATACCAGGATTAGTATGATCTGTAGAATATTGAACGCTATCTTTCAAATACTTTTTAAAAAAATTGTCAACCTTCTTCCATAAAAAATATCTTAGTAATTAACTCTATTCATTAGACATTTACCATTATCCTTTATGTCAGAAATTTAGAATGAGAGAAATTTTATGATGACCTGGTTGATGAACATTTGTCCTCATTTTCTTGTGCTATAGCCTTTGAGACATCCAAAGTTACAGTTTTCTACTTACAGTTTTTTCCCTTCTCTTTGGTAGTATACTAGCACAAGTATATTCAAAGTAATAATGTCTGTCTTACTTTCTTTTCAAAGTAATGTCAAAAATCATTTTAATTTTTACTATGCTTTTGCCAAAATTTCTTATACTTGCCATAATGTATTTTACACATTGAAATAATTTTTGAAATTATTACTTTTGCTTCTTGCTGTCTCTGGTTTTGTTTGTTTGTTCATTTGTTTTGCTGTCTATTTATGCCCTTTTCAGAGTTTTATATGTGTTTGGACTTACTTATTGCAAAATCCACCATGTGTTAGCTCTCCTAATAGTTCCCCATGTCATGCAGTTGCTTGCATAATACAAGTAACTATTCTTGGAGTTTTGTATATTTATTTATTTGGCTGTCATTTTATTGAAAATTGTTTGACAGTTGTTTATTTATGAACGTCCTTAGTACAGAAATATGCAGTGCAAGACCAGTGTGCTCAGGTTTGTGCTTAATTGTTGCTATATGTGTATTTTCAAATTTTTGAAGACTTAAAGAACAGTAAAACATGTACTTAGCATAAATGTTACTGCTCCTTGGTACCTTTAAACTGTCCTTTAACTTTTTAAACCTTTGTTCTCATTCTACTTTAAAAAATAGTTTTGTTGCAATATAATCCACATACCATACATTTCATCATTTAAAGGGTACAATTCCATTGTTTTTAGTATATTCATATGTATGTGTAGCTACCACCAGTGTCAATTTTAGTACATTTTCATCACCTCAAAAAGAAACCCCATACTCTTTAGTTATCACTCCCTGGTCCTCCCCCATCCCTATTCCACATGAATTTTGGAATCAGCTTGTTCATTTCTACAAAAAATACAGCTTGGACTCTAATTAGGATCAATATAGGTATTAATGACCGTATTAACAGTGTGAAGTCTTCTGATTCATAACATGGGGTGTTTTTCCATTTATTTAGATCTTTAAATTCTTTCAACAGTGTTTTGAATTTTCAGAGTATAAGTTTTGCACGTTAAAGGAAATATTTGGTATTTCCAAATATTTTTTCTTTTTGATGTTATTGTAAGTTGAATTGTTTTCTTAATTTCATTTTTGGACTGTTCATTGCAAGTGTATAGAGACACAATTCATTACTTAAATATTGATCTTGTTTCCTGTACCTTTCTGAACTCATTTATCAGTTCTAATATTTTTCAGTGAATTCTTCAGCGTTTTCTATGTACTAAATATGTCATCTACAAATAGAGTTTTACTTCTTCCTTTCCGATTTGGAAGACATTTATTTATTTATTTACTTATTATTTTGCTTAATTGCTTTGACTAACACCTCTAGGCCTCTAGTATAATGTTGAAGAGAAGTGGTGAGAGTAGACATCCTTGTGTTGTTCCTCGTGTGAGGGCAAAGGTATCCTGTCATTCACTATGTTGTTTACTGTGGGGTTTTCTTTTGTTTTTTTTTTTTTTTTTTTTTTTGGCCGTACGCGGGCTTCTCGCTGTTGCGGCCGGCCCGCTGCGGAGCACAGGCTCCGGACGCGCAGGCTCAGCGGCCATGGTTCATGGGCCCAGCCGCTCCGCTGCATGTGGGATCTTCCCGGACTGAGGCACGAACCCGTGTCCCCTGCATCGGCAGGCGGACTCTCTACCACTGCGCCACCAGGGAAGCCCACTGTGGGTTTTTCTTAAATGCCCTTTATTATATGCAGGAAGTTCCCTTCTATTACTAGTTTGCTGAGTCTGTTTAACTTGAAACAGTGTTCGATTTTGCCAGATGCTTTTTCTGCATCTGTTGTCATAATCATGTGAGTTTTGTTTTCTGTGCTATTGATATGATTATTATATTAATTGATTTTGGGATGTTAAGCCAACCTTGCATTCCTGGGATTAAATCTCACATGATGGTGTTATGTAATTCTTTTCATATGTGCCAGATTCTTTTTTGCTACATAGAATTTTCAGTAGTGGAACAAAAAGGGTATATTGTCCTTAGAAGGATTTTTAGCATTGCCCAACTTTTTCATTAAGATATTTAGCCCTTCTAACTCAGCACTGTCTCATTTTTTTCTTTTATAATTTAGTCAGTTGTTTTTATCTTCAGTTGAAATTTGGACAGTTGATTCATATCTTTTCTAATTTTCATTATATTTAGAATAGATTTCCTCAGTTTTATTTTCTTAAGCATGTATTTGTTGGTAAACATTAGGTACTATTTATAAATTCCCAATTCTTGGGTATAGTGCTACTTATTAATCTTACGATATTACTAAATGCATATGTTTGTCAATCCGCACTAAGAAATGCAGTTTACATTACTTCCAAGGATGCCTATGTGTGTATATATGACTGAATAGTTCTTACCTTTGGTACCTTGCAGTACATTTTGATTTTTATTGTATTCTGTTACATGTAAAAATGATGGTTGTGAAAAATTACAGTTAACATCCTCTAGCACATCACAGACTATAGCTTGAAAGTTACTATAAAAGAGGTTGATTAATATAAATGGAGGAATCTTTCTCATCTTGTTTGTATAGGAGAAGTTCTTAGGTTATTTCATGGGATACTCACTTCATAGGATGGTTTGTATCTTGTTATACATTGTGGGTTTTTTTCCATTTTTTCCTTTTGTACCAAGTGAATCAAGAGCACTCTTGTTCTTTGCATCTCTAGCAAGCCTAGTGCAACTCCTCCTGTCTCAAATAGTTAATTATTCCATATGCTAGACACTATTAGGCACCTTACTTCTAAACCTTTTAATACTTCAGTGTAACTTTACTATATCTATTACCCCCATTTGCAGATGGCTGAATGTTGGGAGATAATTCATGGATTTCTCATATTCCTGCACATTCTGTGTCTTCTAAGCAAAGGCATTTACAGTTCCCATGTTTGTATAAGTATAGATTCCTGGATAGTAAAACTAGTACCATGTCCCTCCTTGGAGACATCCCAAGGAATTAAATATAAAAGACCTCAGCTTTCCATCTCCATAGGAGCTTTGTGTAAACAAATCTTCCTCGATTTACAATGGGGTTACATCCCAGTAAACCCATAGTAAGTTGAAAATACGTTTAATACACCTAACCCACTGAACATTATAGCTTAACCTAGGCTACCTTAAAACATCAGCCTGCAGTTATGCACAATTATGTAACGCAAAGCCTATTTTATAATAAAGTGTTGAATGCCTCATGTAAATTATTGAATACTGTACTAAAAGTGAAAAACAATGTTTGTGTGGGTTCAGAATGGTTGTAAGTGTATCTGTTGTTTACCCTTGTGACTGGGTGCCTGATTGGGAGCTGCAGTTGCCCAGTATCAGGAGAGAGTATCATACACCATATAGCTAGCCTGGGAAAAATCAAATTCAGAATACAAAATACAGTTGCTAATGAATGTGTATAGCTTTCACACCATCATAAAGGCAAAAAATCATAAGTCAAACCATCATAAGTCAGGGACTGTCTAGAGAAATGAATAATCTTTCTTTCTGGAGCAGAAACCCGGTGAAAATCAGTTTCTAAATTTTGGGATTACTCTCCTGAGATGCTCTTTGCTGGCACTAGTAACATCCAGCCCTCACTGCATTGCCCTATGAGGATTGGTGCTCAGGGAAGCAGCACTAAATATTGCTCTTGCTGCTGTTTTTGCCATGAGTAATAAATTGTCTTTGTCTCTGATCCAGAGGTCTCATGTCTTTCTGTTTGTTTGTGTGTGTGTGCATGTTCGTGTGTGTGCGCGCGCGTGCACGCACGCACATGTTCCTGGATATACAAAAGGTGAGAAAGACACAGATAGGCAAACACTGGCTGGCTACTTTGTTAGCATGTAAGTACAGTTAAATAGCAGACCCTTGATGGTTTTTGAATTAACACTTGTTTATAGAAGAAGTGCAGGGCCTCATGCTTAGTAAGTAGCAGAACTGCAATTTGAACCTATACCTTACGTAGGTGGATAATATAACTAGAAAATATGGTGCTAATGACTTGAGTTTGGTGTAAGCAGACAAAATAAATATTTTATATCACATTTGCATATTTTTGATCTATGACTCATGAGCAGTGTGAATGTTTTTCTCCTCATCCCCATATGTTAAACTAAAAAAGTGATAGGCTGAGCCTGTAATATAGGGGTGAAATTATTTTTATAAGAATAAAGTTTCCTATATATGTACATACATTTCAGAACATATTGAAAAATAAAAGTGTAATGACCTTGAATAAAAATAGTTTGTTAAAAGAATCTAATCCCCACAGAATAAAAGTACTTCTAGAATTTTTTAATTTAGTATTTTTTTCAGTAGCTAAGATTGTAATGCAAAGTAAAAAACTGGACTTAATTCACCACTTATTTATGATAAAAGTTTTAAAACTAAAATTTTGTCATGATTGTGACAGATGTAAAATCTTTAAGGAATTCCCTGGAGGTCAGTGGTTAGGATTCTGTGACTCCACTGCATGTGGCACGGATTCAGTCCCTGGTCGGAGACTAAGATCCTGCATGCTGTGAAGCCAAAAAAAAAAAAAATTAAAATATATCTTTATACTTGTTATGGAAGTACCATGAGGTAATATCCACAAATAATTGATTTTAAGTGACCCTCCTATGTGATATTCTAGGTATTAATCCTGTGTTTTGAGGAGTAATTTGTATATGTTATCCTTATAGAATATTTAAGAGAAAGCCTTTAATTTAGCATTAGCATAGGCTTCTCAAATGAAGCGTGATGTGTTAAAATAGTTAATTTAACATTATCTGGGTCTAATACAAACCTATGGGCCATTTATTTCAAATTTCATTGTAGGATATCTATATCTATATCTAGATCTAGATCTAGATCTAGATTAAGTTTGTGGCCAGAAGAATATAGCTCATTCTATTTTGAGAATCTAGAAAATAGTTTACACAAAAGCATACGGATTACTTCTATATGAATATGGTTTTATATTAAAAACCCTTTCACAATGTATTTGTAGAATATAAATTTCACATTATATATAGTTTATAGTAGGAGATAAGAAAGAGACTAATGCTTGCTTCCTCAGAGTGAGGAATTCTTTATCCTATGTTTGGCTGCAGGGGGAGGGCAAAGGTGTTTTTGTTTTAACTAAGCTCTCATCAACAAATACTTTATCTATCTGTACAGATCCATTCAATATAGCCACATTTTCTGAAGTACAGGAGGAACTGTCTAATGTGGTTAATTATGAAAAAAAAATTTAAGCAACAAATGTAATTTGTAAATATTGTCTAATTATTTGTGGTATTCTGAATCATAGTTATTTGAAATTGCATATCTTGCCAGAGAAATCAGGGTGATAGCAGAATAAGTGACGGGTAGAGACTTGCATAAAACCATGCTGTTTGTACATACGCAAAGTAACTCAGTTTTCCAGACTAAGTTGGGCCCTGAACCTTCTTTTCTATTCTCTTTTTTCTTTTCTTTTCTTTTCTTTCTTTCTTTCTTTAATGGCGGTATCATTAATTTACAGTGTTGTGTTAGTTTCAAGCGTACAGCAAAGTGATTCAATTTATGTATATATGTATTATATATATGGATACTCTATATGTTCATTCTTTTTTAGCTTCTTTTCCATTATAGGTTATTACAAGATACTGAGTGTAGTACTCTGTGCTATACAGTAGGTCCTTGTTGTTTACCTGTTTTCTATATAGTAGCGTATATATGTTAATCCCAAGCTCCTAATTTATCCCCTTTGGTAACCATAAGCTTATTTTCTATGTTTGTGAGTCTGTTTCTGTTTTGTAAATAAGTTCATTTTTATCGTTTTTTAAAATTCCACAAATAAATAACACCATATGATATTTGTCTTTATCTGACTTACTTCACTTAATATGATAATCTCTAGGTTCATCCATATTGCTGCAAATGGCATTATTTCATTCTTTTTTATGTCTGAATAATATTCTGTTGTATACATATACCACATCCATTCATCTGTTGATGGACATTTAGGTTGCTTTCATATCTTGGCTATTGTAAATAATGCTGCTATGAACATTGGGATATTCAAATTAGAGTTTTCTGCGGATATATGCCCAGGAGTGGGATTGTATGATCATATGGTAACTCTGTTTTTAGTTTTTTAAGGAAACTCCATAATGTTCTCCATAGTGGCCGCACCAGTTAACATTCCCACAAGCAGTGTAGTACGTGAACCTTCTTTTCAATTCTTTATTTTGCTTTTAGTTAGCTTTCTGTCTTATTTTCTCTAGAATTTATGTTAATAACTATTCCTATCCCCACATCTACCCAGTCTCCTATCCCTCTATCAGGAGACAACTTCCCAACTTCTCAACCAAGCAACCATTTTGGCTTCAAGAAGTGTTTTCAGTGTCTTGTGCAGTCACACTTAATTACATCCATACCTTTACTTTATTGTTTCTACCTAATATGTGAGAATTAGTTATTCCCCTTCTTTCATTTTATTTCTGACATCCCTTATTTGTGCTTTTCTTCTCATTTTTGAGTCTACCTTCTTCAAATCTTATACCCTCCTTGACCTTCACAGCTTTGTTGAAAATGTGCTTTAATTCTCTCCCATCCCAGTATAAAATAAGAAAATCTCTCTCCAACATCTGCCTTATGTGTCCTCTTTCCTTTTCAGTTGCATTTCTTGAAAATGTAGTCTACACTTCTGTATCTCTTAATTGCTCTTACCACTGCTCTGAAATGTAGGTAGTAGGAGCCACGTTGTCAAATCCACTGAACACTATTTAGTTCTCATCTCATGTGACTCATCTATGGCATTTATCACTGTTGACCCTACCACCAGTTTGAAACTTTTTTCCTCTCTGGCTTAGCTTCTGAGATACCTCTTCTTCAGACTTTCTTCCTTTTCTGATTCCTCAATCGTTTCCATAGCTGGATCTTCCTATTGTTTTAGCTCCTACAGTGTTTCTTTCCGTCTCCTTTAAATCTTTACTCCACATTTTCTCTTGGGTTCTCATAGCCTCTCTCTCTTTTTTTTTTTAACATCTTTACTGGAGTATAATTGCTTTACAGTGTTGTGTTAGTTTCTTTGTATAACAAAGTGAATCAGCTGTACATATACATATATACCCATATCCCCTCCCTCTTGTGTCTCCCTTCCCCCTTCCTTTCCCACCCTTCTAGGTGGTCACAAAGCACTGAGCTGATCTCCCTGTGCTATGTGGCTGCTTCCCACTAGCTATCTATTTTACATTTGGTAGTGTATATATGTCCATGCCACTTTCTCACTTCACCCCAGCTTACCCTTCCCACTCCCTGTGTCCTCAAGTCCCTTCTCTACATCTGCGTCTTTATTCCTGTCCTGCCCCTAGCTTCTTCAGAACCTTTTTTTTTTTTTAGATTCCATATATATGTGTTAGCATATGGTATTTGTTTTTCTCTTTATGACTTCACTCTGTATGACAGACTCTAGGTCCATCCACCTCACTACAAATAACTCAATTTCGTTTCTTTCTGTGGCTGAGTAATATTCCATTGTATATATGTGCCACATCTTTATCCATTCATCTGTCGATGGACACTTAGGTTGCTTCCATGTCCTGGCTATTGTAAATAGAGCTGCAGTGAACATTTTGGTACATGACTCTTTTTGAATTATGGTTTTCTCAGGGTATATGCCCAGTAGTGGGATTGCTGGGTCGTATGGTAGTTCTGTTTTTAGTTTTTTAAGGAACCTCCATACTGTTCTCCATAGTGACCGTATCAATTTACATTCCCACCAACAGTGCAGGGGGATTCTCTTTTCTCCACACCCTCTCCAGCATTTATTGTTTGTAGATTTTTTGATGATGGCCATTCTGACTGGTGTGAGGTGATACCTCATTGTAGTTTTGATTTGCATTTCTCTAATGATTAGTGATGTTGAGCATCCTTTCATGTGTTTGTTGGCAATCTGTATATCTTCTTTGGAGAAATGTCTATTTAGGTCTTCTGCCTATTTTTAATTGGGTTGTTTGTTTTTTTGATATTCAGCTGCATGAGCTGCTTGTAAATTTTGGAGATTATTCCTTTGTCAGTTGCTTCATTTGCAAATATTTTCTCCCATTCTGAGGGTTGTCTTTTCATCTTGTTTATGTTTACCTTTGCCGTGCAGAAACTTTTTAAGTTTCATTAGGTCCCATTTGTTTATTTTTGGTTTTATTTCCATTCCTCTAGGAGGTGGGTCAAAAAGGATCTTGATGAGATTTATGTCATAGAGTGTTCTGCCTATGTTTTCCTCTAAGAATTTTATAGTGTCTGGCCTTACATTTAGGTCTTTAATCCATTTTGAGTTTATTTTTGTGTATGGTGTTAGGGAGTGTTCTAATTTCATGCTTTTACCTGTAGCTGTCCAGTTTTCCCAGCACCACTTATTGAAGAGGCTGTCTTTTCTCCATTGTATGTTCTTGCCTCCTTTATCAAAAATAAGGTGACCATATGTGCGTGAGTATATCTCTGGGCTTTCTATCCTGTTCCATTGATCTATATTTCTATTTTTGTGGAGTACTATACTGTCTTGATTACTGTAGCTTTGTAGTATAGTCTGAAGTCCAGAAGCCTGATTCCTCCTGCCCTGTTTTTCTTTCTCAAGATTGCTTTGGCTATTCGGGGTCTTTTGTGTTTCCATACAAATTGTGAAATTTTTTGTTCTAGTTCTATGAAAAATGCCATTGGTAGTTTGATAGGGATTCCATTGAATCTGTAGATTGCTTTGGGTAGTATAGTCATTTTCACAGTGTTTATTCTTCCAGTCCAACAACATGGTATATCTCTCCATCTGTTTGTATCATCTTCCATTTCTTTCTTCAGTGTCTTATACTTTTCTGCATACAGGTCTTTTGTCTCCTTAGGTAGGTTTATTCTAGGTATTCTTTTTGTTGCAGTGGCAAATGGGAGTGTTTCTTTAATTTCTCTTTCAGATTTTTCATCATTAGTGGATAGGAATGCAAGACATTTCTGTACATTAATTTTGTATCCTCCTACTTTACCAAATTCATTGATTAGCTCTAGTAGTTTTCTCGTAGCATCTTTAGTATTCTCTATGTGTAGTATCATGTCATCTGCAAACAGTGACAGCTTTACTTCTTCCTTTCTGATTTGGATTCCTTTTATTTCTTTTTCTTCTCTGATTGCTGTGGCTAAGACTTCCAAAACTATGTTGAATAATAATGGTGAGAGTGGGCAACCTTTTCTTGTTCCTGATCTTAGAGGAAATGGTTTCAGTTTTTCACCACTGAGAACGATCTTGGCTGGGGGTTTATCATATATGGCCTTTATTATGTTGAGGTAAGTTCCCTCTGTGCCTACTTTCTGGAGGGTTTTTATCAAAAATGGGTGTTGAATTTTGTTGAAAGCTTTTTCTGCATCCATTGTGCTAATCATATGATTTTTCTCCTTCAGTTTTTTAATATGGTTTATCACATTGATTTGCATATATTGAAGAATCCTTGCATTCCTGGGATAAACCCCACTTGATCATGGTGTATGATCCATATAATGTTTTGTTGGATTCTGTTTGCTAGTATTTTGTTGAGGATTTTTGCATCTGTGTTCATCAGTGATATTGGCCTGTAGTTTTCTTTCTTTGTGACATGTTTGTCTGGTTTTGGTATCAGGGTGATGGTGGCCTCGTAGAATGAGTTTGGGAGTGTTCTTTCCTCTGCTATATTTTGGAAGAGTTTGAGAAGGATAGGTGTTAGCTCTTCTCTAGATGTTTGATAGAATTCACCTGTGAAGCCATCTGGTCCTGGGCTTTTGTTTGTTGGAAGATTTTTAATCACTGTCTCAATTTCAGTGCTTGTGATTGGTCTGTTTATATTTTCTATTTCTCCCTGGTTCAGTCTCAGAAAGTTGTGCTTTTCTAAGAATTTGTCCATTTCTTCCAGGTTGTCCATTTTATAGGCATATAGTTGCTTGTACTAATCTCTCATGATCCTTTGTATTTCTGCAGTGTCAGTTGTTACTTCCCTCCCCTCATTTTCAGTCTGTATGTGTCCCTAGGCCTGAAGTGGGTCTCTTATTGACAGCATATATACGGGTCTTGTTTTTGTATCCATTCAGCCAGTCTCTGTCTTTTGGTGGGAGCATTTAATCCATTTGCGTTTAAGGTAGTTATCAATATGTATGTTCCTATTACCATTTTCTTAATTGTTTTGGGTTTGTTATTGTAGGTCTTTTCCTTCTCTGTGTTTCCTGCCTAGAGAAGTTCCTTTAGCATTTGTTGTAAAGCTGGTTTGGTGGTGCTGAATTCTCTTAGCTTTTGCTTGTCTGTAAGGGTTTTAATTTCTCTATCTAATCTGAATGAGATCCTTGCTGGGTAGAGTAATCTTGGTTGTAGGTTTTTCCCTTTCATCACTTTAAATATGTCCTGCCACTCCCTTCTGGCTTGCAGAGTTTCTGCTGAAAGATCAGCTCTTCATCTTATGGGGATTCCCTTGTATGTTATTTGTTGTTTTTCCTTGCTGCTTTTAATATTTTTTCTTTGTATTTAATTTTTGATAGTTTGATTAATATGTGTCTTGGTATGTTTCTCCTTGGATTTATCCTGTACGGGACTCTCTGTGCTTCCTGGAGTTGATTGACTATTTCCTTTCCCATATTAGGGAAGTTTTCAACTATAATCTCTTCAAATATTTTCTCAGTCCCTTTCTTTTTCTCTTCTTCTTCTGGGACCCCTATAATTCGAATGTAGGTGCATTTAATGTTATCCCAGAGGTCTCTGTGACTGTCCTCAATTCTTTTCATTCTTTTTTCTTTATTCTGCTCTGCGGTAGTTATTTCCACTATTTTTATCTTCCAGGTCACTTATCCGTTCTTGTGCCTTAGTTATTGTGCTATTGATCCCTTCTAGAGAATTTTTTATTTCATTTATTTTGTTGTTCATCATTGTTTGCTCTTTAGTTCTTCTAGGTCCTTGTTTAAACGTTTCTTGTATTTTCTCCATTCTATTTCCAAGATTTTGGATCATCTTTACTATCATTACTCTGAATTCTTTTTCAGGTAGACTGCCTATTTCCTCTTCATTTGTTTGGTCTGGTGGGTTTTTACTTTGATCCTTCATCTGCTGTGTGTTTCTCTGTCTTCTCATTTTGCTTAACCTACCGTGTTTGGGGTCTCCTTTTCTCCGACTGCAGGTTTGTAGTACCCATTGTTTTTGGTATCTGCCTCCAGTGGCTAAGGTTTGTTCAGTGGGTTGTGTAGGTTTCCATGTGGAGGGGAATGGTGCCTGTGTTCTGGTGGATGAGGCTGGAGCTTGTCTTTCTGGTGGGCAGGACTGCATCCTGTGGTGTGTTTTGATTTTAGGCAGCCTCTCTGCTAATGGGTGGGGTTGTGTTCCAGACCTGCTAGTTGTTTGGCATAGGGTGTCCAGCACTGTAGCTTGCTGGTAATTGAGTGGAGCTGGATCTGAGCATTGAGATGGAGATCTCTGGGAGAGCTTTGGCTGTTTGATATTATATGGAGCCGGGAGGTCTCTGGTGGACCAATGTCCTGAACTTGGCTGTCCCCCCTTTAGAGGCACAGGCCTGACACCTGGCTGGAGCACCAAGAGTCTGTCAGCCACACGGCTCAGAAGAAAAGTGAGAAAAAAGAAAATAAATTTATTAAAATTAAAAATTAAAAAATTATTAAAAATAAAAAAGTTAAAAAGTAATAAAAGAAAAAAAATGGACAGACAGAATCCTGGGACAAATGGTAAAAGCGAAGCTATACAGACAAAATCACACAAAGAAGCGTACACATACACACTCACAAAAAGAGAAAAAGGAAAAAAATATATATGTCTTTTGGGAAGTCTGAGGTCTTCTGCCAGCATTCAGTAGGTGTTCTGTAGGAGCTGTTCCACATGTAGATGTATTTCTGATGTATTTGTGGGGAGGAAGGTGATCTTCATGCCTTACTCCTCCGCCATCTTGAAGGTGTCTCATAGCCTGTTAGCAAATGAATTCCAACTCTTTTTCTGATATATTCTGTCACTAAGCTGGAGTGTCACAGGCCCTCTTTGTGATTTCCTCTCCTTTATCTGCCTGGCAGTCTTAAAAAGTCTCTCCCCAGGTATCACTGTTCCCCACTATCTTTCTCTGACACTCCTTCCTCCCTTACCCTAGTTTGTTCTCTTCTCTTCCAGGTTATAGAATGATTTGCCTCTGTTTTCAGCCAGTGTGGCTCTCCACCAATTTGTTTTCTAATGGAGCTGCTGAAAACCCTACTAAAAGACAAATTTTGTCATGTTACTCCTTCAGAATGCTTCAGTGGGTAACATTAATAGTTAGGATAAAGAGTCTTATCTTTCTTTTTTATGTTCTTTTTTTTACTGAGGTAAAAATTCATATAACGTAAAACAAATCACTTAAAGTGCAATTCAGTAGAATTTACTGCATTCACAGTGTTGTACAGTCATACCCACATCTAGTTCCAAGATGTGTTTTTATCTCTCTAAATGGAAACCCCAGAATGAAAGCAGTCATTCCCCTTTCTCCCCTCCTGCCAGCCCCTGCCAGCCCCTGGTAGGTTATCTTTCACTATGCATTTACCAATTCTGAGTGTTTCACGTAAATGCAATCATTGCTTTATATGACTTTTTCTATTTGGCTTCTTTGACTTATACTATTTTTGAGGTTCATCGAGGTTGTCATATGTATTAGCACTTCATTCCTTTCTGTAGCTGAATAATTCTCCATCGTATGGATATATTCTGTTACCTATTAGTCGATGGACATGTGGGTTGTTTAGATCGTTTAAATGCCTCTTTTTGATTCGTATGATTATATACCTAGGAATGTAAATGCTGGATCATATGGTAAATTTGCATTTAACTTTTCAAGGAACCACCAAACTGTTTCCACAGTGGCAGCCGTAGTATATGTTTTCACCAGCAATGTATGAGCGTTCCAATTTGTACACATTCTTGCCAACACTATCCCCCCCACCATTTCTTTTTTCCTTTTTTTTAAATTATGAACAACCTTATGGTTATGAAGTGGTATTTCATCATCATGTTTTTATTTCCCTTAATGACTAATCATATTGAACATCTTTTTATGCACTCGTTGGCCATTTGTATATTTTCTTTGGGGTAATGTGTATTCAGCTTATTTAACCATTTTTTATTAGATTTGTTTGTGTTTTGTTTTTAACTCAGAAATACCTTTTAAATGATCAGATCCAACATATTTCTAGACTTAATGATTATCAAAGAAGAGTTACATTTTGCTCTTTGACGTTCTTTATTATTACAGTCTCATTTTTAATAACTATTGGAACATTATCAGTGTGTCTGGACTCTCTGTACTTAAAATGCAGCAAATTATTTTTTAATCTTAGTACTAAAATATCCAGTACCTTTCTTTTTTCTTTTTGCGGTACGTGGGCCTCTCACCGTTGTGGCCTCTCCCGTTGCGGAGCGCAGTCTCAGCGGCCATGGCTTACGGACTCAGCCGCTCCGCGGCATGTGGGATCTTCCCAGACCGGGGCACAAACCCATGTCCCCTGCATCGGCAGGCGGACTCTCAACCACTGTGCCACCAGGGAAGCCCTCCAGTACCTTTTGATAGTTTTAATATAGAACATTTCCACTTAGCAGTTCTTCATACCCTAATGAACAGTTATATGAAGGGTGTAATTTCCCTTGTCGATTAACTAGCAGTCATTGGTTAATGCTCAAGTAATTGGTGATATTTCTCTATTGTTCACGTTTTCCTCTTTTTAAAAAAATATTACTTGCTTTCTTGTTAGTACTTCAGAAACGTTTACCAGATTAATGTGTCAATTGTAAATCAGATATAAAGGTGTTTTTGGCAGTCATACTTTTGAGGGGGGGCGCTAAAGGGATAATGGATTACAATCAACAATTTTTAGATATTTCATATGGCAAATAAATTATAAAGCTGATGTTAATATTAATGTGCTGTGAAACCTCATAGTTTATGTGTTCATATTACCAGAATTAGAGCATTTTAAGAGCAAGAAGAGCTCTCTAAATTAATATCTGTACTGTTTTTCTACATATGTTCTGTAGATTTTTTAAAAATAATAATTCTGCAAGAAAAATTTGTTCTGGAAAGCATGAAAGCCAGAAATTTGTTTAAATGTCTATGATACTATGTATTTTATCTAATTGGTAAACCCCACTATTGCACTTTCATTCAGAAAATGTAAGCTGATGGTAGGGACAGCAGTGAGTGTTTTGTGAATATGAAGAGTTAAGTAGTAGTTGTAATCTAAAATGGTTATCAAGGGGTGCTTTAAAAATTCTTTTCCTAGAGCCTCTAAAGCTGGCATTTTAGAAACTGTGGTTTATGGATTGTCAGTTGTAGTGGAGGTGTGTTTATGGACCTATAGGAAGTCCATAAATCCACTGAAATTATAATTTTTAATGTGATTTTTAAAAGGAAAATACAATACTTGTATCATATTCTCAAATGAATCCAAGATTTTATAATTGGTTACAAACCACTGATTTAAAATGTTGGTAAAGGCCCACTATATATACAATTGATCCTCGTTATTTGTAGATTCCGTTTTTGTGGCTTCACCTATGCAGTAAAAATTTATTTGTAGATGCAAAATTAGTACAAGGCGCACATCTGTAGTCACTGATGTGCACAATACTGTGTGAAGTCAAACAAGGTGACACTTTGCCTTTTTGTTTCAGTATCTTCTTCGAGGTGTGTTTAGTGCTTTTTTTTTTTTTTTCCCCGGTACGCGGGCCTCTCACTGTTGTGGCCTTTCCCGTTGCGGAGCACAGGCTCCAGACGCGCAGGCTCAGCGGCCATGGCTCACGGGCCCAGACGCTCCGCGGCATGTGGGACCCTCCCGGACCGGGGCACGAACCCGTGTCCCCTGCATTGGCAGGCGGACTCTCAACCATTGCGCCACCAGGGAAGCCCTGCATTTCTTTTTGTTGATGATTTTGTTGCTTAACATCAGCCCCAGTCATAGTGCTGGAATGCTCTCTATTGTTTCTAGGATCTAGAAGGCTGTGATGTGCCTTATAGAGAAAATACTGTTAGGTACACTTTTTTCAGACATGAGTTATAGTGCTGTTGACCACGAAATCAATGTTAATGAGCCAAATATAAATTTGTGCATATATACAGATAAATATTTTACGTGCAGTTATGATTATATATAGATATATTTATATAAGTATAAATATATGTCTAAACCGAAACACACGTAAAACGAAGTTATGTATTGATATTGATTGGAACAGTGGTTCAGTATTCATGAATCCAGTGTTCATAATAACTTTGTACAACATAAGTACCTTGAATAACAAGAATTAACTGTAATGGGTTAGAGCCAGTGAGGCTTATCTAGTTGACCTTTTGAAGTCTTTTTTTTAACTTAATATTTCTTTATTTTTCTGTGAACATTTATATAAATGAGGCTATACATCATTCATCTCTTAATATCACACATCAAATGCTTCTGACATAATCATGATAAATGCTTTTGACATAAGTGGGCTTCATATTTACACTTTCTACCTCTACCAGAATTCACTGGTCTACTTCAAATTTCTATTTGAAATGTTATTACCTCTCATCATACAGTATGTTGGAATATAATACATGTACCATATTTTGCTATGGGATATTGGTAACTGTTCCTACTGACATTAGCCATTTTATCTAAGGACCTGTTAATTCATTAACAGTTAAAGAGTTATAAGTGGGTCTTTAGCAAATATTAGCTGTATATTTGCATACTTACTTTGATTCAGTGAATGCACTTATCTTTTTCATTATTCACAACTAAAGGAATTTGGGGCTCCCTCTTTCTAACAAGATGGAGTAACAAGTACTGGATTTACCCTCTCACCTGAAATAATGATCATGGGAAAACCATATGATCATGTCTTATAGATGCAGAAAAAATAGTTGACAAAATCCAACATCCATTTCTCTTAAAATCCATGAAGAACCAGTGGTAACACTGTACTTATTGTTGAAAGACTAAATGCTTCCCTGTTAAGATTAGGAAGAAGACTAGGATGTCCACCTTCACCACTTCTGTTCAAAACTGTACTGCAGGTTCTAGCTAGAGCCATTAGTCAATAAAAAGAAAAGCATCTAGATTAGAAAAGCTGAAGTAAATCTTTCATCGTTTGTCAGTGATACGATCATATCTGTTCATATCCTATAGAATCTACAAAAAGATACTAGAACTGATAATTGAGGTTTAGCACGCTTATAGGATTCAAGATCAACATTTTAAAATCAGGTGCATTTTTCTCTATTAGCAACAACAAATTTGAAATTTAGTAAAAGCAATGTTTACCATAATGTCCATAATATAAAATACTTGGGGACAAATCTTTCAAAATATGTACAAGACCTGTATATATACATAGGTCAGAACCTACACAATTTTATACCTAATATTCATATAAATAAATTTGTATCATTTAAACCTCTGTGAAATGACTTAACAAACAATGCAAAAAAGTAAAGGAATTTGTATCAACATAACACTAAGTGAGTTGACTGAAGTCAACTCAATTTTTAATCACAAGATCTCTAAAAAATGACTAAACATCACTGAACAAAAGTTATGAGTGTAGTATAGAGTGTTGGATACCAGTCAACATTATTTCTTTGCAAAGCACAACCAGCTTGAGTATTCGTAGCCTTGACCAATTTGTTTTCTTGTTAACCATAATGTTTTGGGTCAGCATTCCAAAATTTGAGTGAGCAACATCTTTTGAACCTTTTTGACTGTTTTCCAGTTTCTTCTGGTATACAATTGGTTTAACAGATTAGGGTTAGAGGTGAGTTTGAGATATGTGTGTTTAGTGTAGAGGATATTTAAGAATTACTTATTATTAAGAATCTTTGATTAATATTTTTGAAGATTGTATAGAGTAATTTTGAGGTAATTTGAAAATAATAAATTGCAATTTGTTATCATGGAGATGTGTTAAACTGTTGGTTTGGGCGTACCTATACTGATTGTCTAGTATGTTTTTAATCATGGTGTTTCCTTTTCAAACAATAGATTGTGATGAAAAGTAAATTCACAATGAAATATATATATTAGCAATTGTAACTTTTGGATTTGGAAAGGAAAAATTATAATCTGAAGTTTTCTTCACCCCCCACCCCAAAGATAGTCAATTAGCCTCAACTTTCTGAAGTGTTTTAGATTAGATTTCTAACATACAGATTTTGAAAGGTCATATATTTATTTTGACTTATGTTCAGGAAAAACTGAAAGGCTTAGCCAGAATGATAAATGCATGAAAGAGATTAGGTTTTGCAAGAGAGAATTCTTATATCCCTTAATATCTTTTATGTTACCTCCAAATTTTTCAAAGATGTAATAAATCTGACATCTACTACTTTCCAAATGAAAAGTTTGTAAATGTAACATTTTTCTGCTTTATCTAAAGGATTTACTTTACAAACTTAATTTGAATGTCTGTTCTCTGTCATTGCACGTAATTTCTGGAGACTAATTACATCCTTCTTTTTGTTTGTGGCTTTTAAAAATTACATCTTTTAATAAGGTATATGTCTTAGCTATCAGGGAATTTTCACCATGTACCAGTTATTTCTGAGAAATGGGCAATGAATTATTCGGGAACAGAAACATTCTATTTTTTGTCTACTTTTCCAAGTAGCAGTTTCTCTGAATAATAGGCTTTTTGGTGTCTGTTAATTGGTAACTTTTGATATCAGTTGACTCCTGGGAAAGTGTTTGTAGTTGTTAAAAGTTAACTAAATGAAGAGTTATAATCCTTGAAGTAATAGTTGTCTGTTTTATACTCTATTTTTAATTATTGAGTGCCCCTATGATCATTTGTTACTCTTATTTAAATCCTTAACTTATCTAATAAATGGGACATTTATGATAATCAGTATTGTTTATTTTAGTAAAAATTCCATTCATATTTTCACGTCACTTATACTGTCAGTTATTGTTTTTTCTTGCTCTGCTCAGAACAATGACGATATTCAATCCCAGCATTATTTTGTACATATGTTTCAGATCCTTCTATTCTGAGTCAGTATGCATTTATTGAATGCTTAGTATTTCTTTATAGCATTGGTTTAGAATATGTTTCTTGAACTTTCAAATCACTTATCTTACTTTTTTGAAGAAATGAAACTTTTTTATGAATAAATACTTTCAGTTCAAGTTAATAATACTAGACATTATTTGAAAAACAAAGAATATAATGTTGTGAAATGGTGATCTTGATCTAATATCCCTTTTCAAGACAATTTAACATTTCCCTCTTTTGGCAGTCATTTTTTTAAAATTGTATATTATTGGTCCAACAGAAGTAGGGAAAATGCACATTTTAATTATTTCTTTTTATATTTTTGAAGTCTAAAGATCTTTAAGGGAATTTTATTGTGGCTTGTAAAGGTATCTATCTAGAATTTCCCAACAAGTATGTAAGGGATAATTTAACTGTTATGAACCCAGCCATCATCCATTTTCAGAGTTTGTTGAACATGGTTCTTTTTAAATCATTCTCTATCATGTCTACATGCTGTACACTGTCATCCCTTACAGTTCTAAAAATCTGTAAGAAATCTAAAATCTAAAATCTGAAATCTAAAAATCTCATATTCTGTGATGACATAGAATTCTCCTAACCCTTGCACCTCTAAGTGTCACTGCCCCCAAATCTGCCATTTCACTGGACTTAGTGCATTTGAGTGCACTTAATATTCTCTCAAACTTATGTAAACAAATTCTCTCAATTTTTGTGTCCTTTCATTTCACAGTGCCTAGCCAGCAGTTCTAGGTCAGTCTAACTTATCATCTACCACTCTTACTCCTTGGGTATTGAAATTATTAGATGAAAATCATAGTACTATTTTATGGGTGGGTCCTATTTCAAATTCCTGGCCTCCAAACACGCACTTAGTTCTTCCTGTAACATTTTTTGAAATGGTAGCTTTTCTTTCTAAAAATTGTTTTGAAGATTAATATTAAAATCTTATATAATTTAAGTAAATACTTTGTTATCTATCCACTTGGAGGATACTGACTTCCAAAATAGGAATACATTCTAGACAGTTGAAAAATATACAGTTGACCCTTGAACATTGCAGGTGTTAGGGGTGCCGACTCTCCACCTATAACCTTATAGTCTACCCTCCGTATCCCCAATGTGCACCAACCATGGATTATATAGTACCGTAGTATTTATTACGGGAAAAAATCTGTGTATAAGTGGACCTGTGCAGTTCAAACCCGTGTTGTTCAAGGGTCCACTGCAATTGATATGTGCAAACACTACTCTTTTTTTACTCTGCTTGCAAATGGAAATGTATCCTTTTATTTATCACTTGAGTTGAATATCAACAAACCATGTCAAAGAAATTTTGCAAAAAAAATGTTATTTCATGACACAGAGGAGATTTTTATGATATGAAGAGCAAACACTTCAAAACATGAAAGCAATTTCATGATTTTGATAATTTTATTATTGTTATATAATGTGTTAATTTTATTATAAACATGTTAATATAACATGTGAAAGGTATATGAGAATTCTCTGTATTATTTCTGCAACTTTTCTATAAGTATAAAATATTTCAAAGTAAAATGTTAAAAAATAAAAAAACTATTACTTTATTTTTAGTTTTTTAAAATAAACTTACTAAATTTTATTTTATATTGAACTATAGTTGATTTACAGTGTTAGTTTCAGGTATACTGAAAAGTGATTCAGTTATATATATACATATATCTTTTCTTTTTCAAGTTGTTTTCTCATTTAGGTTATTACAGAATATGGAGCAGAGTTCCCTGTGCTATACAGTAGGTCCTTGTTGGTTATCTATTTTAAATATAGACAGTGTGTACATGTCACTCCCAGACTCCCAATCTATTCCTCCCCCTGACTCATTCCCCCGGTAACCATAGTTTGTTCTCTAAGTCTGTGAGTCTGTTTGTTTTGTAAATAAGTTCGTTTATATCATTTTTTTTTTAGATTCCGCATATAAGTGATATCAATGATATCTGTCTTTCTATGTCTGACTTACTTCAATTCGTACGATAATCTCCAGGTCCATCCATGTTGCTGCAGATGGCATTATTTCATTCTTTTTAATGGCTGAGTACTATTCCATTGTATATGTGTACCACATCTTCTTTATCCGTTCATCTGTTGATGGACATTTAGGTTGCTTCCATGTCTTGGCTATTGTGAACAGCACTGCAATGAACATTGGGGTGCATGAATCCTTTTGAACCATGGTTTTCTTCAGATATATGCCCAGGAGTAGGATTGCTGGATCACATGGTAGCTCTGTTTTTAGTTTTTTAAGGAACCTCCATACTATTCTCCATAGTGGCTGTACCAGTTTACATTCCCACCAACAGTGTAGGAGGGTAGACTTCTTATTTGGAATAATTTTAGATTTACAGAAAAATTTTGAAATATGTAATCCTCACCTAATTTCTTCTCAGTGTTAGCTTATTAAATAAAAATATCATTTTCAGTGTACATTTAGTAGCTGAATACATTTAGTAAAGTCTTTATTCTGACTCTATTTAGATATAAGCTTTACCATTAATTAGCAATTTTAATACTTTTTACTTTTGCTTCTATTATGGAAATGATTTAATTTTTTTTAACATCTTTATTGGGGTTGGAAATGATTTATTGACAATTATTCCTGGTAATATAGTTTAGATAGTAACTTGACTAATTTAAACTTTTTTCTTATATTATACAATATAATATTTTAAGTTATTATTTCTAGGGTTATATATGTATTAAAATATTATTAAATGCCTTGAGAAGTTAAAGATTCCATTTTTAATGACATTTACAAATTTTAATAGCTGCTGCTCAGCAACTTGCCAAGCCCTTATCTGAAAGTTTTTATCTGATTCTATAGAAATTAAACAAAGTAGAATTATATGTTCTTCTTGGGAAATCATGTCACCATGTAATCATCATATTAGTATACTGCTTTACATAAAACTTATATATTAAAAACTAATATAAAAACTAAGTTTCCTAAAGCATGTATATTTTTTGGTTATCCAAAATTTGGTCATATTTTATACTCCTTCATTGAGTCTCTCTATATGTAAGCATTTTCTAGGCATTGTAAGGGACTCACACACGTCTGCATCTACAATAATTTCACTTTCTACTCCAACTCTCATTTCCTTTCTGTTTGTTCAATTCTATTCCATTTTCTTTCTCATTCTCTAGAACTGCAAATTGTTATCCTTTCCCCCTTCCCTTCATTGCCAGATGTCTAGACAGAGTAGTTTACATTCATTTTCACTACTGCTTTACTTCCCACTCATTCTTTATTCACTAACTGCAGTGTGGGATCTCAACCTTATCTCTCTTTGGAAACATTTTTTTTTTTTTGGCAAAAGTCACTAATAGTATAATTGCCAAACCCAAAGACCATTTAAAAATCTGAATCCTAATTGACCCACTTGAGGTTATTTCATTTGATGATTACTTCCTCAATTTTAAAACTTTCTTTCTTCCCTTAGCTTTCAGGACAGATAGCAGTCTTTCTTTGTTCTTACTAACTCTTTCAGTTATCCTGTCTCTTTACCTTTACTGGCTTATCTTCCTTTGTCAATTGCTTACTGTTGTTTCTAATCTATAAGTCATAAAGATTGAAGTACATAAAAATACAAAAACAAAAGTAGGTGAAAAAAATCATAAACAAAGATGAAATGAAAGAAAATATTTGTAAGATGTATCAGGTAAAGAGTTAATGTCCCTAACTTGTGAACTGATTCTTGGGATCTTGGTAGCATTAAGAAAAGAAAAACCCAACTGAAAAAGTAAACAGGGGCTTCCCTGGTGATGCAGTGGCTAAGAATCCTCCTGCCAATGCAGGGGACATGCTTTCGAACCCTGGTCCAGGAAGATCCCACATGCTGCGGAGCAACTAAGCCCGCGAGCGACAACTGCTTAGACCACGTGCCACAACCACTGAAGCCCACACGCCTAGAGCCCGTGCTCTGCAGCAAGAGAAGCCACTGCAATGAGAAGGCCACGCACTGCAACGAAGAGTAGCCCCCCCCCCCGCTCACCGCAACTAGAGAAAGCCCGCGTGCAGCAACGAAGACCCTATGCAGCCATAAATAAATAAATAAACTCTATCTTTAAAAAGAAAAAGTAAACAAAGCATATGATGAGTAATTCAGTTCATATAAGAAAAAATATGAATTGCTAGTAAGTAAATGAAAAGCTCCTCAACCTAACTAACAATAAAAAATGCAAGTTAAAAGTCACCATATTTGCATATTACTTTGTTGAGAATAAACTGATTAGAATTCAGTGTAGAGAGATATAAAATCAGAGGACAGGGGACTTCTCTGGCGGCACAGTGGTTAAGAATCTGCCTGCCAATGCAGGGGACACTGGTTTGAGCCCTGGTCCGGGAAGAACCTACATGCCATGGAGCAACAAAGCCCGTGCGCCACAACTACTGAGCCTGCACTCTAGAGCCTGCGAGCCATAGCTGCTGAGCCCAAGTGCCACAACTACTGAAGCCCACATGCCACAACTACTGAAGGCTACAAGCCTAGAGCCGGTGCTCCACAGCAAGAGAAGCCACCGCAATGAGAAGCCCGTGCACCACAATGAAGAGTGCCCCCGCTTTCCACAGCTAGAGAAAGCCCGCACGCAGCAACGAAGACCCAACACAACCAAAAATAATAATCAAAAATAAATAAATAACAGCAAAGGACACTTTTATACCCTTCTGTATGGGCATGAAAACAAGGTACACCTTATTGTAGAGCAGTTTGGCAGTATTATTACAAATTTTATATGTACATAATCTTTGACTCAGTAATTCCTAGTTTAGATATCCTATAGTAATAGATATGTGTATAAGTAATATGTAAATATATTTAGACAGTGTTTATAATAAAGTAAACTGAAGACAGTCTAAACATTTAGCAATAGGAGAAAATTACAGTCATGATATATTTGTATATGGAGTGCTAATTTTCTAATGATAAAAAAATTATAATGCCACTAGCACTTATTGAATGCCAATTTTATATTAAATCTGTATATTTAAAAATCTGTTGGTAAGACAAAAGTTAACTTTAAGCTCACAGAGATTTTCTCCGATTTTCTTCTGGAAGTTTTATAGTTTTAGGTTTTGCATTTGGATCTATGATCCATTCAGAAGTATTTTTGTTTATGGTATGAGGAACGAATGGAAATTTTTGTATATGACTATCCAATAAATCTAGCACCATTTGTTGAAAAAGCTGTTTTTTCTCCAGTGAATTACTTTTGTACCTTTGTCAGATTTAGTTGTCATAGATTTGAGGGTACAGAAATAAATTCATCCATTTATGGTTAATTGATTTCTGACAAGAATATCAAGACAATCCAGTAGAGAAAGAATGGCCTTTTTAACAAATGATGCTGTGAAAACTAGATGTCTACATACAGTAGAATGAAGTTGTACCTGTACCTCACACCATATACAGAAATTTTGGTGAGGATGTTGAGAAACTGAGCTGGTGTGATTATAAAATAGTGCAGCTGCTTTGATATATAGTCTGGCAATTCCTCAAAAGACTAAAGATAGAGTTACCATATGACTCAACAATTCTAGGTATATACCCAAGAGAGATGAAAACATATCTTTACATTAAAAGTTGTACATGAGTATTCATAGCAGTATTATTCATAATAGCAAAGTGGAAAAAAAACAAGTGTCCATCAACTGAGGAATGAATAAACAAGATGTGAAGTATCTATACCACAGAATATTGGCAATAAGTAGGAATGAAATACTGATTCATGCCACAATATGGATGAATCTTGACAACATTGTGGTAAGTGAAAAAAACCACTCACAAAAGTCCACATATTTTATGATTCTATTTCTGTGAAATGTCCTCAGTATGCATATTTATGGTGACAGAAAATACAGTAGTTGTTTCCTGGGGTTTGTGGGAATGGGGGTTTGGGGGTATGATGGCTAAGTGATGAGGGATTCTTTTTGGGGTATTGAAATGTTCTAAAATTGATGTGATCTTTGCACAGCTCTGTGAATATACTAAATGCTATTGAATTGTTCACTTTAAGTATGAATTGTATGTATGTGCACTTTATCTCAACAAAGCTGTCATGTTAAAAAATATATATCCGTCTCTTTAACTCTTTGGATAGAAATTCTGCCCACACATGACTTTTACTATGGTGCATTGGTCGTTTGCAAAGTTTTTGTTCATTAAATTATGCAGATCTTCCAAATGTAAAATGTCTCATTTGTCGATATCACTACCAATTTCAAGAAAAGAGTCTTTTATGTATTGGGAATCTCACAGTGGTGAATATGTGATTTACACAATTATAATTATCAGTTGAAAGCTCAAATTTTATTATTAGCAATAAATCCTGACAGTTATTTTTTAAATGACAGGCTTAACTTTTTTTCATTTTTAAGAAAATATCTGCCAAATACTCAAGTCTGAATAACTATCATTTGTCTGTCAATCATTATTTCAAACAAAAATAGTTTTCCATAAAGAAAGCAGTTGGTTCATGTACAATAGAAACTCAACAGCATAAGTGTTTTTCCTCAGGAAACCATTTTACTTCATTCATACTTTCCAATTTGTTACACAGATTATTAAAAAGATGTGTATTTAAAGCTCACTGTTTAATAAAAATCAATGATTTTTGCTGCTTCAAAAAATTCTTAAATTAGTATCTTTAAAAAAATATTTTTTCCTTACAGTTTTATTGAGATGTAATTGACATACAGCACTGTGCAAGTTTAAGGTGTACAGAATAGTATTTAGACTTACATACATCATGAAATGATTACTACAATATTTTTAGTGAACATCAATCATCTCATACAGATACAAAAAGATTGTTTCCTTGTGATGTGAACTCTTAGGATTTATTTTCTTAACTTTTATACATAACATACAGCAGTGTTAATTATACTAATCATGTTGTACATTACATTCCTAGTACTTATCTTATAACTGCAAGTTTGTACCTTTGACTGCCTTCATCCAATTCCTCCCCCCCCCTTACCTCCTGCCTCTAGTAATCACAATTCTGATATCTTTTTCTGTGAGTTTGAAGTATAATTGACCTGCAATACTATATTAGTTCATGGTGCTCAATATAATGATTCTATACATTACAAAATGATCACCATGATAAGTCTAGTTACCGTCTGTCACCATACAGAGATATTATATCGTTATTGAATATATTCCCCATGCTGTATGTTTCATAAATTGGTATCATTATTTATTTTAATTAATTAATTAATTTTTTTGGCTGTGTTGGGTCTTTGTTGCAGGCTTTCTCTAGTTGTGGCGAGCGGGGGTTACTCTTCATTGCGTTGTGCGGGCTTCTCATTGCGTTGGCTTCTCTTGTTGCGGAGCACGGGCTCTAGGCGTGCGGGCTTCAGTAGTTGTGGCATGTGGGCTCAGTAGTTGTGGCTCGAGAGCTCTAGAACGCAGGCTCAGTATTTGGGGCGCACAGGCTTAGTTGCTCCGCGGTTTCCCGGACCCGGGATCAAACCCATGTCCCCTGCATTGGCAGGCAGGTTCTTAACTGCTGCGCCAACAGGGAAATCCCTTGCTCATTGTATTTTGTTTCCATGCTGCTTCCTCCACTAGAATGTTAACTCTTCAAGGTCTTAATTTGAGATTGAGATTTCTTCACAGAGTACTTTAGATATAATAAGGGCTTGATAGAAGTTTATTGGATTAATAAGTGTATAATTCCATGGTGGGTGCCCAGTAACATTTTTATTTTGTTGATGGTATAACTGAGCTGCTAATAAGATTCTCCTTGCAATCTCTGAATGTAAATCTTTTCCCTAAAAAACACTATACATTTTAATTATTTGATGCTACTGTGTAATTATCTGATGTTACTGTGCAAAAAATACACATATTTATTGTTGATTGCTATGGAATATTTCATTGTAAGGGTAGATACAGGTGGGCTAAAGCGTAGGCTTGTCAGAGATACGGATATGCCTGAGAGATTATCCTTTGATTCACGTGGCCTCACAGATCTGCACTTGGGACTATGATACAGTCGTTACCACTTACTTACACTCGGTGGATAGACAGGCTGAAAGCTAAAATCTCTTATTAGAGTCAATCAGGAGGGGCCAGAATTGCATAAGCACTTCAGCAGTATGACGAGGATGGCAAGGGTAGCTTCTTGAAAGACGTATGGCATCCTCCCTCTGAACAGGAAGTAGCATCAGCAGTGGTGTCCTTAATGCAGATTTGAAAGCCAGTGAAGTTTTCTTGTTTTTACAATGTTGCTGATTCTTACTGTGTACAGCCTCTTGGTATTTAAAATGCTTGTATTCTTTACTTACATTAAAGGAATATATGTATTATTGCCTAGGTATATGGGCATCACTCTGTCAAGGACCACCATCCTTGTGACAGCCTTGCACATTTTTTTCTTACTGATTTTTGAGAGTGCTTTGTACCTTAAGAATACTGACCTCTCCCCACCCCTTACCCTTCTCTTCTCCTGTGTAATGATCTTAAGTTTAAATCTAGTCACAGCTATCAGTATTTTTCTTTATAGTATTTGGCGTTCATGCCATGGTTAAGGAAATCTTTCTTTGTCTAAAGTTATTTTTGAAGTAGCTGAATTTTCTACCTTTCTGGTTTTCTTTTTTACATTTTTTGGTTAAAATATAAGGAGAGGGAATTCCCTGGCGGTCCAGTGGTTAGGACTCCACTCTTCGACTGCTGGGGGCCAGAGTTTACCTAGTCGGGGAACTGAGAATTAGCAAGCTGCGCGGCAGGGCCAAAAAAAAAAAAAGTAAAATAAAATTATTAGCGGAAAGAATCATACCCCTTCCCCCTGCCACACACCAAAGGCTGTGTAGTTAACCTGGCTCACTGTATTGAATAACTCCCTTTTTCCCCAACTTAGCAAAATGTCATCTGTATCCTATACTGTGTTGCCATCAGTACACGAATCTGTGTTTGAACTCTTTTTTTCTTTTTCCATTGATTTCTTTTGATGTCAGTACCAAATAGTTTCAATTACAGTTGCCAAATCATACATTTTAATACCTGGTAGTAAAGCCTCCCCTCCCCCCATCATTATGTACTTTCCTATTATCCGCTCAGGTGAATTTAAGGACCATATTAATATTTTCAGAATATCACATTATTGTTTATAGGGTTCATTGGGGCGAAATAACATTTTTATAATAAATTTTTAAGGGTAAATGTCTTTTTGTCTTACATTAATATTTTCATTTTAATTTCCCATTTTGTATATATATTTATATTTTTAGCATTTTATTATAGGAAATTTCAGACCTACATAGAAGGATAGAGAATAGTATAATGACCTCCATGTACCCATTATCTAGCTTCAATAATTATCAGTATTTTGCCAAACTTGTTTTATATTTCTCCTATGAAGCAAATTCTAGGTATCTTGTCATTTATCTATAAATCCTTCAGTTTGCCTTTCCAAGAATGACACTTTAAAAAACCCAATAACACCATACTATTACCGTAAAATGTTAATTTCTTAATGTTATTTAATACCCAATTCAGAATTCAAATTTTCATAATTGTTAAAAATCCATTTGTGATAGTTTTATTTGAATCAGAATCTAAACAAGAATTTAAACAGTGCGTTTATACCTTATATCTAGTTAGCTGTTATCTTGCTTTCTTCTTGTTAAAGAGTCAGTGACTTTTTTTTTTCTTTAAGAGCAAATGGGTTATTTCTACTGTAGACTGTCTCACTTTCTGGATTTGGTCTATTGCTTCATATTTAATGTTTGCTTGTAGTTAGTGCTAGAGGTTTAGTTAGATACAGATTTGTTTCTTTAGGCAAGAATCTTTTAAAAGTGCTATTCTATCATTTTACTATATCTCCTTTGGAAACCATCATGTCTGGTTTTCCACTTTTAGCAATCTAAGATTAAGCAGTGGGTTCAAGTTTGGTTTCTTCTTGCTGCCATTATATGTAGCATTTGTACCTTTTTTGATTTGTTTGTTTTAACATTTTTTCCAGTTTTATTGGATATAATTGACATACAACACTGTTTGAGTTTCAGGTGTACAGCATAAAAGTTTGACTTACATATTTTGTGAAATGATTACTGCAGTGAGCTTCATTAACATCCACCATGTCAGATAAGTGCAGTAAAAAGAAATGGGAAAAACAAAAAATTCTCCTGTGATAAGAACTCTTAGAATCTACTCTCTTATCAACTATCATGTATATCATATAGCAGTCATAACTACAGTCATCATGTTGTACATTACATCTCTTTATTTTTTTCCTAATAAGTTACTATTAGTATTTGAGGAAGTTTTTAAAGCACATGTTTTAGTAACTGAACATATTACCAAACTTTCTTTACTATTTCTAATAATTTTTTGTGGATCCTCTTCGGTGACCATTACAGAAAAGTGGTTAAGACGTGGGCCTTGTTGGTACAGTGTCTAGATTTAAGTCCTGGGGAGCTTATTTGACTCAGTTTCTTCATCTGTAAAAGGGAGATTAGTGAGTTATTTCCCATAATATGCAGAAAATAAATTGTGTTTGTTTGTTTGTTTATGGGTTTTTTTGTTTTTGTTTTTGACCACACTGTGTGGCTTGCGGGATCTCAGCTCCCCGACCAAGGATTGAACAGCGCCCTCGGCAGTTAAAGTGCAGTCCTAACCACGGGACCACCAGGGAATTCCCTGAGTGCGTGTGTGTGTGTGTGTGTGTGTGTGTTTAATGTCCTTTTCTTTTTCAGATTGTGACATTATATTTTCACCTTTCAACCTTTTTAGTGCTTTACTTAATTTTACGATATAATTATACTGGCTATGACAGTGTTAAATAATAGCAGTGTTAACATGCAACCTCCAATAATATTAATAGCTAGTATTTATTGAAGTATTATCTTATTCTTGTTTACTTTTATTCTTGTTGTATAATAAATAAATGTTATTTTAGGAATATGCAGTGATATCATCAAAATAAAATTTTTGGTATCTACTGATCCGCTAATAAGATACTATTAATCAAATACCTATTGGGTATCTATTGTGTGTCACTTGCTGGGGATACATTGATGAGAAAACAAATAAAAATTCCTACCTTCATGTAGCTCATATTTTAGTGGGAGGGAGAAATACAAATAATGTCATATGTAAGTGTTGACCTAAAAAATATTTCTTTAGCAAAAATGGGTTTATGCAGGATCAACAAAGAATTGCAGTTGGGCATCTGCAACCATGACAAGCCTTGTGCAAGTCTCTGCACATGAAGGAGGGAAGGACTCTTAAAAGAGGTGAAAAAGAAGTTGGGGGGACTATAGTAAAGGAAGAGTCCATTGAAGGAACTGAGAGGTCAAAGTAAAGTAATTGAGGTTTCTGTTTATTAAATTTTACATAAGCAAAATAATAAAAAGTAGAAGAGTACGGTATTGGGAATGTTGGAACAAAAGGAGCATTTTACAATATTAAATAGAGTGCGTGGAACAGTTTTGTTGCGATTTGAGTAAAGACTTTCGAGATGAGGCAATAGCTTTCTGGCTTACTGGGGAAGTCTAGTCTAGTAGAGATGTCAGTAGTTGCTAAGGGAGAACATGCTTGGCATGTTTCAAAATCCTGCATGGAGTTCATTGTGGTTGGAGCAGGATATGAAGAGTAGCAGAAGATGAGGTTAGAGAGGCAGCAGGAAGTAAAGAAGAGTGGCTTGAACCTGTAGGGCCTCACAGACTAATGCAAGGAGTTTTGCTTCTCATTGAGTGATCTGGAGAGCATTGCAGGGTTTTGAGCAAATGAATGACATCTGCTGATTTACGTTTTAAAAGGAAAATGTCAAGAAAGGAGGCAAGGAGATCAGGAAGCTATTGCAATAATCCAGGCAAGAGATTATGGTAACTTGGATGGGTGGTAGCAGTGGAATTAACAAAAAGTGTTTGGGAAAAAAAGTAGTTAAAATCTGGAAATATTATAAGGATAGAGCCAATAAACTTTCCCAAAGGACTGGATGTGGGATGTGAGAAACACCCTCCTAACTGATCTCTTTGTTGCCTCTGTTTATGTACAGTATAAAAATCCTTTTATATACAATAGCAGAATTGATCCTCATTTAAATTTGATAATTTAGCTTTGTTATTTAAAACCCTTCAGTGGCATTCTGTTGCACCCTGTATAAAATTTATTCTCCTGACCATAGTCAGTAAGGTGTACATGATCTGGAACCTATGTATTTGTCAAAACTTAGCTACTATAAAAAAAATTTTTTTCTTCTTCAGTTTTTGAATATATGCCAACCTCTTCCATGCCTTAGAAGTTTTGCACTTGCTTCTCTTTCTGTTTGGAAGAGTCCCCAACCTCCAAGCTTATTTTTTGCCTGTTTAGCTTATTTGCATATTTTATGTCTCAACTTAGTTTCTTAGACCTATTTAAAGTAGATTATTTCCTTGCATCTGTCTTCCACCCCATTGTCCTTTTCAGCCATTTGTTTTTTTTCCTTCATGGCATTTCTTGCAATTATTTTGTTTCTCTGTTTAATGTTTTTGTTGTGTTTGCTTTGCATTTGTTTGTTTGTTTGGGATCTCCATGAAGCAGAGACCATGTCTAACTTGTTCAACTTTGTGTTTCAGTGCTAGCCAGGTGTCTGGCTCATAGACTTATTCAATAAATAGCTTTAGATTGGATTGACTGACTATATTAATGAACAAATGAGCAAACAAAATGTTTACTTTATATGCCAGTGTAGCAGCCCTGGACATTACACCTAACTTAGATTTTAATTCAGTCTTGTTATTTTGATACTCCTTCCTTAATCAGCCATCGCATATTGCTAATTGTAAGATGGTCATACATGATTCTTTATCACCAGAAGAAAATTTCTTCCTTGAATTTCATTTAGTTATTAACATGTAGGCAAATCCTTATATTTCAGAAGGTAACTATAGTCATATAGTTATACTACCTGTCACGGAGATGTGTCAAAGGAAATGTGAAGTAGCAGCTTTAAAGATGTCCCCTACCCCCACCCCTTTTTTCCGTTGAAGCTATTATCCTAAAGGAAGGAAGGGAAAAAAAAGATATCTATGGTGTGAGTTCAGGTTTACTACCGTAAGTGTTTAAGAAAGGCCCCTGTTACCATGACAACAAATGCATGTATTTCAAGTGGAAAATTTTCAGCATAGGGGACTGATAAAATTATAGCATCCCTATTCTCTTAGTATAGAATTGCTCTTTGTCAAGTTAAAAAAAAAATCTGAAATCCCCTATTAAAATTAATTTTTAAATGTTCCTATAATATTGTTTTAAAGTCATTTATTATGACTTAAAATTATACCAAAAGAATATACTTTCATAGATATGTCATGCAGAAAGTTAAGCATTTGATTTGACATTAAAAATTACTTTTCTAATCTGTACTAGATCTTTGCTTAAATGGTAAATAGTTTACTGTATTGGGAGTTTTTGACAATAGAAAATGACCTGCCACTTTATAGATTCCTTTGCCTTAAATGCTATCTAACTCCAGTGGAGGAAAGCTGTTAAGCTTTAAGTGCTCTGTCATATTTGCAGGCTTTTATAGTTGAAGAGAACAGCAGTGAGCAATGATGATGGGAAACGATGGAAGGTAGACTTAAAACACCATAAAACACAGACGATTGTGTGTAATGCCTTGAATTGAATCCTTTTTGAATGAAATGATCAGCCATATGTGCCACCCTTATGGACCCTGTAAGAAGAGGAGAAGAAATGTGCCCTGATGCTAACTGTGCATGAAATTGCAGTGTTAGGAGGTATTGACCAGATGTTTCAATCTCAACAAATAGCTTGTTATGTGACTGAGTGAAAATATCTTTGCTTCTTTGATCACATACACCTTGAAGGAAGAGGTAATTTAATAGAAGCTGTCATAGTTCATCATTGTCAATAAACTTTGACTTGACCTTTGCCTTATGCTTTTGATGTTGCTTCTGATAAGTGTTGATGGGCAGATGTTTACTGCCTTGAGGGATTTTTCTTTTTATAAGGTGTATGCTAGAAATAGTAAAGGAGAAGGATTTTTCTCAATTCTTCTCTTGCTCTTTGGTTATTAGTTGGCATGTTTTTCTCTGGATTTTGTAGAGTTTCTGGGCAAATGCATCTGAGTGACATTTTTACCTCTAAAGACCCACTGTGGGTTTTTCTGTAAAGGTTTCTTACTCTGCTCACCTCTCTGTCCCAGTTTTAATTGGTCCCAGTAAGCTTCTGTGGTGATTTTTTTTTTCTTATTTCATATACCGTACATTCTTCTGTTTTTTCGTAGCTTGAAATGATGGATCTCTTAGAAAATCACCGTAATTTCCTGACTTTCACACTTGAGAACAATGATAGCTAGAGAGATTAAGCTACTTATTCAAGGTCACATGGTTACTCTTTTCGAGGCCAGCTGTATTTCTGAGAACTGATGACACTCTTTCCAGTAAGATTTTCTTTACTTCCCTTTCTTGCCTATATCTAGACTAGTGATTGGGAGTATACCTTCTAAAATCATACAGAGTTGAGCATGCCACTGACATACTTTCCTCATCTGTGAAATTGGAATAGTAAGTATCTGCATTGTGTTTGGTGGTTCAGATTAGCTGAGATAAGGTTGTAGGTAAAGAATTAGCAAATTGAAGTACTCAAAGTAAGTACTCACTAATTTAGCTCTTAATTATGTTTTTGTTTCTAACTCATCTTTGGTTAATTATAGTGTTTTTTAGCTGAACTTTTGGTTTATATTTGGTTTTGTTTTATAACTTTATTTATTTTTGTCTGCATTGGGTCTTCGTTGCTGCGCGCGGGCTTTCTCTAGTTGTGGCTAGCGGGGGCTACTCTTAGTTGTGCGCAGGCTTCTCATTGCGGTGGCTTCTCTAGTTGCGGAGCACGGGCTCTAGGTTCACGGGCTTCAGTAGTTGTGGCTCACGGGCCCTAGAGCGCAGGCTCAGTAGCTGTGGCGCAGGGGCTTAGTTGCTCCGCGGCATGTGGGATCTTCCCGGACCAGGGCTTGAACCCGTGTCCTCTGCATTGGCAGGAGGATTCTTAACCACTGCACCACCAGGGAAGCCCCTTATATTTGGTTTTTAATGCAGTTTTTCTTAAGTTGTCAGGGGGAAGGAAGTATTTAGACTATATGGGGAAAATGAAAATGATTTTAGAAATTATTTTTGAATTATGGTAGTTATACAGGTAAATAAAATGTCCTTTAAACTAGAGCAGCCGTTGCTACCATCTCCTTTACTTTGAAGTTTCTTGAGGATTGTAGGGAAGGAAAAATTTTCCTTGACCCTCTTAGGGTCCTGGCTGGGTCTGAAAATTAAACTGATAAAAAATACAAATTTATTTAGTATAAGTTTTATGTGACATGGGAGCCTTCATAAGGAAATGAAGACCCAAAGAAACAGTTTGACCTGAGTAGCTAGGTTCGATGAGGAAAGGGAAATCTTACAGAAATATGACATAGGTCAGAGAGTATGAAGCAAGTGTTAACTGGGGAAAACTTAGCAAGGTCTTTTTGTTAGGATTCTTCTGTGCATCCCTTTGTCTTTGGAGATAAGTGTGCTCTTTTCCTGCAGATACTGTGAAGGCACCTCTCATGTGAGGGTTTTATGACCTATATCAGGAGAGAAGGAGAGTGATGGTCAGAGGGACCTTTCTACTTATGCCATTTTCTCAGATTCCTTTAGCCAGTATGCCATAATTTGGAGTAGTGTGTCCTACACCCCCTCAGCATTTTGCCATATATATTTACAACATCATTTCACTATGTAAGGGAATTTAACAATTTCAATTAATGTCGTGGAAATGCTATATTAAATTCTGTTTCTACAGACACTTTCTGGCGGGGTTTTTTTTTAAAATTACAGATCTCATTTCTCCTTATGAGATATCTTTATTCCAACCTAAAAGAGAGACTTCATTGTGCATAGCAAGAAACTTAAAGAAAAGATAGGCATGATTTTTAAAATCTTGGGAGAATTAGAAATAGAATATATATTATCCATTGGGTAGAAATCTTGTTGCTTAAAGGCTTCTGTTGAAAGGCAGATTGAATAAAAATCTGAAGCCTGTTGTGGCACCATATTCAGGTGCTGGGTCATTTTTTATCACCTAATTTTGGATACTTTTGGAAATAAATCTAGGCTACTTATTTTTTAGTTTTATTTTTTTATTTTTTTTTGCGGTACGCAGGCCTCTCACTGCTGTGGCCTCTCCCGTTGCGGAGCACAGGCTCCGGACGCGCAGGCTTAGCGGCCGTGGCTCACGGGCCCAGCCGCTCCGCGGCATGTGGGATCCTCCTGTACCGGGGCACGAACCCGTGTCCGCTGCATCGGCAGGCGGAATCTCAACCACTGCGCCACCACGGAAGCCCTAGGCTACTTATTTTTGATAGCCAAAGAAATTGAGTAACAATTTCAGGTAATATAAGTTGTTTAAAAAATATAACATACAGTATTTTCTAATTTAGATAAATAGCTTTGGATCAGTGGTTTTCTTGGTTAATTTGGTACACTCCTATTAGAAAGAAAAAGGTGTCCACCCTAGCTATAGCTGTATTCTCCCTATACCATTCCTCCTCCCCCCTCCTTCTTCTCTCGTGTGAGTGGCCTAATTCCTTTTAGGAATCTGATCAAATTCGTGAATCCTCTTCTCTGAAAAATACATAAAAATTTCCTTACATTTCAGGGGGTTAATGGATTCCCTGCTTCCTCTCACATATACCTTGCCCTGATTGGGGCCCACAGACCTTGTACAGGCTACAAATCTCCTTAGAAAATAAAATTCAAACTCCTTCCTAGTATTCTAAATATTTAACAATTTGTCTTAGAAATAATAGTGTTATTGCTACTCATATAATAATTACAATAGTAGTAATTATAAGAATAGTTAAAATTTATTCTGTGCCAACCTTATGCCAGGTCTTCTGCTGAACCTTTAACCTGGACTAATGGTTATATTATTAATGATATCTCCATGTGGACTGTATCCAGTTTGCATTTATCGTGTGCTTTAGAAAATATCATGTCTTTAGAATACAAATTGAAAGAAGAGATTATAAGCACTTTGATTCTAACACCTTATTTATGTTCACTCATTGCATTCATAAGGTATCAAAATCCTTTTTGAAATACTGAATTTATTTTTAGTTCTTTAATTCCAGTACTCTCTTTTTTGCTTCTGAGCCTCTTTGTCATTCTTCTTCCACGGAAAATTAACTATCCCACCCAACACCCACCATGTCCCTTAAGTCCTACAAATTTCAGTTTGGAGACAGGTTCTCATATTTCCCTTAGGAGATCATCTTTGGTCACTCTCCAAAGTCTAATGTACTTGCTACTCCCATGTGCTGCAATAACATTCTCATTCTCTCTCTCTCTGTCTCTCTCGCTCTTGTTACCTATCTATCTATCTAAATAGATAGGGTGTGAAGAGAATCCAGGCTGGGGAACACTCAAGAATGGGGAGAAGAAAACAAGCCTACAAAAGAGATAGAGAAGTGTTTCTTTATCTGTTATTTACTACAATAATGTCCAACAGATGGTAAGTGATCAAAAAATATTTATGGAATGAGTTAAATAACGTTACACTAAAATTTATTTTTATCATATCTCAGTGCCCTGTTATTATCAGCAGCAGCAGCACTCTTTAATAGGCACTACTTTAGGCACTTTGCTTGCATTATCTTATTCAAGACTCACAATAATTCTGCAAGAAATATAATTTCTCTTAGAGTATATAATTTATCATCCCATGACTAGATGAACTTACATATATCTGAGTCTGAAGTTTTTTTTTTTCTAGTAGGCCAAAGTTTCCCCAAATCTCTTCTGAGCAATAGATGTTAACAGGTATTTAACAACAAAAATAACTAAAAAACTATTGCTGGGCTAATAGTAGAATTGTTGGGAATCAATTTTACTAATAGGATGCATGCCAGCAGGTGAAAGTGGAGCAGTTTTGGCAGGAAAGGAGGCTAACGTTACTAGTTACTGAGGGAGAATGGATTCTTAATAATATTTATGAAAATTTTCTGTTTCACCCTGACTCGCTTGGTACCAAAGCTTAGTCGTCATCTGAGAGAATCAATCCTTTAAGCTTTGTGATATATGCTGTTGTCCTAACCAACTACTTCAGTTTTGATTTCCTCATCACCCTTTGCAGTCTGCTTGTTCCTGTTATTTCCCAGTTTTGACATTTAATTTCTTTTAGTTGTGCTTTACAGTTTTCTTGAAATGCCTCATTGGGTTTTCTTGTATAAAATTTCTTAGGCTTATCTTGCAATTATTTTAGTAACTAGGTGTCATTATTTGTTATTCTGTTATGGATTGAATTAAAGTACATAGCATTATTTTAGAAGTGGCTGGTTCTTGAGCATCATTGTCATTTATATTGTCCTAAATATTGCATTTAGGTGACAAAGTGGAAATTCATCTGGAAGGTGAAGTTAATATTAATAGAAATCTTTCCATATGTTGTTAAAGACTCTTGATGTGAAGCTCAAAATGTGAAGCTCATTTTTTCAGCCCCTGTTTAAATTCAGTTGTAAATTTTCTCCTCCTGGTTTCTTACCTTAATGAGGTATCATCTCTTATCACCTAACTTCTTTGCTCAAAAACCCTCCTGTGCACCCTTCTATCTACAGAATGCCACCTAAACTTCTTTAAATGGCATTTAATGATCTGGCATAGATCTTTTCTCCATTAGTCTCTTCCCTCACACATAGTTCTCTGTCATACTCCTAACTGACAAATATTTATTTTCCTTTATTTCTCTTATTATTTTTGTTAACACTATACTTCTTTTATTTCTCAAACTGTGTGCTAAGGCCTCTTCGCTGCAGACCCACTTCGGTTTCTCAGGATATTTTAAATTTTCTAGGGAAACAGTGACATCTATCAGGTACAGCACAAACCACTAACTTTGGATATTTTCATTTTAAAATTAGGTTGCTACATTCCTTTTGGTGATATCATATACTTTGTAAAACTGGGTTTCTGTGACTAATAAAAATAAGCACTGCTCAGAAATTAATGTGAGACAGGAAATGAGGGTGGTGGTGACCAGCCTGATTCCAAGGTTTGAGAATTTTGCAGTGCTAGACAAGTACTAAATTGTTAGGAAATAAATACTTAAGTTGTTTAGAACTAACTACTTAATAAATAGAATTCCTTTTGCCTTAGAGACACCATGATAAAATTCCTAACACAGTAAAGGAGGCATGTGCTCTATGCTTCTACTTTCTTTCCAGTTCATAGCCATTTTAAAAAATTATACCTATCATTCAAAGACTACTCGATAATGTCACCCATCTCTGGAAGCCTTTTCTGATCCCCCCAGCTGCAATTAATCTCCCTCCTGGGTGTTTTCTGATACCATTGTAGCTTTACTGTTGCTGTTAAAATTGAATTCAACTAATTCATTTATTTATTTAAAGTTAACAGTAATGGCTTTCTGGTTCTCTAGTTAGGTGTAGTTACTTACAGTATAATGAGAGCCCTCTCATCCTCTGTGTAAAAGTGAAACAGCTATATTATTAGGTATCATTTACTGAACTAGAGTGCATGTCTTGATAAGTCTGTTTCTAATTCTTAAGCATCCTTACAAGATCACAGGTTATATTATACACATTTTATATTTGAAGAAATTGGAATTTAGCAATGTTGGTTTCTGTCACACTGACATACCTCCTAACCTTTGGCTATTCTAGTTACTTCTCCTTTTACTGTTGATAGAATCAGCTTTTTGATATCCTCAAAAATCCTATTGAGATTTTGACTGGGGTTTGCAATGACTCTATGAATCTATTAGGGGAGAATTGCTGTTTTAAGAATATTAAAATTTTGGGAATTCCCTGGCAGTCCAGCGGTTAGGACTGTGCGCTTTCACTGCTGAGGGCCCAGGTTCAGTCTCTGGTTGGGGAACTGAGATCTTGCAAACCGCGTAGGACGGCCCCCCAGAAAAAACCAAAAAAAAAGAATGTTGAGTTTTCCAGTTCGTGCACATAGGCTCTCCATTTATATAGGTGGGTTTTCTTTTCCCCCGCAGCAAACGTATATAGTGTTCTGTGCATAGGTCTTGCGCGTGTTTTCTTAAATTTTTCCCAATATGTTTTATTTTTTGATGTTATTGTAGATGACACTGTTTTCTTAATTTTAATTTTCAGCTGTTCCTTGGTAGTATATAAAATCACATTATATTTTTTTCTTGAATCCTGAGACCTTGATAAACTGACTCTTTAATCCTGGAGCATTTATATAAGCTCCTTTGTGATCTCTTATATTCCTTAAGTATGCACAGATCGGTCCCCAGCAAAAGCCTTAAGAGTTACTCTATATGGATTTCAGCTCATTCCTCTCTGAAACTCTTTTTTGCCATTTCAAGTTTCCTGACTCCTTGAACACTTATCTCTCTCTGCTTAATTCAGTGAGAATGCCAGGCTCTGTTTGGCTTCTTCCTCCCTGCACCACAGTCTGGAAATGGCCTCCTGGCAGAGAGTCTGCATGATGTCAGGGCTCACCTTCTGTCTTCTCTATCAGAGATTACAGTCCAGTTCTGCCTGTTGGCCAATGTCTGAAAATTCTTTAGTTGTTCCCTTTTGCTTTTCTTTTTAGTTATTCAGAACACAGGGATAGTTCTGGACCCTGCTACTCCCTCAGGGCTAGACTGGAAGTTAAAGATAGGTGTTTAAGGATGTTCTTCTGTCCTTATATAAACAAAGAAAAGTTGGGCAGTTTGTTTTACCCAAAAAAAGGCAGCATATTCAGGTTATGAACAAAGTTAAATCTCTTTTCTAGAGAATCTGACAATGTAATGATTTTGATTTCATATTAGGGACACGGTCATTTTCATCATTTTATTCTCTAGTATACATGTATTAAATGTTTACTGATTGCATGTCAGAAGGGTAGGAAACAGATTGGTCAAGTGTTGGTCACATTGTGTTTGAGACAAAGTTAGTGGTGTACTAAAGCTTTAACAGAATTTAAATTAGTTATACCTTCTTAGGTAGGTTTATTCCTAGGTATTTTATTCTTTTTGTTGCAGTGGTGAATGGGATTGTTCCCTTAATTTCTCTTTCTGATCTTTCCTTGTTAGTGTACAGGAATGCAAGAGATTTCTGTGCATTAATTTTGTATCCTGTAACTTTACCAAGTTCATTGATTAGCTCTAGTAGTTTTCTGGTGGCATCTTTAGGAATATCTCTGTATAGTATCATGTCATCTGCAAACAGTGACAGTTTTACTTCTTCTTTTCCAATTTGTATTCCTCTATTTCTTTTTCTTCTCTGATTGCGTATACTCAGAAAGCTGTAAGACACTGATGAAAGAAATCAAAGTTAACACAAACAGATGGAGAGATACACTATGTTCTTGGATTGGAAAAATCAATATTGTGACAATGACTATACTACCCAAAGCAATCTACAGATTCAACACAATCCCTATCAAATTAACCAATGACATTTTTTACAGAACTAGAACAATAAACCTTAAAATTTGTATAGAGACACAAAAGACTCCGAGTAGCCAAAGCAATCTTGAGGGAAAAAAATGGAGCTGGAGGAATCAGACTCCCTGACTTCAGACTGTACTACAAAGTTACAGTAAACAAGATAGTATGGTAATGGCACAAAAACAGAAGTATAGTTCACTGGAACAGGATAGAAAGCCCATAGATAAACCCACGCACCTATGATCAACTAATCTATAACAAAGGAGGCAAGGATATACAATGGAGAAAAGCCAGTCTCTTCAATAAGTGGTGCTGGGAAAACTGGACAGCTACATGTAAAAGAATGAAATTAGAACACTCCCTAACACCATACACAAAAATAAACTCAAAATGGATTAAAGACCTAAATGTAAGACCAGACACTATAAAACTCTTCAAGGAAAACATAGGAAGACCACTCTTTGACATAAATCACAGCAAGATCCTTTTTGACCCACCTCCTAGAGAAATGGAAAAAAAAATAAATGGGACCTAATGAAACTTAAAAGCTTTTGCACAGCAAAGGAAACTATAAACAAGACAAGAAGACAACCCTCAGAATAGGAGAAAATATTTGCAAATGAGTCAATGGACAAAGGTTTAATATCCAAAATACATAAACAGCTCATGCAGCTCAGTATTAAAAAAAACAACCCAATCCAAAAATGGGCAAAAGACCTAAATAGACATTTCTCCAAAGAAGACATACAGATGGCCAAGAGGCACATGAAAGCTGCTCAACATTACTTAGAGAAATGCAAATCAAAACTACATGAGGGGGCTTCCCTGGTGGCACACTGCTTGAGAGTCCACCTGCTGATGCAGGGGACACGGATTCGTGCACCGGTCCGGGAAGATCCCACACGCCGCGAAGCAGCTGGGCCTGTGAGCCATGGCCGCTGAGCCTGCGCATCCGGGGCCTGTGCTCCGCAACGGGAGAGACCACAACAGTGAGAGGCCCGCATACCGCAAAACAAACAAACAAAAAAACAACAAAAAAAAACTACATGAGGTATCACCTCACACTGATCAGAATGGGCATCATCAGAAAATCTACAAACAACAAATGCTGGAGAGGGTGTGGAGAAAAGGGAACCCTGTTATGAAGTAAGAGAGTGGCATGGACATATATACACTACCAAATGTAAAATAGCTAGCTAGTGGGAAGCAGCCACATAGCACAGGGAGATCAGCTCGGTGCTTTGTGACCACCTAGAGGGGTGGGATAGGGAGGGTGTGAGGGAGATGCAAGAGGGAGGAGATATGGGGATATATGTATATGTATAGCTGATTCACTTTGTGAAAAAGCAGAAACTAACACAACATTGTAAAGCAATTATACTCCAATAAAGATTTTTTTTAAAAAAAGGGAACCCTCTTGCACTATTGGTGGGAATATGAATTGATACAGCCCCTATGGAGGACAGTATGGAGGTTTCTTAAAAAACTAAAAATAGAATTACCATATGACCCTACTATGGGCATATGGTAATTCACCTGGGCATATACCCAGAGAAAGCCATAATTCAAAAAGACATGCTCCCCAGTGTTCATGGTAGCACTCTTTATAATAGCCAAGTCACAGAAGCAACCTAAATGCCCATCAACAGACAAATGGATAAAGAAGATGTGGTATGTATATGCAATGGCATATTACTCAGCCCTAAAAAAGAATGAAATTGGGTCATTTGTAGAGACGTGGATGGATCTCTAGACTGTAATACAGGGTGAAGTAAGTCAGAAAGAGAAAAACAAATGTTGTATATTAACGCATATATGTGGAACCTAGAAAGATGGTACAGGTGAGCTGGTTTGCAGGGCAGAAGTACTGACACAGATGTAGAGAACAAAGGTATGGACCCCAAGAGGGGAAAGTGGCGGGGGGGGGGGATGAATTGGGCGATTGGATTGATATATATACACTAATATGTATAAAATAGATAACTAATAAGAACCTGTTGTATAAAAAATAATAAAATAAAATTTAAAAAAATTAAAAAACAAATTATTTATAAACTTTTTAAAAATTTGTATTTTTAATCTTTCTCAACTTTCTTGATTATAACATCTTGATTTATTCAGCTAGATTACTGAGTACTTTGAACAGTGAACATTGCTTCTATTTCTTTTGTGTGTCTGCTTTGGCTTACTAAACTTTCATTTTAGATTGACTAACTTTTGAGTGGAAATCACTGATCAAGAGTAAAGGTGTCATTTTGTTAGTATGCTGATAATCAGATATTTCCAGAATGTTAGCCAGTTTCCTGTGATGAAATACTCAATAGTGGAATTATAACAACCTGCTGAATAGTTCTATTATTTGTCCATTTTTTTGTTTTGCAGGTTCAAGTAGTAGCGATTTGTAAAGGAAACATTTCAATTCATTTAAATCCTGCTTATGGAAGGGTTGGAAGTCATATTTAAGCCCGATAGTGAGTTGATATAGCCCTTTTTTTCACACTAGTTTGAATATGTGAACTTTGATTATAGTTAGGCTGAGTTACATTATAATAACTTCACTTTCACTGATGTTTCCTTTTATTTTGATGGCATTTTAAGTTATTTAAAAAATCATAGTAAAATTTGCTGTTGACTTTGCCTTTTTTTATTTTACTACCTAAAACAGACATGGTTCATAATTTAACCATGCTTCTACATGAATAAAAGTAAATTATAGAACAACATACAGGTATTTTCTGCTGTTAAATGTATTATTTACCTAAGCATGGTTTAAAGGATTTAAAATCTATTAGGTATGGATATTGATGCATTTTAAGATATTAACTGCTTCATGTGATGGACTTATTTTAAAAAATTGATTGATAATATTAAAGACTGAATAAGCTAATTTTAAATTATTGTTATTTTTAAATGGAATGTTTGATTTCATTACAATATCTTTAACCCATCTTTTAATTTTGAAAATTTTCTAACTTACTTAGAAGTATAAAAAATAGTTAAAGGAACTTCTGTATACCTGTCATAGATGTACCAATTTTCATTTTATTTTTTTTTTTATTTTTTAACATCTTTATTGTAGTATAATTGCTTTACAATGGTGTGTTAGTTTCTGCTTTATAACAAAGTGAATCAGCTATACATATCATATATCCCCATATATCCTCCCTCTTGCGTCTCCCTCCCATCCTCCCTATCCCACCCCTCTAGGTGGTCACAAAGCACTGAGCTGATCTCCCGGTGCTATGCAGCTGCTTCCCACTAGCTATCTATTTTACATTTGGTAGTATACATATGTCCATGCCACTGTCACTTCATCCCAGCTTACACTTCCCCCTCCCCGTGTCCTCAAGTCCGTTCTCTACGTCTGCGTTTTTATTCCTGTCCTGCCCCTGGGTTCTTCAGAACCTTTTTTTGTTGTTGTTTAAAGATTCCATATATATGTGTTAGCATACGGTATTTGTTTTTCTCTTTCTGACTTACTTCACTCTGTATGACAGACTCTAGGTCCATCCACCTTACTACAAATAACTCAATTTCGTTTCTTTTTATGGTTGAATAATATTCCATTGTATATATGTGCCACATCTTCTTTATCCATTCGTCCGATGATGGACACTTAGGTTGCTTCCATGTCCTGGCTATTGTAAATAGAGCTGCAGTGGACATAGTGGTACATGACTCTTTTTGAATTACGATTTTCTCATGGTATATGCCCAGTAGTGGGATTGCTGGGTCGTATGGTAGTTCTACTTTTAGTTTTTTAAGGAACCTCCATACTGTTCTCCATAGTGGCTGAATCAGTTTACATTCCCACCAACAGTGCAAGAGGGTTCCCTTTTCTCCACACCCTCTCCAGCATTTATTGTTTTTAGATTTTTTGATGATGGCCATTCTGACTGGTGTGAGGTGATACCTCATTGTAGTTTTGATTTGCATTTCTCTGATGGTTAGTGATGTTGAGCATCCTTTCATGTGTTTGTTGGCAATCTGTATATCTTCTTTGGAGAAATGTCTATTTGTGTCTTCTGCCCATTTATGGATTGGGTGGTTTGTTTTTTTGATATTGAGCTGCATGAGCTGCTTGTAAATTTTGGAGATTAATCCTTTGTCAGTTGCTTCATTTGCAAATGTTTTCTCCCATTCCGAGGGTTGTCTTTTCATCTTGTTTATGGTTTCCTTTGCTGTGCAAAAGCTTTTAAGTTTCATTAGGTCCCGTTTGTTTATTTTTGTTTTTATTTCCATTTCTCTAGGAGGTGGGTCAAAAAGGATCTTGCTGTGATTTATGTCATAGAGTGTTCTGCCTATGTTTTCTCTAAGAGTTTTACAGTGTCTGGCCTTACATTCAGGTCTTTAATCCATTTTGAGTTTATTTTTGTGTATGGTGTTAGGGAGTGTTCTAATTTCATTCTTTTACATATAGCTGTCCCGTTTTCCCAGCACCACTTTGAAGAGGCTGTCTTTTCTCCATTTTATACTCTTGCCTCCTTTATCAAAGATAAGGTGACCATATGTGCATGGGTTTATCTCTGGGCCTTCTATCCTGTTCCATTGATCTATATTGCTCTTTTTGTGCCAGTACCATATTGTCTTGATTACTGTATCTTTGTAGTATAGTCTGAAGTCAGGGAGCCTGATTCCTCCAGTTCCGTTTTTCTTTCTCAAGATTGCTTTGGCTGTTCGGGGTCTTTTGTGTTTCTGTACAAATTGTGAAATTTTATGTTCTAGTTCTGTGAAAAATGCCATTGGATCTACCAGTTTTTAGCATTTCAACATTTGCTTTCTCTTTCTTTATGTAAATAAATATGTATATTTTTCCCCTGAACGATTTTGAAGTATTTACCCTCTATTTGAGAAATTTAGAATTTATACAATCCTGTTTACCGATATATTATAGATATTCCAATCTCAGTGATTATTCTAATAGTCTTTTATAGCTGTTTGATTTTATTCTCAGTCCAGCATCTATAATGATTACATGTTGCATTTATTTGTTGTATTTCAAACGGCTTTTCTTGTTCTTTTTTAAATTGTGTTGTATTCCATTGAATGGATTTATCATATTTTATTCAACCAGTCCTCTGTGCATGGACATTTTGTTTCCAACATTTTGCCATTACAAATAATGTCTCAAAGAATACTTCTGTATATGTTGTTTTATATTTGTGGACATGTATCTTCAGAATAAATCCCTAGAAGTAGAATTGGACTACTAGATCATCAGTTACTGTATCTTTATCTTACAGATTTCTCTTTGTTACCTTTTTTTACTTCCTCATCCCTTTAGCACTAAGCATACATGCATTTCTTTTATACTCCAGATATTTGGAAGTAATGTAAGATTTTGATATCTTTTGACTTTGCATATTGAGTATTTTGCTGAAAAGTCTTAGAAAAAAATAGATGCTGTTTACAATAACTAATACAAGTATTAGAAACCTCAGGAATTTGAGCCTAATTATAAAAGATAACATATCAATGAAAAGTATGCATTTTAAAATAAATACAGTGATTAATTTATAGCAAAGAAATTAAAGTTTTATGAGACTAATGAATTAGAATTTTTAATACTGTTTATTTCTGAATAAGTTGTTTGTTTAGTTAGTTGGTTAGTTTTGGCTGCGTTGGGTCTTCATTGCTGTGCAAGGGCTTTCTCTAGTTTCAGCGAGCGAGGGCTACTCTTTGTTGCAGTGCGTGGACTTCTCATTGCGGTGGCTTCTCTTGTTGTGGAGCATGGGCTGTAGGCGCGCGGGCTTCTGTAGTTGTAGAGCACGGGCTCAGTAGTTGTGGCTCGCATCCTGTAGAACACAGGCTTAGTAATGTGGCACTTGGGCTTGGTTGCTCCACAGCATGTGGGATCTTCCCAGACCAGGGCTTGAACCCGTGTACCCTGCATTGGCAGGTGGATTCTTAACCACTGAGCCACTGGAGAAGTCCAATAACTTGTTTTTAAAACAACTTATTAGACGTGAACGTAAGTTTAGCATATATATATGTGTATATATACACACACACATATATATATATGAAGTACAATATTAATGACAGCCACCGCTAATATACATCATCTACTTTGTGCCTGGTACCATAATGCATATACATTAACTTAAATTACCTAATTTAATCCCCAGCAGCTTTATAAGGTGTATTTATAATTTTTTTCCTCATTTACATATGAGGATAATGAGGCCTAGAAATGTTAAGTGACATGGTCTTACTTGCGCAGCTAATTAGTGGCAGAGGCAAGATTTGAACCCACACAGTATTCAATATAGATTCTGGGCTTTTAATGACAATGCTTCACTACTTCTATTGGACTCAGTATTATTTTTCTGTATCAAGCCAGTATTGACCTAAGGTCTGTATGACTTTGAGTTCTTAACCACTGTGTTCTCTTTCTTTCCCTGAAGGAAGTATAATAAGATTTTATGTGGTTGTTATATCAAATTTGTTATCATAAGTGCTGATACAGGATTGAAATTCCATTCCTAACAGCCACAGCTGCTAACAAAGCAACGCTTTTATGCCACCATCCTTGGCAGAATACTGAACTATGTGTACCATTTTTCTGACCCATTAAAATTATTTATGTTTCTCTTTTTCAGTGGATGATTCAGCAGCCACACAAAGCAGCAACATTTTTTGGATGCATCGGGATAGATAAATTTGGGGAGATCCTGAAGAAAAAAGCTGCCGAAGCCCATGTGGATGCTCATTACTATGAACAGAATGAGCAGCCAACAGGAACTTGTGCTGCGTGCATCACTGGTGGCAACAGGTCAGTGTTATTTCAAGGGAAGCACTGTACTAATTGACTGTTTAACCACTGGTAAAATCTGAATTCAAATCTGAGTTTGGAATTTAGACCTCATGTTTGTAATTTATTTTAATGTTTAATAAACTCTTCTTCCTAGTATCATTTTTCCTTAAAAAGTTTTTTTTTACCTTTCTTGAACCTGTTGTTATCTTCATGAAGCGTAATGAAATGAAAATTTTGAGATTATCAAGTCCAGCCTCTACTTTTTATAATTAGGGTCAGAAAAGGAGCGCATTTTATTCAGTGTTTTGTAGCTAGGTTCTTGCCGAACTGAATGTTCTTTTCAACATATCCTGAGATTGGAATATTAAAATACATATATACACATATATATTTTTTAAATATATAAAATATTACATTATATCCAGCCTCATATAAATTAGGTCATCTAAAGCAGTTCTGGCGAACAGTCATCTGCCCATACTAAACAACTTCCGTCATGGGTAATGCACCACTCAAAAAACAATCTTTTACATTTCTATACAACTTCACTTATCAGAAAGTTTTTCTTTGTGTGAACTTGAACTCTGTCTCTCAGAACTTTCCATGCATTGCTTTTTTTGGTGCCTTTTGCAGCTACGTGGAGGTATATCTTCAGTACATTAATGCTTTGCTAACATCATTATTAGCATACTGCTTATCAGCATGGGCTTTTTTCTCCTTTGGCAAGGAAAAAAAATAATTTTCCTAGTTATTATATTGTTAGAATCACCAAAGATGGTCTCTTTTAAAATGGTGACTCACTAGATACTTTACATCCCTTATAGCTAAAAATATTGTCTGTCCTCCACCATTTCCTATCTCCCTTTCTTCCCCTTCTTTCTTATTTGTCTCTTTGTCTTCTTTTCCTTATTTCCTCCCTTATCTCTCCTCCCCTTGCTCCATTCCTCCTTTTTACCTCATATGTTTTTGCTCACTCTTTGACCTCTCAAATGTATGTTAAAGACCTGACACTATTCTGGGCAGTAGTCATTAAATAACTAAAATATAACTTTCAAAAACAATTAGGGTACCAAAGCCATTTTCAAACTTTCCTGTAACTTTATTTTTTGGGTGTAGGAGAAATTTATGATTTTAAGGTTTTAATAAATAAAACCATCAGTTCAAACATTGAGATATACTTATTTAGACCTTTCCCCTTTTCAGTTTTTCTAAAAACCAACTTTAATAGGCAGGTGCAGAGTTTTCCCATTAGTGAGAAATGTGTCAACTTTTGCCTCTGATACCACTCCGGCTACAGTAAAATTGCTAAATTGTTTTTGTATGTTAAGTTGTTATTTTAAAGAACAGGTATGATAATATTAGGTCTTCCATCAACAGCTTAATTTATATACTCATATAATGGTTATGGTGATCAGTATTAATTAGGTGCTATTGGAAGTCAGAAACTGAGGGAAACCCTCGCTGTCTAATTCATTATGCAAATTGTGGAACCTAATAGATTTGGATAGATTGTTTTAAATAGAGCTAGGAACACTAACTTCCAGTGTCCCAAACTCAGGTTAAGGGAATATTCTTCTTAATCCAGGTTCTTATTCTCCACAAACTCTGAACCAGATAGATACACTTGGATAGTAAGAATACCTGTATTTTCTTTTGGAGGAACTATTTAGTTTCCTATCAAGAGTAGTATTTTTTTTTATCAAAATAGAGTTTAGTAGCTCATACCAGAAGTATTTGCTTTTATTTAGTAACCATTTTTTGGTCAACATTTTGCAAGAGTCATGATTACTAAAATATTTTTTATAAATTAATTATCCTTAAATTTGTAATATAGTTATTTTGCATATACATGTATTGATGAATATCACTCTTATTTGCATTAATTTAGTTGAGCATAAACAGAATGTATCCTTCAGCTAGTCTGATGGCATATGAGTGAGTACAAATATGTTTTGGAAGAGAATTGATTTATTTTTTTCAAAAGAGAATCTAACCGTATTACCAAAATCTTAAGTGATGAGATGATGTATTTGTGGGATGTTTTTAACCACAACTGTTAACTAAAAAAAATTTGAAAAATTGGCAAGTTTTTTTTTTTTTTATTTGTGGGTCAGAAGGAGGGGGAAAAATGTTTTTATTTCTTTGTCTGTAACATAAATAATTATTGTATTAAGTTTAATTGTTGGACAATAATAAAAAGCTCTGTGTGGCACTTGGAACAAGATTTTAAATGTAGTATTCTGCTTAGATTTTCAGCTACAAAATGGAACAGTGCAGGGAGTTTTCAACTATGAAAACTAATATTAATTTATTCTAGCCCATAAAATGTAATGGTTTTATGTAATGTAATGTAAAATGTAGTGTATTAATAAAATTAATCCCTCATAGTAAATATGGTCTACATTTATATGTGTGTTTTGTAAAATTAATCCCATACCTCGCTTTTAAAGCATTAGATTAAATATCAGTGGATAATATGTTGATATTTGAAAACTGAAGTTTTTAGTTGCATATATATTTTTTTGTGTGTAACTACATAGTAGCTATTTCTTAACTGCATTTTGAACTATTAAAAATGTAGAAAGTAGATAATTTTATTATTTTAGTATCAAAAGGAAGCTTAAATGCCAGTTTCTCAAAATACCAGATGATATTTAGAGCAAGGATTAATGTCCTTGTTTATCTCAAAGGCAACAGAGAAATCTTGAAAAGTTTTCAGAACAAAAGTAACTTTATGGGCTTCCCTGGTGGCGCAGTGGTTGAGAGTCACCTGCCGAGTCAGGGGACACGGGTTCGTGCCCTGGTCCAGGAGGATCCCACATGCCGCGGAGCGGCTGGGCCCGTGAGCCATGGCTGCTCAGCCTGCGCGTCCGGAGCCTGTGCTCCGCAACAGGAGAGGCCACAACAGTGAGAGGCCCGCGTACCGCAAAAAAAAAAAAAAAAAAAAAAAGTAACTTTATTTACATTTATTAAAATCAGTATACGGCAGTTTGAAGAATTAAGAATAAAATTAAAACAAATTTTACAAAAATGTTTTTAGTTAACTGTATAGTTACATGACAAGTTTGACTATATGTAAAACTTACTTACTTTTTGTTATTGTTGTTTTAGATCCCTTGTAGCTAATCTTGCTGCTGCCAATTGTTATAAAAAGGAAAAACATCTTGATATGGAGAAAAACTGGATATTGGTAGACAAAGCAAGAGTTTATTATATAGCAGTAAGTATTTGCCTAATTCAAATTTCTGGTACATATTTACACTATAAATTATAGTTGTTAGCTGAGGTACATTTAAAAATAATTGTCTCTGATTATCCTGTAAATTCTTTACCCATCTCAAAGCATATGCTAGGTTCACTATTACAAATACAGAACAGAAATATGATCATTCTGTGGTAGCGTGATCTGTATTACTTATCTTCAAATATACCTCTTTTTAGATACATTATACATAGATGTTTTTAAACCAAGTATCAAATTCTGTATTAAATCTTAAGGTCTTTGAAGTAATTCTGGAAATTTGTATTTTTAGGCTACTTGTTGTGAATGATGCCATGCATTGTGTGTGGAAATATTATTAGCAATATAAATATTCACTGCAAACAGTTTGAGCTTATTTGATGAAAAAACTTAATTACTATTTATTCCATAGTAATTATCATGATACCTTTTAAGTTAATATTTTAGAAACATTGATCATGACAAATCTTTTAAATATCAGAATATGGGCAGCATGTAATTTGAATTATTAAGCCTTCTGGCATAAAAAATAATTGGTTAAGAATTCATTTCTAAAATAAGACTGTACTAAAAATTCTCCTGAATTAATCACCCTATGAATACCTTGTTTTTATTTAATATGCGTTAAACGTGGCTCATCACAAATACTAAGTAGATACCTATGAAAAATTAAAAGTACTTCATTTGCATATACGGTTTTGATATAACAGCTGCTGCCATTTACTACCTGAGCTGTGAAACAGCTGGTAAGATGCATAAAAAATTGATTATCCAGTAGGAACATGTTTATTGAAAATATAATTATTTCTTTCAGTCTAGTGTTAATGTCTCCTACAGCATGTTTACGTGCACTGCTGTAGGCTTTACAAGGTTATTGATTCCTCTGTATAGCAAATCCTACCCCTTTATAACTGTCAAGTAAATGCTTACATTGAGAGGATTATATAGAGGAAGGTCATGTTACCAACTATTCAGGTACAGTTTTGTATAAAGTGTAGAGTGATCAGTTTTGTTCAAATTAATAAAATTGAACTACTTCTGAGACTTGTATATTCAGCCAGAAACAAGTATCAAAATGTATTCCAGTTGATATATCTGATTGTAGCTGTTAGCTCTTAGTTTCTGTTTCAGCTGTATCATAAAAGAATGCTCTTTCACATTGACAGGTAAATCTATAGTTTGTTCAGAGTTTGGCTATTTTTAAATAGTTCTGAAAATAGTAGACTCATATTGGATACCTGGGATGCTGTAGATGCTGTATATTGTTGGTGAACATTCAACAAATATTTATTCTGCTAACAACTAAGAACATACTTCTTATTCATCAAAATCTGTGAAATTTCTTCTGAAATGTAAAATTATTTCCACAGACTTTCAGCATTTCTTTTAAATCTTTAATTCCCTTTCAGCTCAGAGCATGCAGTCTAGTCTTAATAAGAAAACTGCAAATTTAGATAGAGTAGATATGTATGTCTTTACTTATTTCAAGAAATCAGGTTGGCTTCTCTACACTTTCAGGTTCTGTAGTGTCAGCACTCATCTTACATCATCATCATAAACTTCAGAGGTTCAACAACTTGAAATTGTGGGAGCTCCTTATACAAAAGGTTCTTGATCTGAAGAAGCAGCTCAATATATCTAACACATTTCCATAAGTAAGATGTCTATCTGCATTACATAAAATAAACTAGATCTACATACTCAACTCTTCTTCTCACTGTTCCATGAATTAATAATGGTCACAAGCGTTAAGAAAATTCAAAACCTTCCTCATTTTCTCTGTCACATAATGCATTGAATCTGCAATTCACAGCAAAAACTTTCCTAATAAAAAGTCGAAATGGAATATGCATATACCAGTATTCTCTTTCGGTTTAAATGAAGTGTTGACATCTTTTTTACCTTCATAGCAGGTGTCCCACTTACAGCATATAAACTCAGTTTTTCCATGTTTAAACTGAATTCTTTGTTAGTAGGTTTTTAGGGATTACTGGTTATGCCAATAGCTAATTACATGTTGAAAACGTAAATCTTAGTTGCTCTTTACCTTTATAATCAGATTGGCATATGTCTGTTTATTCTCTTATATGAAATATTTCTTACACTAGCCCTCTAAGACTATGATATTTAGGAAAGGTTTATGAAAAAGATGAGGAAATTGGAGCCATTAAATTTCTAAACCATATATTTTCTTTTTTAAGCAATATTAATGTGCTGTGAAAAGTGAGAAAATTAGCACTCTAATTTCATCCTGCCTCTTGATATTTGTAGTTATTTTCATTTTATTTTTATATTTTCAGTGTTTAAACATTTGGGCCTTTTTTTTTTACTCCTGCTCTGTCTGCTTTACATACTTGTGTTGCTGTCTGCCATTTCTAAAGTTATGGGATATAGTTGTAACACCTGTTTCAATGCCCTTGTCTGCAAATTCTATCATATGTGTTTTTTTCTGGTTCTTGCCATGGCATTGGGTTGTTTCCTCGTGCACATATGCTAAAGACTTGGGAAAGCCCTGCAGATCCTGAGTTCTCATTTTGTACCTCTTTCTTCAAATGGCTCTCTCCTTTCCAGTATGCTGCCCTTGCACGTGCTAGCTACCTCGGCTTTCCTGAATGGAGACTACTGGACTCTGTTTAGGTTCTCTCTGCCCTGACTGCAATCTGGAAATTCTCTCTAGGAATTAAGTTTGAATAATTGTAGGGATCACCTTATCTTGTCCCTTATTTGATTACTGTCCAATTTCTCAAAATTGATATTTCCTATATTTTGTCCAATTTTATAGTTGTGTAAGTTGTTTAAATCCATTCCTCATTCTTTTCGTCTTGGTTGGAATTAGAAATTTCCTGTTTGGTTTTGTTTTTCCTTTTATTTAGATGACTATTTCTGCCAGATTGCCTGACTTTTTCTTTGAATTTGAACAGTCTTAAGGTTGATTCAACCTAAGAAACTCCCTAAATTACTGTTCTAGATTCTATAAAATTATCTAGCTGTCACTTTATCATTTAAAAATAAATTTAAAAGCTCTTAGCTAGTAGATAACTTTTCATCCATGTATAGTAATTTTTCTAATATTATCAGTCAGTCCTTAATAGTGTTTTGGACTACATTGTGAGTACAGTGGGATTTTGCACAGAAATTTATGCATTATTTCTAAAGAGTTTTTAATGAGAAAAAGGTTCCAAGTTTTAAATACATGGTAAAACACTAATCAGCTTGCAAGTTTGGGCTTACATAGGGAGAAATTTTAACTTTAGAGATCAAACAGATATTTAAGAAATAAGTTAACAAAAGCTTCCAGTGCCATGTGACTTACTTTGCATAAACTGTCACCCAATGTGTGTTCTTTTTTACTAATTCAAAATTAAGCACTATAATGGAAGAATAGTGAATCATAGTTTGTCAATAATTGTTTGAGAATATGGGACCAGTAGTTTGAATTTTCCTTTGACTCCTATGCATATTTCCTTCTTTCTGTGATTTTTCCAGTTCCAGTGGCTTATTACAGATCTTCTTTTACCCTGTCTTTAATTTATAACTCCATCTGACTGCTTTTATCTCTTTTCAGTCTACAATCTTACCATTTTGGTTAATACAGTTTTTGTGAGGGTAAAGTTTTAAATGTTACTAATAGTTGCTTCTGGAATAACGGGAGGTATGATCATGGATAATTGGAGGAAACATGGTTTGGAGAAGTGTACAACCTTGGAGGAAAGGAATAGAGTTCCCATATTTGGTAAGAAATAGGAGTTTTTGCATGTAAAGGACAAGCAGTAATCAATAACAACTATTTAGGTCTTACATCTCTCACTTTGTTTGTCCTGGTTGGGTTTTCTACTAAAATTCTTAATGACTACATGAGTAATAATTTATCTTTGTAGAACTGTTACTTAGACTCACAATTAAATATCTTTGTCAGTAATGTGAAAGCAATAACTAAATTCATTAAAATGAGTTGATAAATTATAAGAAATCTAGTCTATGAGATCATTTGGAATTTTCATATTAGAAGTTTTTCAGTGAACATTGAATAACAAATTAGAATGAATGTATAATGAAATAATATAATTGCTGTTTTTTTAGGATTTGGTTTTCTTTTGATAGCATTTACTAAAAAATATTCTACAGTATAACATGATTAGGAATTTTAAAAGACATTTGATTATGTTCAAAATTGTATCATCTAGTATTCTAACATTGTCATGAAAAAATTTGAGAAAGGTTCTAATGAAAGGGAATGAATTTGTCTTGTAATGGTGACCTAATAGAAATTAGAGTAATGTACAAGGAAATGAAAGATACCTATTAATTTAATATATATGTATGAGATTTGTACTACTCCCCCCCCAAAAAAAAATCTGGATAGGTGAAAATAGAAAAGTTTTGCTCACTTATGGACAGTTACTTAAACTCATTGCCATAAAACCTTATTACACCATAGAAAAAGCCTTTGTAATATCATCTTGTGAACGCTGTACTATTATAATGAATGTACTTTGGCAAAATAAGTAAACAAATGGATTTTTTTTAAGTTTAAGCTATTTAATTGTGAATGATAATGACTTCATAGGTCACAGTTCTTTATAAAGCATTTAGCTATGAATGAATTCAAGGCATTTTTGGAATTTATTAATCTTCATAATAGTCTTCTGAGATTATTAGTTAAGGAGTTGGATGGTTGAAGTACCTCTGACTTTTCATTTTATCAGTGTTCTAAATGCAGTTTTTGAACGCTTATGTATTGGAACTCCCATTGTATTGGTCAAATCAGAGATCATCATTTGGCTTTATTTCTGCATTTTTTTATTTCAGGTTTTTGACTATACTATTCTGGATTGCTTCACTGACTTCATTAGGGAATAATTGTGAATTTTTAAGCCTTTTTAAAAATTTTAAAAAATATCCTTATAGGTGACATTAACTATTACATTTATAAATTCAAAAAATAAAATAAGAAAAATGTGTTTTTTTCCCTTCTATCTGGAGCATTACATGTTTGTATATAATTCCTGACATTTAGTATAGTAGTACACCCAACCCCCGCCCCTCCTTCCAACCCTTATCCGCCGTTCTACTTTTTGTGCTTTCAGTTACCCATGATCAACTTCAACCTGAAAATAGTAAATGGAAAATTCCAGCAATAAACATTTTATAAGTTTAAATTGTGCACCATTCTGAGTAGGCTGATGAAATCTTGTGCCATCCTGCTCTGTCCTTTGTCCAGCGTACCCACACTGTACACTACCTGCCCTTTAGTCACTTAGTAGCTGTCTCAGTTATCAGATCAGTTGTTGCAGTATCACAGTGCTTGTGTTCAAACAACCTTTATCTTACTTCATAATGGCCACAAAGTGCAAGAATAGTGCTGATGAAAAAAAACGTAGTATATAAAGGGTTCAGTACTGTTGGCAGTTGCAGGTATACACTGGCGTTCTTGGAACGTATTCCCCACAGATAAGGGGGTTGTTGTATATATATGAATCTTTGTCTTGCAGGAATTTAGAGTTTTATGTACCAATTTGATACCCCTTCAAGTAAAGCCCAAAACTATGTGGTAAAAATGTCTATCCTTTAGCTTGGATATAATATAGAGACAAAGAAAAAGACTGATAGTTGTATTGCTTCTTAAGCATTAGTATTAGAGTTTAATTTTTAACTTAAAAAAATTTTTCCTTATGTTATTGATGTCCAGTGAGTTACACAAATGGTTACTGTTCTTACTTCTTCCTTATTAGAGACAATCTTTGATTCATACTAGAAAATTTTTCAAACAAGAATGTGATTTTTAGAAATTCTATTTGTACTTATTTTCAGTTTGTCTAGAATTTTTTTCTGGCAAGTTAAACTCTTAACAGTATGATTTTTTAGACTAATACTTTGAATTTTTATAGATAAATATTTTCTCCAAGTAGAGCAGTTTACTCCTATATTCCTATAATTTTTCTTAAGTCTTACTTTTAGCAGTTGTCAAAAATAAAACTCTACTAGGAGGAGGGAATCTATGAAATATTAAAGTAAGGTTATTTTCAGCTAAACAGATAATCTGTTTACTTATAGTAGAAAAGTAAGATAGTGTTGATTAAAGAAGTTTTGGGCTCTAAAGATAAAGATTGGAAGTTTTTGTGTTTTGGATTTGTGACATTATAATGCAGTCTTGGAATTTTATGTGAGGTTGGAAACCACACTACGTGCTAATTGCCTTAGAAGGTAAGAAAATAAACGTATGTATAGCAATTAGTTATTAAGGCAGTAGGTTCTTATATAGAGCCTCAAATGAATTAACAAACCATCTACTGAAATATTTACACTTCAGTTTACTTTATTTATGTATTTCAGACCACTCAGCAATTGCTTGAGAAAATGTTTACTAAATCTCTTTAATAAACATCTTTGAGAGGGAAAATTTATAGACATTGTGATGACAGTATACATTTTTATGTGCTAGTTGTCACATCTTTGAAATTGTATATAAATTGGACATAGTCTAATATCTGTAGAAGTATATCTGTTTTCTGACATATTTTACTGTATACAATCTTTATAGCTTAATATGATTTAACCCATATGTTCTGTTGTCTCTATTCTTCTAGATAAATTAAATTGGATTTAATCTCTTTATAGCAGCTTTATTGAGATATTTATATACTGTAAAGTTCACTGGTTTAAAGCATACAATTCAATGATCGTTAGTATATTCACGGAGTTCTGCAGCCATCACTGTAATATAATTTTAGAACTTTAACATCACCACAAAAAGAAACTTTGTACCAATTAGCAGTTATTCTCCATGGTCCCTGCATTCAATCTTGTATCCACATCTCATAATGGTTTCAGTGATATTCAGGTATTATGGCTATAAATTATATAATTGTTCCTAATTAGACAAATAATGAATTTATATCTTTGTTCTTTGACATATGTAGTGGAAGTCATAATAAGTCTTTTTTGTTTTCTTCCTATTACCTCTTTCTCTTTTGCAGGTACTCTAAAGAGTGTCTTCTGAGCTTTTGTTCTCATTTATTTGTTCTAGATACAATGTTACCATGTTTTGGGGTCAGTTCTTTAAAATGTCACTTAATTTTTTTTTTTCTGATTTGGCTGAATGACATGTTGTAGGTGAAGATTTTAAGATTATATTTGGTAAAGTGGGATGAAAAATGAGAAAACAGTTTTCTTCCTTTCCAGTACTTACTCAGGCATATTAAATCCATATTTGCTGTTATCCAGCTTCAGACCAATACAGGTTTCTCAGCTATATAACAGGGCTCATTTGACTCTAACCTCTTGTGTCTGTCATGTGTTTTCTCTACCACTTGGACATATTCATGTTAACTTTTTCATTGACATTGTCCTGATACAATTAGAAACATTAGCAAATCCTAAATAGTTGAAGATATTCTGAAAGATAGATTGCTGCTTTTCCAAATTGCATTCCTCTTGTACTCTATACAGATTGCTGACACAAGTTTTTCTTTAAATTTTGATAAACGCTTGAACGCTTTTCCCTGTAACTGTCTCCCATCTTTCCCTATAATACCCTTAGCCCAAACATAAATTTTGTGTAACCTCCCACCCCTGTTTAACTCTGCTGTCCTGACTAGTCATTTTGTGTATTCATTTTTCAAAGTATTATTTCTTTCTTCATTCTATAAACAATTTAAGACCAACTTTACTATTGTTGTTAAGTTTAAGGGACATGACATAAACTGTCACAATCAAATAAAATATAAAATGTATAGTAACCCACCAAAAATATTTTGGTTCAATCTTTTCAGAAAGATGCACATATATAAAATAAAAAAGCACCATATATTCTGTACTCATCCTACAAAAATAATTATTTTTACAGATATGTAGCTCCTTTAAGGTTAACATTTGACAGCTATAATAAACTAAATTGAATCTTAAAAATATTATTTTGCTTAAGAATGTTGACTAGCGTTTCTGAGGTAGATTGATGTGCTTAGTGTAGTAGATTTTAATCTTTTCTGAGTTTTGAACCATTCCAGAAAAATTTATTTACTCATAAAATTTTAATATAATTTTTGGTAGTTCATAGATTCAAAAAACCTTTCTGCTAATTAATGGAGCCCAGTTCAAGAACCTCTGTTATAGTAAATAGTGAATTAAATGATACATAATCCAGGTATAGTTCCATATTAGAAAATGTCCATTCTGGATTTCTAAAACTTTTCTAGTTGTGCCTCTATACTTGTTTCCTTATATCACTCAAGAATTGTTTTTTGTAAAAATATGTTAAAGTGGAGAATCAGACTTAGTGGTGAAATGATGTATTTAGTGCCAGTGATAGAAGAGCAGAATTCTATAAAATTATTCAAATATCTTTGAACCATTTGCTCTCTTTTAAAAATATCTGTATGTTTTCATTACCTGAGTATAACCAAAGACCTAATAATGCTAGTGCTTCTTTGTAAATATTCCCTAAAGTCATTTTTATTTCAGTCTGTCAGGGTGGTCATTGTGATGTTTTCTGGTAGACTGTAGCATTTTTACTTCCTCAGATGAGCCAAATTGGGACTATACTTCGTGGAAAGTTTTTTTAATATAGTATGTAGACATTGGTAAGAATCGGAATGTCCACTGACTTATTAGTTTCACAGATGCTTCCATAATACTTAGTGTACTCTTGGGTATGTTAAATTATCATACCCTGACAGCAATCCTGAAACATGCCAATCTTATAAAGCCATATTTCTGAGAACTAAAGCAAGCTTTCAGCGAACCATCTCTGACATGCCATGTTAATTTCCGTAACTATCATTACTGGAAGTGGTAGTATTTCTAAGGAATGGAGAATCTTGATAAATCTATCAAGTAAAAAAATATGACAAAATGTCTACCTTATCACTGGGTTTCCAATTATGAGGTTTGGTTTCTTTCAATCCCAATTGAATCATTTCAAAAATAATGATAAGCATCTTTTTTCTCTTGTCTTGAGTTATAAAATAGTTATTTAGGTGTACAATATATCAAAACAATAACTTGATCTATTTTCATTGTGTCTAGTGTTCATATTGTGAATGAAAACCTCATTCTGTCATCTCATAGTATATTTACATATACACATGATTTTTGCCTTAAGTAGAAAAGAAACAGCTGACAGATACCTAGGTTAATTTCCTTTTTAAAATTGCAGCAAACTGTTCTGTGATTCTTTTGTGTGTTTGGGGTTATTTTGTGGAGAAAGAATTTGTCAAGCAACATTTGAGGGACATTGGCCTTTTGTACCCTTTCCTAAATAAACTTAAACAGAAACCTGTCAACTCAAGAATAAAATATTTCTTTGTAAATTCTCACCTGCAAATTGTTGATAATGGAAGGAGCACCTTTTTAATCCTTATATCCCCCTACTGCTCAACAGCTTTTAGATTGTAGATAAACTTCCCAGCTCAGTAATTAACTGAGCTCAGTCATCGCACCCCATATCATGTGATTTTTTTTTTTCAGTAGAATACATTATTAGAGCACTTACACAGCCAGTCTAGCTGCAGCAGCCCAGGCGGCAACAGCAGTGCCATTTTTCACAAAGGAAATGTTGAACAGGAGCCAAATGTTTGGTGGCAGTCTGTTGCTAGGAAATCAAGGTCCTGAGGCGATTAATGACAAAGCAAGCAATAACAAGAAGGCAGAATTACAGATTTAAAAGAGAAAAAAGTGGTTGGTGTTATAATTACCCAAAGAAATCCGCACTCATTAAATTGGCTGTTTTTATGATTGACTTTAATTGGAGGTTAGCTCAGATATTTAGCTCCTTTCCCACCCCTTTAAACACACACAGGCACATAATCTGTAGAACTGCAGACTTGTTTTTCTAAGCATTGAGAGGAGCTTGCCCTGTAATTTGATCCCCACTGACAGATGCATTTTCTATGCTGCCATTTTGAATTAACCTATTGTAGAACAATTTTCTTCAGCCCTGTTGAATAAAACATCTAGTCTGATTACCTCCGATGGATTTGATAGAGTAAAAGAATGTACTTCTCATTGAAGTAGACTGTTTGCATGGACTCTACTGATTTTGAACTCTGCCAGTAAGCACAATCATTTGTAATTAATTTTCGAAGAAATTTGTGGGGAGGAGGTAATGAGAGTCACCCTTTTATAGTTTAATGTTTGGGCATCTGCATCAAAACAGTATTATTCTTACAAGAAAGTGTTATTTTTCAATAAGATGTTCATATGCATTTGAAAATTTTGTGTGAATCTTCATCTATACTGTTGATAATTTTAGGAATAGAATCTTGTACTTATGTGCTCTAAAATGACCATTCTTCCTCCCCACCAACAGTATTTTAATTATAGGACTCAATATGCTTCAAAGCAACCTATTATGAAACTGTTTTTAATATATAAAATATTTAATTAAAAAGATTTTAAGATCTGCCTGCTTCAATAAATCTTTGGTATATGTATCAAAAAGAAAAGAATTCCTTTATTTAAATTTTCTATGGTTTGATAAAATATATTACCAGAAAATCATTGATCAGTCTTTCATGTACAGTACCGGATGAAGCATCACAGTTTATTTACCTTTCAGAAGCCTTAAGAATAAAGTTACATGATGCCACTGCTCTCCAGATTTTTAATCAAACCCTGGAACAAAAGAACCAAGCACATTCTATCTGACAATACACACAGCGCTAATCAGATGCCAATGCCAAGCTGTCTGCTTTGTTAAATACTTAGCTTCCTAGAGGCAGGAAGACAGCTGCTATAAGTATGATGAAATTTGGTAGTTCAATCTATTTTTACTACCCTTGGGCTGCTAAGATACTGTTAATTTAGACCACCCCAATTGGTACACTTTAGGAAGTTTTTTAAAGAGTTTGTAATTAAAATGATAAAACATCATTATTACATTGAAAACCTTCTGTAAGTTTTACATTTGACAGATACCTACTGAGATAACCCCAGCATGTAATTTACAATGATATAATGGTTGTAATTGCATTTTGGGGGAAAAAAAAAAAAAAAGAGGAACTATAGGAGACAAGTGCTTCCTTTAGAAGAGGCCAAATATTATTTAAAACGTTAACACAGATACTACCACCAGGGGGAGAAAGCTAAACTTAAAGTCTTTAACTGATGATAATACTGCCAGTAAGTGGATTGTGCTGCTTAGACCCATATAGTTAACCATATCTGCAGATGATACTGCCTTTGGGGACATGATTCTCAAATTGTATGTGAAATCTGTACTGATTTAACAGACTACTTAAATGTAAGTAAAATGGAAATTTCCAAACCTCATTTTTTTTTTCTTTTAAGAGAGGGTGCAAATAAGCAAGCTGAAGATTTTTATTATATTTTTTAAACTGTCAATCTACTTGAGCTATCCTTCTGAAATTGAATTCTTCAGATCTATGATATTGGGTAGCTGTCAGTGTATCTACTAAGATTAAATAGTCACATAATTGATATACCAAATTGAGTAGTCTGTAAGATAATTTTCTAGTTTATTGTCCCTACACTGTAGTTGTGGGTTTGTTTTTGTTTTTGTTTTTTAAAATGTTTCTAGTAAACCATTTACAATTCAATCCTAAACATTTGTGTCAGCAAAGCTTCCTTCCTTGGAGAATATTTTCTAAATGTATAAAATAGGTGCTTGGGACTAGAACCCAACTCCCAACCATGAACAATGTAAAGTTGATCTCATACTCTCACATGTCTTTTCTCCAGTCTAGAACTCTGAAGTGATAGATTATAAGCACTCAACCATAACTTTTAAGCATTGACTCTCCTCACAGTTTTAGGTTTTATTTTGTGAAGAATCATGACTTTTAATTTTTATACTCTGATTTTTAATCATTGAGATGTTAAAATGACAAGTGATAGGGAAAGAAAATCATTAACTACAAAGAAGACACAGGTTAATTTTTTGGATGATAGAACTGGTCTTGTGTGGTACTATAGTGGTAGGTACGTGATCCTGCGCATTTGTTAAAGCCCATAGAACTGTACATCACAAGGAGTTAACCTGCAAATGCTTTTAATGTTGGGAATCCTAGGATTAGTGCAGACTTTGACAAATGAATCAACCTGTGTTACAAATATATGGCATCACCTCACTGAAGGGGTGTAGAAAAAAGGAGCTGACCTAAGTAACTTTGGAAAATGGTGTCTTGACTGGAAAATGTTAAGTTAAATACAGAGGAACACTATAGAAACACTGTATTCTCCTGGGCAGATTTGTTTCTTATAGGAGTATGAGTTTTAATAACTCTGAGCCCACTTTGCATATATACTGGAGTTGGATAAATATCTAAATAAATGATGGATGGTGGGATTCAGGTTTCTCACTGTCAGAGAGGGATGTTACAGATAAACAAGATAAGCCAGGGGGGAAGGCTAAAATAAACCTTGTGGTACTCAGTTAGAGTTGGAGATAATAGTATGAATTTATGTTCAGCTTAATATGTATAAATGGGTAGATGGAGAAATAATTACAGGTACATGTGTACACATGGGCTAGTGTACATACATATATTTCCTAGCTCTGTCAACTGAGAAGGCTTAGAAGCAGTGATACCTCAATAGCAACAGACACACTCAGCACCCAGATCTGGGTTTGAAAATACTATTCTCCACTAAAAGGATCCAGGGTTCCTTGGAGAAATGGCTGATCCTAGGACAGGGAAAATGAACTTGTAGTATCTTGTATTATTCCATAAAACCCATAACCCTGATCTAATCATGAGAGCATCAGACAAATCCAAACTGATGGAAATTCTACAAAATACCAAACACTACTCCTCAGAACTCTGAAGGTTATAAAAAATAAGGAAAGACTATGAACTTGTCACTGATAAGAGGAGACTAAAGAGATATGACAACTAAGTACAAAGTGGTTTCCTGGATTGGAACCAGAACAAAAAAGGACATTAGTGTAAAAACTGGTGAAATATGAATTAGGTCTGGACTTTAGTTAATAGTAATACACCAAAGTTGATTACTTAGTTTGGACAAATGTGCCATGGTAATGGAAGATGTTAACATTAGGGGAAACTGAATGAAGGGCATATGCAAACTCTCTTTATTATGTTTGGAGTTTTTCTATAAATATAAAATTATTCCCAAATAAAACTTCATTTAAAAATTTAAAACCTGGGAACTTCCCTGTTGGCACGCTGGTTTAGAATCCACCTGCCAATGCGGGGGACACAGGTTCGAGCCCTGGTCTGGGAAGATCCCACATGCTGCGGAGTAACTAAGGCCATGTGCCACAACTACTGAGCCTGTGCTCTAGAGCCCGTGAGCCACAACTACTGAGCCCATGTGCCACAACTACTAAAGCCTGCGCGCCTAGAGCCTGCGCTCCGCAACAAGAGAGGCCACCACAGTGAGAAGCCCGCACACGGCAACAAAGAGTAGTCCCCGCGCTCCACAGCTAGAGGAAGCCTGTGGGCAGCAACTAAGACCCAATGCAGCCAAAAATAAATAAATAATTTAAAAACCTGTGTACCCACCACCCGTCTTAGGAAACAGAACATTACCAGTATCTTTTTTTTTTTTTTTTTTTTTGTGGTACGCGGGCCTCTCACTGCTGTGGCGTCCCGTTGCGGAGCACAGGCTCAGCGGCCATGGCTTACGGGCCCAGCCGCTCCGCGGCATGTGGGATCCTCCCAGACCGGGGCACGAACCCGTGTCCCCTGCCTTGGCAGGCGGACTCTCAACCACTGCGCCACCAGGGAAGCCCTACCAGTATCTTTGAATCTCTATGTGATCCTTATGATTCCATGTCTCTTTCCACCCTCAATGTAACCATTATCTTGAATTTTATGAATATTATTCCCATGTTTTTCTTTATAGATTAACCACATATGTATCCCTAATCATTCTATCACATCCCTTAACCTTTTAACATAATTTGTCTTCTTTGCTACTTTCTGGATAATTTCTTCAGATTTATATTCTGATGTTTCTAATTGTGTCTTCAGTAGTGTCTAATATTCTCTTATGCCTGTCCATTGAGTTTTAATATCCATTACTTTATTTTTCACTTTCATTTCTTTCAAATGTGCTTCTTGTTTCATCATTTTGATAAACTCTGACTCCTTTCTTCTGTTTCTAATCCTTTCATTTCTTTACATACATTAATCTTATTTTCTATTTTGTGCCTAGCCTAATAGTTAAAACTTTTGCAGTTCTGATTTTGTTGTCTATTGGTTCTGCTGGCTCTTATTCAGGCTCCCTTACGTTTTGTTCGTGAGCTGATATTCATTGTTTGTAGTAATTTTGAGGCTGAGATGAAGATAAGTTTCTTGAGAGAGGATTTGCATGGGAATCTGCCAAAAGCCTGGGGATACTGGTGGCCTGGGAACGCATTCAGATAAATTTTAGGCTTAAAGTTTTGTGGGCTGCATAGGTAACATGAGTTGTAGACCCATAAACTTTCATGAGGGTGGGCTTGTGGTTAAATTTTCAGGGAAGATATTTTTACCTCCACCTAGCATCAAGTTTGAAACAGGGGAATTTCCTTGTGATTCTTTCCTTAGGAAAGGCATACTTCTATTTCACTCTTACACTAAGTGTGCAGCTCTTCAGAGTTCCAGCTTTATGTGGAGATCTCTATAGACTCCCTATCTTTGATATACCTAGGATTTCTCTCCTAAACCTTGGGCCTAGTAGTGTGCTGGTAAATACTTTGAAACTTGCTCTCTAGAGGAAAAAAAAAGTCCTGATATTTAATATTTTCTAATTTTATATTACGGCTGATTTCAAGCTACCAGTGTGAAGTCATTGAACATGAATTTGGAAAAGATATGTATGGTTTGCTTTCACAAGCCGTTTTCAGCACACTACTGGCAGCTCTGTACATGGCTGTGAAACCTAAAGCTCAATTCACGGGATTTGGCATGTCCCCAGAATGAAAGACATTTGAGTATTTGCTTATCTCCCTGCATTTCCATTTTTACTTTGTTTTAGCTTTCTGAGTATTCTGTGTTAACCTAGCAATGCATTTCAAAACAAAAAAAGATTCTTTTTTTTGTTAACTCATCATTTGTTGTTGTTTTCAGCAAAAGGGCTATGTTATGGTAACTGAGTCGGCTTGACTACCAAAAATAGAACTTCTCCTTCTAACAATAAAATTTATTTTTTATTTTGCTATTATAAACATAATACATGATGATTACATTAAACTTGAGACATGTAAAAAGTATAGAGAAGAATATGAAAATCCCCCATAATCCCATCACACATTTATTTTTTGTGCATACATTTGTCCCTTCGAGTTTTTATATAATTTACATCATACTGTATCTACTGTTTCATAATATGATTTTTGTTTCTTAATATTTAATGAATGTTTGCTCGTCATTAGATATTCCTCCACAAGACCCCCACACCCCATTACACATGAGAGTAAAGAAAAACATCTGCACAGATAAGAATTAGTTTAATCCAGGAATCCAATCCTTATGGCCTATTAAAATAATTTGCTAAGGTTATTTATTGCAGCATTTATAATTTAAAAATATTAGAATCTATATAAATGACCAATCATAGGAGATTTGTTGAGTAAACTATGGTACATACACACTATAGAGTACTATGCAGCTTTTTGATAAGCAGATGTGGATTGATTTCCAGGAAATATGACACAAAAAGAAAGCACAAAAGAACATATATAGTGTTACCTTTTGTGTAAGAAAAAGGGAAAATAAAACATGCATATATGCAGGAAGGGTAAAGTAGAAAACAATAAAATCAGTAACCTATATGTGGCAGAAAGAGTGATGGAAGAGATGTGGGTGAGCATGACACTTCCTGGAGTTTATTTTTTTGGTATAGTTTCTAATTTTGATAGCATGTTAATACCCTGCCTATTCAAAGGTTAAAGGAAAATGAATGACATCGGTAGGATAGGGGATGTAAAATTGTAAGCATACTAAAACAGATGAACTTAATTGTTTATCAAAAGTCAAATGAATACTGTATACCAAAGGATAAAGAAGAAAGAAGGGAGGACTCAGCCAAGTAATTTATGAACACAATATTGGATTACATGTCCTCAATTTGGGGCAGAGTGGGAGAGGAGAAGAGTATTGCATACAAATCCTGAACTTTTTGTATTAAGGTTTGTTTATTTTGGTGGTATGGGCAAACTAATGCTGAAACTATTTTGAGCAAATGAGTAATTGACTTAATATTGTTTGGATCCTGCGTTATCACTGTGGAAAAATGGACACACAAATATAGAATGAAAGAAGACAGAAAAGAATGCTGTGAGAATGGATTGGATTAGAGGTATCTGTGTAAATATATACATTCCTGTGTATAAGTGATTTATGTGTGTATGTACTTGTATATGTGTGTGTTTTTATGTGAATATATATGCGTTTATTTCCTAGCTCTCTTGCCAAATGGGCAAAAGAGCAAAGTCGCTCAAGTAGTAATGACACAGCTAGCACTATTTCCTACTCTATTAGTTTCCTAGGGCTGCTGTAACAAATTATCAGAAACTTAAAACAACAGAAATTTATTCTCTCATAGTTCGGGAGTCCAGACATTCGAAATCAAGGTGTTGACAGGGTTGGTTAATTCTTGATCTTGGAGAGACAAAGAGGGAATCTGTCCCATGCCTCTCTCCTAACTTCTAGTGGTTACCTGCAATTCTTGAAGTTCTTGGCCTGTGGCAACATAACTCTAGTCTCTGCCTCCATTGTCTCATGCATTTTCCATGTGTCCATGTCCAGATTTCCCTCTTCTAATAAGGACATCAGTCATTGGATTAGGGCCCACACAGTGTGATCTCATCTTGGTATGTCTGCAAAAACTCTACTTCCAAGTAAGCCTGCAATCACAAGTAATACCAGCAGTTAGGCCTTAAACATATCTTTTTTGTGGGACACAATTCAACCCACAGCACCACTAAAAGGAACCAGGACTCCATGTTGAAATGGCAGGTTCCAGGTCTAGGGCCAAGTACATACAAGGTGAACATCTTGTAATGTCACAAAGGAAGTGCTCAAAACAATGATGGAGGGTTTATCTTAATTATATAGGAAATAGCTTGAAGGTATCCCACTGGCGAAATCTGGGACAGTTTGAGCATCAATATAATTAAATACAGTAATGAATTATAAACCACTGGGAAAAAAAGTTTTATGAGATTATGCCAATCATAGGTGGAATGGAGGAAGAAAAAGGAAGGAAATAAGGAAAAGGAAGGCATCTTGCCAACAGTAGAATGCTGAAAGTTGAATGGCAAATGTGAAAGGTGTGGTGGAGTTGGAGAAAAACAAAAATGAAAACAAACCTGATATTATTTTGGGGTAAAGATTAGATCAGGCAAAAATCATCAGTAGATACAACATCTAAGAGGACGGGTTGATGAGGAGCAGGATGTGTGCATGGTCTTAAAATGGCTCCCCAAAGAATGTTTATTAGTTGTAGGGGCAAAAAGAAATAGCAGTAATGCATTGGATATGTGAAGCCCTAGTGATCAAAATTATGATCACCAGTGAGGGTCGGATGGCCATTGTGTGCCTACAGATGAGGTTCTCTGAGGAGGACACAACATCACCTATGCAGTATTCTGGCTTAGAATGCATAATCTCAATTTAATCACAAGGACATATTAGAAATACACTCAAATCGAGAAGGAATAATAGCAAGTGCAAATAAATAAGGCAAATGAGGTAAAAATGTTAACAGGGGAATCTGGGTAAAAGGCACATGTATATGGGTGTTCCTGTACAATTTTTATTTTTGGAACATTTTTGCATTTGAAATTATTTCCAATCAAAAATTTAGATAAATTATTCTTTAGTAAAAGAGGAGAAATTGAGGAGAAAAACATTTTAAAGTGGACTCAGATAGTGGAGAGTCCCAAATGACACTTAGCCAACCTTCTAAGTGAATATTATTCAAACTATTCAATTAGGAAACTGATTTTGGTGTAATTGTGAAATGTCTTATTACAGTGACTTTATGCTTCTTACAGCATTAAATTATGTTACCTAGAATCACCTTGAGATTTAACATGATAGCAGTTTAATATGTGGTTATATGTATAGTTAATATATATTATATATATAGTTTAGAGTTAATATATAATTACACAGTCGTCTCCCAGTATCTGTGGGGAATCGGTTCAGGAGCCATGTCCCCCCACCAAGGATACCAAAATCCTTGGATGCTAAAATCTCATATAAAATGGTGTGGTACAATCAGCCCTCCATATCAAGGTGTTTCTGCTTCCACAGATACAGAAGCCTGGCTATATAGTTAATATATGCGTGTACTGTAACTTGAAACAAAATAGCTCAATTCTTTCCATTAATTCTGATCAATTTTTATATGCATAAAAGAGATTGTTAGAATTATTTGAAGAAACCTGCAAATTCTTAAGACAAGTGGCCTTATTAACCACAATTCATATCTGTAGTAGATACAGAGAAGAAAGAGATTAAAAATATACCCATCAGCTCTTTCAATCAAGTTGGATATAATATGAATGGATTTTAAGCCAAGAAAGTTTTCATGAGAAGGGAAGAAGGAGAAACTCTCTGATACAGAGGAAAATTTTTGTGGTCATCCATAATCAGTTATACAAATATAAAAACAAAATTTGACAGGTGATATTCTCAAACTTGGAGATTCAGAAGAGTGAATGTATCAGTGCACTAGAAGCAAATACATTTCTCAGGAGCATTCATTAGTTCAAGTGCTTATCATGTGCTAGACAGTGTTTTAGGCATTTAGAACATAGTTGAGAATAAGGATTGTATTTATAATAGACAATATAACAGAAAATATTCTCTGAAGAATTGTTAATAATAGATCATATTTGTGTAGCACTTACTCTGTGCCACATACCGTTCTAAGATCTTTACATATATTAATTTACCTCAGATAACCTTATGAGTATAGATACTGTTATCTCCTCCATTTAATAGTTGAAGAAACAGAAGCATGGAGATGTTAATTAACTTGCTCCAGGTCTCACAGCTAGTAAGTGGCTAACCCAGGATTTGAACACATAGTGTAGGCTCCTGTGTCCAAGCCCTTTTTTTTTTTTTTTTTTTTTTTTTTTGCGGTACACGGGCCTCTCACTGTTGTGGCCTCTCCCGCTGCAGAGCACAGGCTCCGGACGCGCAGGCTCAGCGGCCATGGCTCACGGGCCCAGAGGCTCCGCGGCATGTGGGATCCTCCTGGACCGGGGCACGAACCCGCGTCCCCTGCATCGGCAGGCGGAATGTCAACCACTGCGCCACCAGGGAAGCCCCAAGCCCTTTTTTTAAATAAAACTTTTATTTTGAAATCACTGAAGATTCACGTCATCGTAAGAAGTAATACAGAGAGATCTCATATACCCTTTACACAGTTTCCCAAAGTTAATCTCTTATAAAACTATAATACAATTTCACAACCATCGTAATGACAGTGATATAATTCAGATACTAAACATATCCATCACAAGAATCTCTCATTAAGAATGCTCAACATCATTAATCATTAGAGAAATGCAAATCAAAACTACAATGAGGGGGCTTCCCTGGTGGCGCAGTGGTTGAGAGTCCGCCTGCCGATGCAGGGGACGCGGGTTCGTGCCCCAGTCCGGGAAGATCCCACATACTGCAGAGCAGCTGGGCTCGTGAACCATGGCTGCTGAGCCTGCGCGTCTGTGCTCCGCAACAGGAGAGGCCACAACAATGAGAGGCCCGCGTACCGCAAAAAAAACAAAACAACAACAAAAACAAAAACTACAATGAGATATCATATTACACCGGTCAGAATGGCCATCATCAAAAAATCTACAAACAATAAATGCTGGAGAGGGTGTGGAGAAAAGGGAACCCTCTTGCACTGTTGGTGGGAATGTAAATTGATACAGCCACTATGGAGAACAGTATGGAGGTTCCTTAAAAAACTAAAAGTAGAACTACCATACGACCCAGCAATCCCACTACTGGGCATATACCCTGAGAAAACCATAATTCAAAAAGAGTCATGTACCACAATGTTCATTGCAGCTCTATTTACAATAGCCAGGACATGGAAACAACCTAAGTGTCCATCAACAGATGAATGGATAAAGAAGATGTGGCACATATATACAATGGAATATTACTCAGCCATAAAAAGAAACAAAATTGAGTTATTTGTAGTGAGGTGGATGGACCTAGAGTCTGTTATACAGAGTGAAGTAAGTGAGAAAGAGAAAAACAAATACCATATGCTAACACATATATATAGAATCTTAAAAAAAAAAATGGTCATGAGAACCTAGGGGCAAGATGGGTATAAAGACACAGACCTACTAGAGAATGGACTTGAGGATATGGGGAGGGGGAAAGGTAAGCTGTGACAAAGTGAGAGAGTGGCATGGACATATATTCACTACCAAACGTAAAATAGCTAGCTAGTGGGAAGCAGCTGCATAGCACAGGGAGATCAGCTTGGTGCTTTGTGACCACCTAGAGGGGTGGGATAGGGAGGGTGGGAGGGAGGGAGATGGAAGAGGGAAGAGATACGGGAACATATGTATATGTATAACTGATTCACTTTGTTATAAAGCAGAAACTAACCATTGTAAAGCAATTATACTCCAATAAAGATGTTAAAATAATAATGCAATAAAAAAAAGAATCTCTAATTGTCTTAGTTCAGGCTACTATATTAAAATGCCACAGACTGAGTGGCTTAAACAATAGGAATTTATTTCTCACAATTCTGGAGGCTGGGAAGTCCAAGATCAGGGTGACAGCATAGCATGGTTGAGTTCTGATGAAGACCTTTTTCCTGACTTGCAGATGGCCACCTTCTTGCTGTAGCCTTACATGGTGGAGAGAAAGGACTGTCTCTCTTGTCTGTTCTTATAAAGGCACTAATCCTATTCATGAGGCTTCCACCCTCATGATCTAATAACCTTGAAAGACCTCACCTCAAAAACATCACACTGGGAATTAGGGCTTCAACATACGAATTTGGGGGGGACACAGACATTCAGTACCTAGCACTTACGTTGACCCTTTATAGCTACACCCGCTTACCTTCTGCCCCACCCCTTAACCCTGGCAACCATTAGTCTTTTCTCTATAATTCTGTCATTTCAAGAATGTATAAATGGAATCATACAATATTTCACTTTTGAGATTGGCTTTTTTCACTCAGCATAATCCTGTGGAGAATCATCCAGATTCTTGCATGTATCAGTAGTTCATTCTCTTCTATTAATAAATAGTATTCCATGGTATGGAAGTGCCACAATTTGTTTGTTCACTCATTGAGGGACCTGTAGGTTGTTTCTAGTTTGGGACTATTACAAGCAAGTTGTTATAAACATTAGTTTTTATTTGTTTTTATTTTTCTGAGCTGCTTTTAAGCTATATCCATCCCATTTTACCATCTCTCGATGAATTGAATAGAGAATGACTTGCTGGTAAGGTGACATTGAAAAGAAGCCTGAGGAATTAAGGGAAAATGCCATGTAGCTCTCTGAGGAAAGCACATTTCAAGCAGGCAGAAGCAGTGCAGAGGCCTTGACGTGGGAATATGCCCTTAGTATTTGCAACACAGCAAAGGAGGACAGTGAGACACACTGCAAGGAGAATGGAAGGAGATGAGCTCTGAAAGGCAGCTGTGAGTTAGATCTCTAAGATACATAAGGTTTTAAATTTTTCCAAAGTGAGTCAGGCAACTATTGAAGAGTTTGAGTAAAGGAGTGGCATATTCTGTATTACATTTTTAAATCACGGTAGCTCCTTGAAAGAAAATAGATGGTACTTATGCCAGGGAGAACAATTAGGAGGCTGTTACAATAGTACTTGCAAATACATGATGGTGGCTTACACTAGTGGTGGAGATGTTTAAGATGGGTCAGATTCGGGATATATATATTTTTTTTTATATAAATTTATATGTGTGTATATATATATATTTTTTGGCTGCGTTGGGTCTTCGTTGCTGCGCACGGGCTTTCTCTAGTTGTGGCAAGAGGGGGCTACTCTTCTTTGCGGTGCTCGGGTTTCTCATTGCGGTGGCTTCTCTTGTTGCGGATCACGGGCTCTAGGCACGCAGGCTTCAGTAGTTGTGGCACGTGGACTCAGTAGTTGTGGCTCGCAGGCTCTAGAGCGCAGGCTCAGTAGTTGTGGCACATGGGCTTAATTGCTCCATGGCATGTGGGATCTTCCCAGACCAGGGCTCGAACCTGTGTCCCGTGCATTATTAGCAGGCGGATTCTTAACTGCTGCACCACCAGGGAAGTCCTGGGGGGGGGCGGGGTGTGTGTGTGTGTGTGTGTGTGTGTGTGTGTGTGTGTGTGTGTGTGTGTGTGTGTGTGTGTGTGTGTGTGTGTGTGTGTGTGTGTGTGTGTGATACGCGGGCCTCTCACTGCTGTGGCCTCTCCCGTTGCGGAGCACAGGCTCCAGACACGCAGGCTCAGAGGCCATGGTTCACGGGCCCAGCCGCTCCGCGGCACATTGGACCCTCCCAGACCGGGGCACGAACCCGCGTCCCCTGCATCGGCAGGCGGACTCCCAACCACTGCGCCACCAGGGAAGCCCTGGATATATTTTTGGTAGGCTGATAAGAGAAAGAGAGGTGACGGGGATGATTCAGTTTACCAAGTTCAAAGTGATATGTGAAAACCAATAGATCACCTTATTCGTTTACAATAGGAAATGTAATTATCACATTGCCCAGATATTTGTGTTTGCTTAATCAGCACATTCTCTAACCATGGATAAGTTTGCATTGGAAGTTAATATTTTGTCTCTGATGACGTAGAGTCAGAGGAAGGAGACTTCAATAAATTCATCTTCAGTAGCACATGAATGTGACACATTTATCTCATCAATAGTGACCTAAAAAATTAAAGTTCATTGACCTCAGTTCCTGAGCTCTTAATAGGTAGTATTAACATTTGCCTTTACCTTTCTTTCATAACCTATCAACACTAACATAACTCCTAACTTCAACATAGTCTTTCTCTAGATCTGTTCATATATTTAGATAGGCCATATTGCCTATCTCATCCTACTTTGTTGTTTTATGGTTGACTAAAAGGCAGTATGAATATTTCTTTTTTGCATGTTATTGAGGGATGTCTCACACTGCATCATTGTACTGGCAACAGTGGTAAAATGACTAGACTTTTTTTTCATTTGGATAAATTTAGTATTGCAATTAGTATTATTGAAACTTTGTTTAGTGATATATCATTTATCCAGAATTGTCAAGGACAGCAGTGAATCTTAACAAACAAACGAAATATTGAGTGAGACCTTCTCTAGATTTTTTCTTTCAGATAAAGATATAGCTGTATAAATTCATGGTTTTATTTATCAATTCTATGAATATAATTGTTTTTCTCCATGTCTCAAGATTGTGATATACGATATCTGTTATTATATTGATCTGTTCTATGGTACATTTATTTGCTTTTAAGTGGCTCCAAACTGCTATGTATTTTGAGTATATATAGATACTTTGCAGTAATTCTACCACTTCTGGAGCTGGTAATGTATCATCCTTAACCAAACTCCTTTTAGTATTTATAATTTTTTAGGGTGTGAAAAATCTAATTAGGTAGGTGGCATTTTTAGAGAAGAGTAAATAAATCCAGTACTAAATATTTAAGTATTTAAATACTCTGGGAACTTTTCTGCCCTGATTCTCTTTTGTACTCTGCATTTCTGAGGTTTCCTTTCATTAAGTGTAAGGCTTTACAAGGTAACTCAGCAATAGCTCCATGTATCATTTAGTTGGAAGTCCTTTGGTTCAGTGGAAGCAAATACTGCCCATTATAAGCAACCCGACAAAGAATTATTCTGTTGATGAGAAAATTAGCAAATTGTATCATCCATAACTGTTTATACTGCCAACAGTGTATCGGAAATGTCATCTTATTTCATTAAGAAATTTACATACACACAGATTTTAGAGTACTCATTCATGATGAAAGTCTACTTGCACCCTGTTTGTGTTTGGAAACATTCAATAGCCAGGCTTGAATTTAAAAATTTAATTGAATGCTTAAAGAATTACAAGTGTTCCTTTCCTTAGCTCTAATGCTAACCAGAGTGCTTTTCTAAACTGCTGAGAATGGACTGAAGATTCTGCTGAGGGCTGTAGATACTTATCTGCCTAATTGAGCCATCATTTGTTGACATGAGGAAAAAACCACGTGACCTGCTTTAATGCATCTCTCAGTAACAGCAGGAGGGTAGAATGTGGTTCATCCAAGAGTAAAACCAGCAGCAGTGTTACTAGACATGGGAAAATAGCGTTGGTTATGGAGTGGTTTTAGTAAAAGAAGAATAGTAATATAAAAGCATATAATCATAAACAGTATAGAGAGTGATTTTTTAATTTTCAAAGTTATTTTGAATCCAGATATTTTAATCATTTAAGTTAGTTATTCATTCATTAACTATTTACTGATGTTTACACTTGCTAGGTATGTTAAGGGAATTGTTGACTTGTCAGAATGATTTGTATAAGTTAGTGGTAAAATTTGAAATTGGTGCTATATCACAGTGTGCTAAACCAGTGAAATAGTATTGAAAGTTTTTGAGTAGATAGGGAAGTATTTGGATCAAAACTTTGCTGGCTACATTAACCTGACCTGGAGTGAGAGACATTGGTTACAAGGACGTTAATTAGCAAAGTGTTACTTTAGTGGAGGTCAGGTCAAGAGAGTATAAGAACCTTAAATAAGATACCAGTAAGAAAGCAGGAGATAATATAAAAGCCTTTGGAAAAGAATGTGTGTGGTAGACTAAAACAAGTGAGAGATTACCCTCTTGAATGACTTGAGCGAATCGTGGCTGCATTAGTAAATCCAGAGGGAGAAATGATTTTCTAGATACACAGTAAGTTTGATTTAGGACATGTTGAATTAGAAATACCAATGAGATACCCATAAGTAATCTAGATGCAACTCTAGTTCTTGAGAAGTGAGTTGGAGCTAAAGGTGCAGCTATGGGAGTCAGCCATAATGATGGATTTGGTAAAGCTTCTAGAGTATTGAGATTATCAAGAAAAGGAATATAGAAGAAGAATACCAAAAGCAGTACTTTGAAAAGTGCTTCCTAATTGGTGAATAAAGAAATTAAAACTAAGAAGGCAGAGAAAAATGGTTCTGAAAGATAAGAGTTCATCACTGAGTAAACCAACTTACAGACTTTGATTATACCACTGGTGACAGTTTAAAATAACAAAATCACTAGAGCAGAGTGTAGTTTGGGAAACATTTGATCCCAGTCTGCAGTGAATTAAATACAGAAATCAAGAGTAATTATTTAGAAACTTTTTAGCAAGTTTATGTTGCTCAATGTCAATTCAATTCCTCATTGAATAGGGAATGGACAACTTCAAATGTTGGGAAACATTGTGGTGAGTTTCCTGTAGTACAGTCTCTAAACGAGTCACGTACAGTAGTGCTATATATGGGTTCGTGCTGCAGTGGGTTAAAAAACCCAACTTGTCTTTCACCACAGAGACTTTGAGACGTACTACACCAAAGAGATGGTGATAGTGGACAGATTCCACAGAGTTAAAGGGTGTTGGATGAGAAGAAAGGTTTGTTTAAAGACATAAGAGATCTGAGCTTGTATATTGTCTGAAGAAGATATGATAGAAGTCTGTTGATGCAGTGTGGAAGAGTGATAAGTAATAAATGGAATGAGATGAAAGGCATATAGATGAAGACTTTATTGTTGGGGGAAAAGTTACACTTAATATTTTGTGTGTTGTTTTTATTAGATGTTTATTTTGGTCCTTACAGGAATCCAGTGAGTTAGGTGGAGTATAATTGGTATAATTCATTCCCTTTTTCATGGAAGGAAATTGAGGAAAAAAAAAATTTAAGTGCCTTATCCATGATCACATGGTTAAAGAATGGAAATATTTTGATGCCTAGTTCTATACTAATAACTACTATCATGTCTGTAAGTAAGAACAAAAAAAATATTTGAAGAAATAATGGCTGAAAACTTCTTAAATTTATTGAAAACCATTAATCAACACGTCTTAGAGTCTCACTGAATGCCAAGTAGGATAAATGCAAAGAGTAGATAAATGTAAAGACACACAATAGTCAAAATGTTGAAAAACAATCACAAAAAGGAAATTGTGAAAGCAGCAAGGAAAAAAAAAATCACATAAAAGGGAGCACCAATAAGATTTTAAGCTGGCTGTTCATCAGAGTCAATGGAGACCAGAATGCAGCGAGATGACATATTTAAAGTGCTGAAAGAAAAAAATTATCAACAAATAATCTTCTGTCCAGCAGAAATACCTCAGAAATAAAGGCAAAATAAAAACTTCCCTAGATAAGCAAATCCAAGAGCATTTGTTACTAGCAGCTCTATCTGCCTTACAAGAAATACTAAAGAAAGTTCTTCAAGGTGAAAGTGACAACAGACAGTAATTTAAATTTATACACACTAGAACAAAGAGCACCAATAAAGGTATTATGTAAGTAATTATTATAAAAGACAATGTAATTGCATACTTCTTTTTTTCTCTTAACTCATTTAAAAGTAAATGCATACAATATGTATGTAATGTATTGTTAGCCCTATAACATATCAGAATGTAATATATATGACGATAACAGCACAGAGGGGGTGAATGGCAACAAAGCAGTATTGAAGTAAGAAAATGATACCAGATGTTAACCTAAATCCACAGGAAGAAATGAAGAAAACCAAAATGGTAAATAAGAAGGATAATATAACAAATGCCATAAATACATACTTGCTCTCCTTTCTTCTCTAAGAGACATAAAATTATATAAAGTAATACATATAAAAATGTATTGCTGGGTTTGTCACATACATATAGGCTTAATATGTAATAATAATAACACAAGAGGGGGGAGGGAATAGAGCTATATAGAAATAAAGTTTCTATATCTTACTAGAATTAAGTTAATATGAATCTGATGTAGATGTAGTTAAGATGTATATTGTAAGCCTTGGGACAACCAATGAGAAAATCACAAAAATTATAGTTAAAAATTATTAAAAGACCCATATAAATATGTTCAACTGATTTTTGACAAAAGTACAAAATCAATTCAATGGAGGAAGGAGAGTCTTTTCAAAACATTGCGTAAGGAATAGGACATTCTTAGGCCAAACAATGAACCTTATACAGAAATCCTCATACCTTATACAAAAATCAAATCAAAATGGGTCACAGGGCTTCCCTGGTGGCGCAGTGGTTGAGAGTCCGCCTGCCGATGCAGGGGACACGGGTTCGTGCCCCGTTCCGGGAAGATCCCACATGCTGCGGAGTGGCTGGGCCCGTGAGCCATGGCTGCTGAGCCTGCGCGTCCGGAGCCTGTGCTCCGCAATGGGAGAGGCCACAACAGTGAGAGGCCCGCATACCGCAAAAGAAAAAAAAAAAAAATGGGTCACAGACTTAAATATAAAATGTAAACTGTAAAACTTTTAGAAAACAAGTGGTTGACAATCTTCTTGATCTAGGGCTAAGCAAATTTCTGTTCTACATTGTACTAGCAGTTCTAGTCAAAGCAATTAAGGAGGAAAAATAAAGGACATCTAGAACAGAAAGTAAAGCTATCTGCTATAGGTTATTTGTGTCCCTTCAAAATTCATGTGTTGAATGTTAATAATATAGTCCCCAATGGTATAGTATCTGGAGGTGTGGTTTTTGAGAAGTGATTGGGTCTTGAGGACAGAACCCTCATGAGTGTTACTAGTGCACTTAATAAAGAGGCCCCAGAGGGATCCCTTGCCCCTTCTGCCATGTAAGGATACAACAAAAAGATGGCCATCTATGAAACAGGAAACAGGCCCTCACCAAACACTTGATGTTGGTCTTCCCAGACTCCAGAAATATGAGAAATAAATTTCTGTTTTTTACAAGCCACTCAGTCTATGGTATTTTTGTTATAGCAGTCTGAATGGACTAAGACATTATACTCGCAGATAATATGATTTTGCATATAGACGATCTTAAAACATCCACTAAGGAAAAGAAAAAAATGAAGGAAGGGATGTGATAAACATAAGTACAGAAAGTAATGAAATAGAAAATTAGATAAATCTAAAACCTGGCTTTTATAAAAAGTGTAATCAAAGTAGATAATATTAATTATCTGATAATATTAATCAAGTGAAAAAAAGAAAGCACATTAGCAATGTTAGAAATGAAAGTGATGTTTAATCAGTAAAAAGAAAAAAATTGGGCCAATATATTTAAAAGTTTGACACATTCTGAAATTTTCTCATTTATTCATATATTATCTTCACTTAATCTTAGCCATACTCATGGCTATAAATACCATTCGTAGAGTGATGATTTCCAAATGTATTTTTTAGTGCATATCTCTTTTCTAATCTCCCACTGGTTACTTGATTATATGCAAACAGAAGTCTTGAAGTACACTGTTCTTGTTTCTCCCTCGCATCTATTGATAATACATCTCTGTACATGGTATCACTGTAGGGTTTTGCTCAAGGCTCTCTGGCCAAACCCTAAGAGTCATCCTTGATTATTCCCTTTCCTTCAGGAAGTATCTATCTTTAAAGTTTATCGGGAATCCAGCTATTTTTATTTATTTATTTTGCGATAGTTGGGCCTCTCACTGCTGTGGCCTCTCCCGTTGCGGAGCACAGGCTCCGGACGCCGCACAGGCTCAGCGGCCATGGCTCACGGGCCCAGCCGCTTCGCGGCATGTGGGATCTTCCCAGACCGGGGCACGAATCCGTGTCCCCTGCATCGGCAGGCGGACTCTCAACCACTGCGCCACCAGGGAAGCCCTGGCTTTTTTAATTTTATCTGCAATTACCTTTCTATTATAAGACATCAGTATTTTACTTTAGGCCTACTGCAATAACTGGTCTCCTTACTTTTTCCTGTTAACTCTTTCCAAACCATTCTCCACAGAATAATAGGAATGATCTTTTAAAAATGCAAATCAGCATAAGACACTTTGGTATTTAAATTCCTTACATGGCTGCCAGTTGCTTATAGAATCACGTCCAAACTTCATCCAATGATATATAAGACCCTACATGTCTTATGGCTTTCTCTTACCAGTCATACTGTTTTATTCCATTCCTCCCTCATTGACTGTTTCTTAAACATCTAAGCTCTTTTCCTCTTAAAGTTCTTCACTCTTATTCCTTCTTCCTAGAATTCACCTGTCTAAAATTGCTTCTCCTGCTTTTTCTTGCTCCTGTTAGTATACATCTCCAACATACTCCCCACCTCCCTATAATCATGTTTGTTACCTTTATTGAGTTATCTCAATTGGTAATTATCTTGTCTTGATTCCTCCTAAGATGCTAACTAGATGAGAAGGTAAAGAAAGTCTTGCCTGTCTTAACCACACTACCTCTAGCAACTAGCATAGTGCTTAGTATTTAATGAATGTTCAGTATGCATTTGTAGAATCTTATTTTTCTTTTTATATACTGCACAGTGCTAGCCACATTGTTGGCAGCCAGGTATTGAGAGAAAGAGAGAGAGAGAGAGAGATACTGTATTTCTCTTGATTTTCTTTGTTGTTTTATAGTGGGTCCATTCCCTCCTTTCTCCCTTCTTTTTTAGATCATGTAATCATTTATATTATTGATTTGTCTTCAGTTTCATGTGGGCCTATTCAAATGCATACCTAT